>NW_025999977.1:58236123-58362519 GCF_001458135.2 Marmota marmota marmota
CCCTCCCTCTCCCTCCCTCTCTCTCTCTCTCTCTCTCTCTCTCTCTCTCTCTCTCTCTCTCATATTTGCTTGTGCACACACCAGTGCACTCATGAGTGTGCATGCTCACACACACACACACACACACACATGCACACCTTGCTGGTTTTTTCTCTGGAGAGCCCTGGCTGATGCATTGCCCTCTAGGTTGAGATCTGCATGCCATGGCTTTGCTCACCACCTACCCACCATCAGCACAGGAAGGGCCAGTGTCTCTCCCCAGGTCTGATCTCTGGTCCCTGAGGTAGGGGAGAGGTACAGGGATTCTCTTGCCCTGTGTTACTAAGTGTTAAGGTCTGTGTTAAGTGGTAGTACTTGAAACACTATTTCTTGGCTGCCTAGAAAGAGCAGGAAGCAGAAAGAAAGACTGATTAAATACACCACGGAAAAGGGGTTAAGAAATGCTGGAGAAAACTCTAACAAGTTCACTGTTCCAACAAGGTCTTGGCCAGCTGTCCTGCATTTTCCTGTTATGGGGGACAAGATTCCTTTTTAAAGTTTATCTGGATTTGGTTTCTGGCACTTATAAATAATAACAATTAAAGTTCAGGATTTTAAAAATGGAAAAAGAACATATGCTCAGGGAAGTAAGAAAGCAGGAACAAGGGATCTGGTGATTCAGGTTGGTGTTGAACAAAGGAAAAGTCTATCACTGAAGCCATTTTTAGAGGATCCTAAAACCCAGGTTAGAGACTGTTTTAAATTATACCATGGCAAATAGGGGTTGGCATACACAAAGTTACTTAATTGGACTCATGTTTTGGAGAGCCTAGCTTTGAAGCAATCTAGAAAATTATTTGCAGGCGGAAAATAAAAGTGAAAGTCTTCAGTGTGTTCAAGTTCCTTCTAATTCCCCCAATTTCACTACTTTTGCCACTATGTTTCTTACAGGTGAAGGACTACATTTTGCCAGTTGATGTCAGAATTTTCTTAAAATTTTGTTGGCATGATCTCCCCAGAATCCTACACTCTTCACATGAGCCCACATTTCAGGACCAAGAAGCTGTACTGTAACCCAATCCAATGCCCATTGGTTAAACAGCTGGCCTCCCCCAGCCCAGGGTGACATTAAGAGGTGGGGTCTTGAAAGCAGGTCTTCCAGTCACTAGGGGTGTGTCCTGTCACTTCCTGTCTCCCTGGCCGCATTCCACCTAAGAGGTGACTGTCTCTCCATCTGCTTCCCAACATGAGATACTGCTTCCTCATTACTGGCCCAAAAGCACTGGAGATAATCAGCTGTAAACTGGAACCTCCAAAACTGCCAGCTGAAATAGACCTTTTCTGTTTGTAAGTTGATAAGGTCAGGAATTTGTTACAGTAACATGACTATGACTAACACATCCACTATCTCTGCTATACCTACCCATTCTTTTCTTCTGTGGTTGCCCCTACCATACTCTACCTGTCTGACATCAATCACACACACACACACACACACACACTCTCTCTCTCTCTCTCTCTCTCTCTCTCTCTCTCTCTCACACACACACACACACACACACACACACACAGCCCCAGCTTAAAAATATCCCCAACATCCAAGCACAAGGGCAGGCAACTCAGTTGTTTGAGAAATATTTCAAAGTTAAGTATTTTTCTGATATAAAATTGTTACAATCTTGATAACATCTTTAATAGTATCTCATAAAGGGAAATATAAATTATACTAGAAAAAAAAGATTGAGCTCCTTCTCAGTTGCTAAATTCCTGGCAGGAAGAATGATCTGCCTGTCAGGCATCAGCCCTCAGCTTGTGACATGATTCTCATGACAACTTATGTGCTATCATGATGCAGTTCACCAGAGTGTCCCACCTTCCACGTTTGTGATAATCATGGTCTCTATTTGAAATGGAGTCACTAAAGCTCCAAGAACTTATGTGGCTTGTGCAAGAATGTGAGGAAAAGAATTCTAGAGCCAGGACTTGAACCCACTCTGAATCCCTTCCCGCCCTCTTCCCACTGTAGAGTGCTCTGTGAAATCAGAGCCAGAAATGGTTGATATTCTAGTAAAAGAATCTCACCCATTTGTCTCAATATGCTGTCATAACATCAAGGTGACTGCTATTAATGTGTCAGGTGGAAATCGTCTTTCCTTTCAATCTATTTACTCTTCTGGAAACCCAGAGGAATGCATTATTAAACAAGGTTGAACTGAGTTGGCAGTAAGGCAGATGATAGGGTTTGGAGGAAGGGACTCTCTCAATCCGTGTTGGCTCATCTAAATGAGGCAGCCCAAGCCACACAGCAACTTCAACCTTAGCCAGAGATCATGATGAACAGGCTGGGAAGGTGGGCTAACAGGAAAACGTGTACTCACGACCAGTGCTTTGGATTGGGGCATAACAGAGAAGAGCTGACGTCTGCAGAGGTGATGGAGACCCTCCACCAGCTGGTGTTCCCTCCTAAACCACTGATCTCTACAGGATTTCCTCCAGTACCATGTGTGTGAAGAAATAACCGCATTCACCAACATGGAAGACTGAAATTCCTGTAAGTAGCATTTGTAAAGAACGCCAGGACCCCAGAAGTGGCACACGCTGAAGCTGACAAGCAGACATCAAGATGAACAGGTAAGACAGCGCTGCAGTGTGACCAAGGCTGCAGGTACCAGGGCTCCTCCTCGGCACAGTGGGTGTGACTTGGTGTTTGCAGAATCGTATGTACCCATGCAGACAGCGTCCACTAAGGGGCTCCTCCTGTCGTCCACTCACTACCCTTTCCCGGTTAGTGAAAAGCATATTTTCCTCCTCACCCAAACTCACAGGCTGGGGTCTTCAGCCACATAAATTCTTGTAGGTAGTACCCCACCAACAGCAGGACAGTAAGGGTAGAATCCTAGGCTCTGAATTTCACAAGAAACTTGCATTGCAGTGCAGAAATTGTCCAGGCTTACCAATTCCTGTTCTCCTGGACTCTCTTCCCCACACCACCAGTGTCCTCTCCAAACAGCGACTCATCTCCTCCAGCAGTCCGAACACACAGCAGTACCCCAAACGCTTGGTGACACGGAGACCACCCCCCTCGCTGGCCCTCTGTTTCCTCACCTTAGATTAACTAATACTGAGCGTGCCTTGTACCTTGAACACCGTGCACTGCAGGGCTTGCCCTGCCCTCTTCTCACTTCCTTCCACCTCGTCTCCTCCCCCTTCTCCCAGCCTTTCCCTCGGCCAGGCTCAAGCTGGGAGACCGACTGGTTCAGTTTCATTTAGATGAAAAACAGCTGAGCCATTGATAAGATTCAATGATGATTTTTTTCCAAAATGTGCTGCAGTCTGCGGCACTTATCAAGTAATAGAGACAATCAGAAGCCACATCCACCTGCAGGCTTTTATTTACAAAGGGCATTCTAAAGACATCCCAGGTCCGCCTCTATCTTGTCCCTTAGTCTACAGCACTTTACAATAAATGGCATTTATAAACTGACTACAAAACCCTGCACCGCCTGAAATGATCAGGAATGCCTTCTGTTGAAGAGGGCTTTGAAATTAGCACATGTGGCCGGCTTTCCCTTCTCTGGAGTACTCCAGGTGTGGTCCACCTGGTGCTCTGCTGTTTTGTCCAGTTGTGGCCGGCTGGATGGGCGGCACGTGTCCTCTCCACAGCGCCCCAGGTCCACACTCACAGAGGGGCTCACATGTCAGGCTGCCGGAGCAACTGTCTCGGTGGACACTCAAGAAAGTCGCTTCCACAGACAACGGTGACTAGCCCTCATCCTCAAGCACTTTAGGGACGACCCATGTGGGACCCCCCAGCCCAGGCTTACTCCCACTGTCCCCCTACCTGGAGGGCTTGGGAACAGAAAGGAGGTACTCAGGGACGAGGTGTTTTACTGTCCCCCTCTGCTCTAGGGAGGATGCACTTCTAACAAAACTTTACAGAGCCGTAGCACAACAGGAACCTGTTTCACACAAGGGCCTCGGTAGTCTGCCCTGCGCTGATTCCAAATGTCAGCAGGTTTATATTTGGAGCTTGGTGTTCAATAAAGGTGACACCTTCACCCTCTGAATCTCAGGGGACAAGGCTGCCCTTTGGGGACAGGCTAAGGAAAGTCCCAAACCTTTCTTCCTTCTCCAAAATATCGGAGACAATTCCCAAGCAGTAGCTTCATTTACTACCACTAAATACCTGTCAAGAAACAACTGGTGGAGGCTGCATGGTGCAGGGCCCAGGGCCATCCAGGAGCGGTTCCTCTAAAGATGCGCAGGGTGTGGTTTTGTTTTGCTGCTTGTATGCTGCATGCCTGAGAGACAAGATGTGTGTCAAAATAGGGTTTTTATTTGTTGTTTTACTTCATAACTTTAGGCATTTTAATTGTATGAAGTTTTAGGAGAAGTTTGTAAAGAATCTTCCATCAATGATTAATTAATTTGCTCCCTTATTTGTTTAGTTCTTCAACCAGTATTTACTGAGCACTCTCTCTTGACTCTGGGACCCTGATGGTGACCAAAACGGTTCAATTCCACAATCTGATGACATCCAAATTCCAATGAAGGGAAACATAGACAGAAAAAAAGTAAAAAGAAAAAAAAACCCTGAGTTTTGTTTTAGCAATATATGGTCTGTGGCTGCCCAGAGCTCTGCCCAGCCTCTAAGCACACCCTGTTCTCCCGCCAGGATTCAGGGCCTCTTTCCCCTGTGCGTGGACACCTGAGTGCGCCCTGGGGATGGACCGCTGAGAGCCAGCTGCTCAGTGAGCCAGGTCTTATCTCTGGAATGAGCCATCGACAAGCTCGGGGATGACCCTACCCCACCTTCAGTGCACAGGCAGAGGTGATCCTCGCAGTTACCATGTCCACTGTGACTGTGACGAGTAGCCATCGTGCCGACCTCCTCCAGTCAGAGAACACTGGTGAACAGTGGTCGGGCAGCCAGGCGAGTGTTAAGTGGCTCTAACCCTAGGTATTTCATGCTTCAGGAATGAAGGCTTGTTTAGGCAAAATTATCATAGCCTGTTTTTAATTGGTTTTTCATCTGAAAGGAAAAAAGGACTATTCAGTATGTGAGTTTGTCTGTCATAACCAGGATAAGAGGCCATGGATCATTGTCGCATGAATAGTAACATCTCACATTTATTCCACCTCAGCTTCCTGGCCAAAGAATTCAGAAATCAGACGGAGGGTTTCTCCAAGCAGCTCTCTCTTAAAACTCTTCAAGGAGAGATGGTGTTTTTGTGTTTAACACTTGGTCACAGGTGACTTCTACAGTGTCACCCTAGTTCAAGGACAAGGGCATCCAGCACCAGCACAGCACCACCCTGCACCTCTGACACGCACTGTGGGTTGTAGACAGTCTTCGGAGGCGACTGACAGCCAACAGCAGAGGCTCTGGCTGATGGCTGTTTGCCTCCTTTGCAGTCACTCTTAGAATGAGGTCATATGCGTCTTTATTAAGCACGTTCTGTTTACACAGGGTGTGCTAGTTCCTGGGAGAGGGGCCTTGCTAAACAGAAATCATTCAATGTGGCCTTCAGGCCACTGAGCGTCTCCCTATGGTCTCCACCAAACATCAGAAAACACACCTCACACACCTCAGTGGCTCCCGAAACCCCCTCCTCCGCACTGGGGAGCTGCGACCAGGCCCTGTGTGTCAACAGTCCACTGGCCATGAAGAGCCTCTCACCTCTCAGTGGCCAGTCCCAACCGCCCCTTTCTGTTCTGTCTTCTCTGACTCAAGGAGAGCATCGTATACAGGTGTCCTTACCTGCACACAGGAAGCTCTGCACACAGTTCTCACATCTGAGGAGTGACTGTGCCCCTGCACACTCCCTGGCTATGAAGCTAGCACCTAATTCACACCCACTGACCTCCGTTGTGTCAAGGCAGGGTGTGAAGGTCCAGTTTGTGAGCCAGCGTAATTCATGGTGCAAACAGGACTCAGCGTGAGGTGGAGGTGACCTCCCTTTGGCCTACATGACAGGGGCAAATCTGCATCCTTAAAGACCTTCCAGAGCAGACACTGGCAAACACTGCCTTTAAGGTCCAGCTGCAAGTGTTGTATGGCTGTGCGACTGACCAATGCCATTTAATAAGAAGTTGTTTTTCCAACTGTATCAGTAACTGGATAACTTTTAAAATAAATAAATAAATAATGAAATTATTATCTTATTATTATCCATCCTCTCTATTCATGGTATTATAAGTATCACACTGCTCAAATGTTAAATTTTAAATCAAACTTTAAAGTTTGAACAAAATCACATTATTTATAATATATATTTTATTATCAGCGCAATAGATGGGCTAATATTTTTCTTATTTTTGTTTCTATATTCATGAGAGATACTGTTTCTAATATTGTTTAAAGTCTATGGAGGAATTTAAACTCAAAATAATACAGTCTTGAAAAGATAAAAATTGAAAAATATAGCTATATTTTAAAGGAATTTGCATAAGAGACCAGTGTATTTAAGAAGATACAGAATTACAAATATTTTCTAGTGATTATTTTTATGTTTTTATCTGATAATATTTAATTATTATTATTTTCTATTTTTAATTAAAAACACAAATTGCATATGTTTATGGTGCGTGACAGAATACTTTGAAATAAGTATGCATTGTGGCTAAATAAAGTTGATCAATCATCTCACATACTTATTTTTAATGGCATCAACACTTAAAATCCACTTCCTTAACAATTTTTAAATACACATGCTCATTAATGATAGTCACCATATTGTGTAATTGATGTCTAACTGATATTTTGTACCCTTTGATCAATATCTTCTAAAACTCCTACCAATACCTTGTATTTTCAAATTTATGTATATATTTTTCCATAATATTTATCATCATTTTAATGTCTGTAGAGACTGTAGTGATGTCTGATTTTTCATTTCTGTGAATAATAATTGTGTTTCCAAATTGTCTTTCTTTTAATGGAAGTAAAATTCATTTAATATGACGTTAAACATTTTAGAACAATTAATTTCCATTTAAAATAATTGCATGTAGTACATTCAGAACATTGTACAATTTTTTTTTTATTTTCAATGATATTATGTGTGTTTGTGGGTCATAGCATTTCTTAAGCTTTTTATTTGTTTTAATTAATTATACATGACAATAGACTACATTTATACACTTTGATATGTCATATATAGATGGGATATAATTTCTCATTTTTCTGAGTGTACATTTGCAGAATCACATTGGTCATGCAGTCACATAGATACATAAGTTTCATTCTCCTATCCTTCCTATCTCACATCCCCTCCCCTCCCCTCCCTTCACTACCCTCTATGTAATCTAAGGTAATGCTCTTCTTGTCTGTGCACCCCCCTGTTGTGAATTAGCATCTGCATATTAGAGACAACATTCAGCCTTTGAACTTTTGGAATTGGCTTATTTTGCTCAGCATGATATTCTCCAACTCCATCCATTTACTGGTAAATGCCATAATTTCATTCTTCTCTAAAGCTGAGTTAATGTGATAGACATCATTATCCAAAGTACGTGTATGAAGGCATGAATTGGGGTGAACCATACTTTATATACAGAGGTATGAAAAATTGTTCTATATGTGTAATAAGAGCTGTGATGCATTCCACTGTCATGTATTTAAAAAATAAAACCAATAAAAAAAGATTCCATTGAATATATATGCCATACTTTCTTTATCTATTCATCTATTGAAGGACAGAGGCTAAAGATGAAAGGATGGGAAAAAACATATCACTCATATGGATTGCATTAACAAGCAGGGGTTTCCATCCTCATCTCAGATAAAGTAGATTTCAAGCCAAAGTTAATCAGAAAAGACAAAGAAGGACATTTCATACTTCTAAAGGGAAGAGTGGAGCATCTATGTATATTAAACAAACCCTTCTCGATTTCAAGAGTCAAATAGACCACAATTCAATAATACTTGGTGACGTTAACACACCTCTATCACTACTGGACAGATCTTCCAAACAAAAACTAAATAAAGAAATTATAGAACTAAATAATACAATGAATAATTTAGAATTAACAGACATATATAGAATATTACATCCATAGAATATTACATCCATCAATGAGCAAATATACTTTTTTTCTCAGCAGCACACAGCTCCTTCTCTAAAATAGGTCATATCTTATGCCACAAAGCAACTCTTAGTAGATACCAAAGAGAGAGAGAGAGAGAGAGAGAGAGAGAGATAATACACTGCATTCTATCAGATCAAAATGGAATGAAATTAGAAATCAATAATAAAATAAAAAATAGAAGTTACTCTAACAAATGGAGACTAAATAATACACTATTGAATGATGAATAGATAGTAGAAGAAATCAAGGATGAAATAAAAAAATTATTAGAGGTAAGTGAGAACACTGATAAAATATATCAAAATCTCTGGGACTATGAAGGCAGTACTGAAAGAAAAGTTCATTGCATTGAGAGCATTCATTAAAAGAATAAAAGTCAAGAAATCGGGCTGGGGCTAGAACTCAGTTGGTAGAGTTGGCTTTGCATACACAAGGCCCTGGGTTTCATCGCCACACCACACACACATTAAAAAAAAACCTATGCACAATTTAATGAACATTTACATTAGGCAAAACAAACAAACAAACAAAGTCAACAAATAAATGACCTCACAGTACATCTCAAAGCCCTAGAAAAGAAGAACAAATCAACACTAAAAGCAGTAGAAGATAGGAAACAATTAAAATCAGAGCTGAAATCAATGAAATGGAAACAGATGAAACAACAAAAAGTTGTTTCTTTGAAAAAATAACTAAAATAGACAAACCCTGGTCATGTTAATGAAGAGAAAAAGAGGGCATAGCATTTTTATGAGAACCTCGGGATCAGTATTTCCACTTCTGTGAAGATGCCATTGGGATTGACTGCTTACCCGTGACCTTTAGATTGCACTGTGAATGTTGCCAATCTAGCAGTATTAATTCTTGTAATCCAACAGCAGAGTATGTCTTTTCATTCCTTTATCTTAGCAATAGTTTGCACGTTTCCGTGTGTATAAGTCCTTAACCTCTGTGAGTGGACTTACTCCTAGGCGTTTGCTGTTGGGGGTTCTCCACTCTCATCAGAGGTCATCCTAGTCCTCTCTTCTCAACCTGGAGGGCTTCCACTCCTTTCCCTTGCCTGACTGGGACAGCAGAGCTTTTGGCACAGTGTTGCACAGCAGGTATGAAGGCCTCATCCTGGGGAAATTCCTTGTTGCGGGTGGAACGCTGTCTTTCATGACTGACTGTGAGGTTAGCTGTTGTGTTTTCTTACATGTCCTTTATCTTGGTGAGGAAATCAGTCAACTCATAGCTCAGACTCTTCCACAAATGCTTTTGTGGAGATGCTATGTTTTAGTGTGCTGTAGAAGTGTGTATGGATGATTCCCATTCATAAAACAAAGATGAGTAGTCAAGGATCAAGACTCAACCACAGCAGTAGTTTACACAGGTGTATTTGGAATGAAGCTGGCACTCCCTCACCCTGTGCAGAATGTGATCACTGCCGGTACAGTCGGCTACAGTCCTTGCTTTGTGCTCGGCTGCCTGCAGTTTTTCCCACTTCTGTTTATGTGCCATCATTAAAAATGCCTCCACACTGAAAACAGAAAATGATATTTTTTTATTATTAGGAAATATTTTGACTTCTCAGGCACGCAGAATGGGACATAGGTGTCCAGTGACCTGCAAACCACAATTCGAAGCCTGCTGCTCTACAGCAAGCTGTGTGATGGCCAAGTGTGTGGGTGAATTTCCTGCATCTGCTCTTTGGATCCAGAGCTCATAAACAAAGAGCATCTTTTCAAAACAGCATTCTTCTGCCTGCCCATTTACACTTGTTATTTAATTTTGTCAGGGACCTAATGGCTGGCTGTAACATAATTAGTTACAAAGTCAAACAGCTCACCTCTTGAGGGGAAGCCCGATGGCCAACTTGTCCAAGGCATAAATCTAGGTTGTAAATAGAATTTTGTTCTTCTTTTTCTTTTGAAAGTACATTTTGCAAAGACAAAAAGAATGAAAAATATTATAAAGAAATCCAAAGGCAAGTTTTGCTATTTTTTAAATTTTTTTTTCAGTTGTAGATGGACACAATAGCTTTATTTATTTATTTATTTATTTTTATGTGGTGCTGAGGCTCCAATCCAGTGCTTCACACGTGCTAGGCAAGCGCTCTACCACTGAGCTACAACCCCAGCCCAAGTTTTGCTATTTTGAGAGTATTGTTGGAAGCCATCTCTGTCAACATGACATGAGAACTCAGGAGGTGTTGATATAGTTCTTCCCCCAAGCAAATTCCTCAAGGCTTTGTGGAAACCGAGTCCTAGAACTAAACAACTGACTGATCCATTAACATGTTTTCAGGCACCCAACACAACAAACAGAACACTCTGGATGGCCAACCGGGTCAATCCTAAATCTAGGAGTGGTTAATAAATGGCGTGTATTCTGGGAGGAACCAGGCTACAGAGGTAAACAAATCAGGTTTTGCTTTGTGATATTGTGAAATGTGTACTTGTTTCTACCCTGTATCCCGGTGTGGAGCTCCTCACTCCTGGGATCTCCTAGTGATGAGTAGGTTTTATTTGCTAAGTGACAACTGGAGGTCAGGGCTCATAGGTCACTTCAGGACGGGGACTGGGTAGTGGGTACTAGAAGGATGAAGCCATCATGGGATGGGGAGACCGTGGCTAAGGCTTGAGCTAATCGCCCATGGCTGACAATTTACTCAGTCGCTCCTGTGTAACACCACCTCTGGAGGCCTAAAAGGTTGGGCTCAGGGGGCCCCTAGGACCCAGAGCACAGGGCGGTGCGGGGAAGGTGGCGCACCTGGAGAGGGTGTGGAAACCTGTGCTCTTTCCCACGTGTCTTGTCCTACGCACTCGTCCATCTGGCTGTTCATCCGTATCCTCTGTAATACCACTTTTAATGAATGAGTAAACATGAGTGAAACACTCCCCTGAGCTCCGTGATCTGCCTGAGAAGATTAATCCACCCAGAGCAGGGCATCATGGATCTCCAGCTTACAGCCAGTCATTCAGAAGCACAGGCCGAACCTGGGGCTTGCAATTGGCATTGGAGGTGGAGGACCGTCTCCCGGGATTGAGTCCTCCACCTGTGGGACCTGATGCTATCGCCAGGTAGGAAGTGTCAGAACCGAATGGACGTAAAGGCCACTCAGCCAGTGTCTGCTGCAAAATCCATGGCTCACAGTGTGGGGAGAAACCCACCCCATCTGGTGCCGGGGTACTGTGCCTTGGGAGAGTGAAGAGGAGGGAAAAGCACTTTCCTCCTTAGGCCTGGGGGCCGCACTTACAACACCACGACACAGGTTAAGAGGGAAGAAGGAGAACCCTTCCAGCCTCCCCCCTGGAAAGACCACTGATTTCTAGATGAAGTGCTCAGGATCCTGACTTACTTCTGTGACCTGTTCCTTGTAACATTTTAGGTTGAATGTGTACGTTGAGTTACTTCATTGAAAAATAAAGATATTGTAGTTTTGCTTACTTATGTTTAGTAAATTTTCAATCATGAACAAGAAATAAATGTAATTTAAATGTAGAAAATAATATGCCTTTAAGAAGACATATGAAGACTGACATTAAACTATTCCATGAACATCTTTAAATTCCAAATTATGAGATCAGTAATGTTTATTAAATAATCAAGATTTGATTTCATTGTCTTTCCTACCCAAGAATGTATTTGCTTTAATTCACATGTGCACACATTGGTGGGGGTTTGTTTTTCTTTACCTAATCCAAAATAAAAGTGTTTCACAGAATTTCTGGAACTTAAATGTCCATCCTGGTCTCCGAGCCCTGACTTGGGGACGTACAGGTGGGAAGGCGCTCCAGGGACATGGGGCTGCTCCGTCCATCCTTGTCCACCAGATCTGGCCTTGCTGATGCATTCCTTTGCTTCTTTCTTCTTAATAAAATTAAACTTTATTACAAATATCTTGAATAACTATGGCTTTATTTGGAAGATAATCCTATTTCACCATTGGATGCTGGTGAAGTTAAGGACGCTGTAGGGATGCGGGCACAGGGCGGTCATCAGGCTCCCCGGGCCGTGCAGGGAGACGGGTTCCCACCAGGGTCGTGTTCCATGCACTAGCTCTGTTCTGTAGCAGGGCTGGGTCGTGGATATGGACTCCCTGGAGCTAGGAGGAGTCCTCTTGGAGTTGCACAGAGTCCTGGGGAGGAACCTCCGGGAGTTGGCTGTGGCCTAGGGCAGGGCTCCAGCTCCCCAGGACACTGTCTCTTCATTCAATCATACAGTTACTCATATAAAGCCATTCGGCAATCGCTGCGATAGCACAGCGAGAAGCCCAGGACTTCTACAGACTGCCCTTCCACGGTCAGTGCCTGTGGCAGGGAAGGTCCTAGAGATGGCAGATGAGGGCTGTGCGTAGGAGGAAGCCAGCGTGGGGACTGGCCACCACGGCCATCGACTGACCCACCACCTGCTGCCCCTCGCTGTCAGCTGGATGTGCCCCTTACCTCTCTCTTCAGAACAAAGCGCTGACTGTGGGTTGCTAGGCTGACACCAGACAAAGGACAGCCAGGCCACAAACTGACGGCCCCTCAACCCAGAGCATGGCACCTCCTTCCTGTCCACGTCTTGAGCCTGCGGGACAAGGAAGGGTCTCAGCGGCAGGCTTGCTCTCCTTCCTCCTCCTCCCACCCTCTCTCCCTCCCTTCTTTCCTTCCCTTCTTCCTCTCCCCTCTCTCCCTTCCTTCTCCGTTTTCTTTCTTCCTTCCTTTCTGCCCTGGAGGTGGATCCACACCAGGTTTCACTTCTTTCCCTCCCTCTTTTTAACCCTTTCCCAAAACTGGGGAACTAGGTAGATATGTTCCCTTTCCCGTGACTCTCCCTGATGGTGCTGAAGGGTGAGGGTCCCAATCTAACCGTCTTCCTTGTCTTGTCTTGAACTACTTTCACTAGGAAATCCATTAGTTTTTTTTTTTCCTTGTGATACCTTCTGTGTCTCCTCAGAAAAATTTTAGGAAGTAACAAGGAGCCTGACTGGAGCAAGTTGTGGCTCTGGGGGCCTCCAAGGACCCTGAGCCTCATCCTCAGGAGGTGGTCTCCTGGACACACGTGACACTAACCTTCTTCCATGGTGGGTCTCAGTTCCTGGAAATACTTACTTTCAAACTGTAGCATTTTGATCATTTTTACTTTTATTGTAAATCTTAATTTAAGCCTGAAATCTCTCTAGAGTAATGGGAGATTTTTTAAAATCACGCCTATTGTGTGTCCCTTGGAGAGTTCCATTAAGGCAGCCACATCCTTCCAAGTCTATTGATAAGAGCTTCTGAACACTGCCCAAGAAGAGACCTTTTACACACTGAATTATGACAGTTTTCAAAAAGAAAGAAAAAGCATGCTATTCTGTGAGCACAGGTGTATTCGCACACACCAGAAAATTGAAATCCAATTCAGAAGGCAATACTGGGAACAATTTGAGCCTGAATCCAATCTGGCCAGGGCTGAAATAGCACACAAAAAAAATGACTCTGAAGACGACTCTGCCATTTTTTTCAGTTCATCCTGCATGACTGGCACCATCAATATGGAATGAACTAGAAACTCACATTAAATTCCAATTTATGTTATTTCAGCCAGATCAGAGGCTGAAAGTTATTTCCAACAATCCCATTTAAATTAAAAAAAACACACAAAAATTTACAGAATTAAAAAGGAAATAAAATTAAAACATTCTTATCTTATATAGAAATGTAAACACACACACAAAAAAAAGCCCACAGGGATCTTTATTTTTTCAAGAATAAAAAGTGATTCTTTATTGGAATACAGTTTTATACCTTAGACTTTCTTTAGACGGTTGCAATCTATATAAGTATGTTTCATTTTATGCTGTGAATTTGTTCATGAAGAGAAACTGTCCTCATTGTTGTGAAGATTGATTTTTCACAAAATGGAATTTGCTATACATGAATTAAGTGTAAATTGAGCAAAAAAAAAAAAAAACCCACAAGGACCATTTTGGCACATAAATCATCAGTGCTGTGAATTTGTTTTTAATTCATGTTGCCACAAACCATTAAAAGATCTCTGAGAGGGGCTAGCACTCCCTGCCCTGAGCTGCCTGGACCCAGCTGGCCCAGGGCGCCCTCCTGCTGTGGTTTCAGGGCCTGGCCTCCATGGAGAAAGGAGAAGGCCCAGGACAGACTCAACTGTGTCCCCTGCTCCCTGACCCGGGACCCCGGGGACTGGCTGGATGTGCCTCTGCGGCCAGCACTTGTCCTCTGCAGCACCCTGGTGGCCCTCGCACAGCAGCCTTCTTACAGCTGACCCCCAGATGGGGAACCTGCCTGGTGTCCTCCATCAGAACCAGCGTGTCTGGGTCCTCCCGCCAGCAGACTCCGATGTGGATCAGTGCTGTCCCGGACACAGAAACATGGGAGGTTATCTGAATAAAGATGCAGCACATTATTTTTATCCTTCTCTATTAACAACGTATGAATAGAACTCATTATCAATACTGGGTTAAAAACTAATGGCAGGGGCTGGGGATGTGGCTCAAGCGGTAGCGCACTTGCCTGGCGTGCGTGCGGCCCGGGTTCCATCCTCAGCACCACATACAAACAAAGATGTTGTGTCCGCTGAAAACTAAAAAATAAATATTAAAAATTCTCTCTCTCTCTCAAAAAAAAAAAAAAAAAACAACTTATGGCAACCTGTGGTAATATTTTCATGTTTTGATTCTTTTCTTTGTGGTTTTATTTGTCTAGTTTCAGTTTTACTTTCCTGGCTTCTCAGATTTTTCTCATCTAAACACCCCATCTATGGAATTCAAGGGGAAAGGCGTCACTGCAGGAGCCCAGAGGGCAGCAGGAAGGGCCTACATACATGCAAAAGTTGATGGTGCACTCGGAGACACGGGTAAGATGGACTCAGGAAGAGATAGCAAAAGAGTAAGGAGCCCCGCTCTGGCTGGTGAGTTCCCAGAGCAGAGCAGAACAGACCGTGGGTTTCAAGACCCCTGCTCCAGGGCTCAGGGGCAGGGCTGGTCAGCAGGAGCACTTTCATCTGTACCCTCAAAATAGACCTAAGCTAAGGCTCGTGATGCAGGATTTGAAACCGAGTGTGACCTTCACACTGTGTACAGGGTGTGAAGTCCCTCTAAGTCACTCTGCAACGGGATCTGAAGGCAGCCCTGCATCACGTCCTATGAAGAGCATCAATCTTCACCCTGCAGACACCCCTACTGTGGCACACTGCAGTTGGCACGCCCCTTTCTGGCCTTCGGTGAGCTGGACAATATCTGGTCACAACAGCTCAGTCTTTCTAACTTGTATTTTGCTTATGTTAATTTAAACAATTTCAGGAAAATTCATCTTTGAGACTAATAGTTGTCATAATGCCTTCGTTCTCCCCTTCGTTCTTGCCTCATCTTCTGCTTGTGAAGGCACACTTGACCTGTCCACCACTTACTGGTTCTCCTTGCTCCTGGCTCTGGATTCTCATTTTGCTGAGATCTCACCAAGACTGCAGCTTCGGTCCCCTAGGCAGATGCTGTGCCCAGTCCACCCCGGCCCTGGGCGCTGCTATCCTTAGAGCCTGCATCCAGAGGGCTGGAATTGAGGGTCTATGACAGAACGCAGTTCTCGGTGTTTTTAAAACTTTCCCATGAGATATTAATACTCAACCACGACTGAAATCTACTGTCCCATTGGAATTCTCTTTGTTATAATTCTCTCAAAATACTCTCTAACCTTCTAGGCAAAAACAAAATTCAAATAAATGGCAAAGTTTGCCTCATATTTTCTCATTGGCAACATGGATAAACCTTTTCTATTCCACTTCACAGATGCTCCTATATCCCAATTAATTTTTATCTCCTCAGCTAAACATCACCCGTATTATTTTTAAAATATTCTCTAATGATTAAAATTTGTGACAGCAAAATATGACACAAGATGCCATGTATATGCTAATTGTCTTTGTAGAGAGAAGCTCGTTCACACCCAGCCTCCCTGTTTCCCCTTGCCAGCACCTGGGACTGGGTGTGACGTGTCAATGAATAGCAAAAAGAAGCTATCGCACTGGTGTTGGCTGCAGGAACAGATCTGTTGATCCACATTAAGATAATAAGCAACAGAAGTCTATGGTTGTAGTTAATATTTAAAATAGATGTAACCTTTGAGAAATAGAATATTCAAGAGAATTGAAGGACATCTTTTTGTAGTTTTAAGTTGATATTTCCTCAGTTTTTGTGTGTGGTAGACAGCTAGTGTGCTGTTTACCTAGTTTTCCTTTAATCTCTTTCACCTCACAGTGAAATGACAGAATATATCCACACACTTCTTCCTTCATAATTGTACGAGCGTTTGATAGATACTGAATCTACCTGAATTGGTATAAAATCTATATAATCTGTGATATCCAGAGTCTACTGCCCGCCATGAACATGAGTCTTAACGTGTGGAATGCTCTCAAGAGCTTGGACACGTTGAATGCCTTCCTTTGAGAAGATGTCCTCAGAAAGCCAAGACAAAGCATCCTTTCTGATTCATTTCACGTTGCAGACGGCTAGGGCGTCTGGGGATGGGCTGGATTTGGAAGGGAACTGGAGAGAGGACCTCCACTTTAGACGTATTTTTGAAACTCATCTTTGTTGGAGCCAGCCTGTAGATTCCCCGACTTCTCCCAACACTCCCGATTTGGAAAGAAGTTTCCTGCAGAGACAGACTCCAGGGCTCACCTGTATTTAGTTCCCCAGGATCTTCCTCTGTGTAGGGAAGGGGACTAGGGCCTCCGTGCCCCTGCGGTGGCTTCCGGGGGACCTTCCTTCATTTCCCCTTCTCTATCATCTGATTTCACTCTTTACCTCAGGGTTCTGCTCATGGGTTCTGCTCAGGTCGTGCATTTTCTAAAAGAACACAAATTGTGTTAGGCATTGCTATCTCCCTTCCTCTGCCAAATGGCTGGTTTATTTGAAAAATATTTGCTTAAAGGAGTGGGTGAATGGCAGGTCTTCCACGGTGACCCCAGTGTGACGTGATTTTCTGGTCCTTGGCACTGATGCTCAGTGATCCCAGGCTGGAGGTATGTGGGCAGACCCCTCGCAAAACTCAACAGCGCCTCGTACACGAACTAGAGTTTCCGTGCATACGTTGTGGTGCAGTATCCTGCAGCTGGCTGGAGTTCTTCTCAGCATGCTCTCTCTAAAGAAGAGCAACTGGCTAAATAATGTGGAAGAATGTTATGAGAAATATGTAAAAAGACTGAGTGAGAGAAGTAAGTGTCACTGAGCTGCCACCGCCAAGCCAGACGACCCTCTCAGGCTCTTACTTAGTGAGTGAACAGGTTTGGACAAGCAATTCCAACGTCGAGGATCCACGTTTTCATGTTTCCGGTGACTGTTCCCTGTTTTCCTGGACGGCTGGACTGTAACTCACGCTGTTTTCCGGCCCTGGTAATAAGAACAGGGGAAAGCATTTCTGTCTTTTCTTCTTCCTTCTTCTTTGAGTAGGTGTGTGATCTTCCTCCTGGTTTACTTCTTCAGTCCCAAAGCCCCCAGCCAGGGTACCTCCTCTTGCTCTGTCCCTCCCAGTCCTGACCTGGCAAGAGCGGCTGGCTGCAGCCTCTGTCCAGGACCTCCAGACAGCCTGCCCAGCTCCATCCCCAGAGGCAGGGGATTCGAGACCTGCTCCCACAGACACCCGTCCCACGGGGACAGGTGCTTTTCCCAGGACAACGGAAGCTTCTCCAAATGAAAATGCTTCTCCAAAATAGAGACTGGCCATTCAAGGTATTCTTATTTTCTGATTGAGTTTTGGGTTCTTCATGAAGAGCAACTGCTATTATCTGTAAAGAAACTGCCCAGACATGAGACGGAATACCAGGAGCCAGCAAAGAATGTTTTCTGGATTATTTTTGAACTTCTCCAGTGGAGAAATAGAACTGAATTAAAATGGATCGGTGATCAGTGTGTTTTATTTTTAATTAAACCTTCATTTTGAGAGCAGGCTGAAAAATGAAGGCGAGCCCCACTGGGATTGTGGATGGAGTGGGCGGAGCTGCCCTCAAGGAGATGAACCTCAAGACATTCATCCTAAAGGCCACAAGAATCCCCTTGGTGGGCCTCGTGCTCAGACCCTCCCCACCCACACATCACACACAGGAAAAGCTGAGGCCGGGGGACTGTCCCAAGAAGAGATTCCTTAAGAGAGAGCAGACGTTTTAATCCATATGCTGAGCTCTCGTGGGATTCAATGTAATTGACAGTTGGTAATTCTACCACAGTTCTTCTCTTCTGCATCAGTGACTTATTGAGATGACATTTATAATAAAAAATTCAAGAAGTTATTCTTCCCACTTTTTCTCACTTCAATTAACTCTGTAGGTAAGCACATCAGCGACACAGAATTCCTGGTACATTAATCAGAAGAAAATCAGTTGAATTCAGAAAGATTTATGGTTCCACTATTAGCTTTTGCCCAAATATCTGTGGTAATCCTAATATAATTGATATGTTTGGTACATTTCAAATTTCAATCTCAATAATGATTCAGTACCGTGGTTTTGAATTCAGTTCATTTAAATGGCCATTCAAAATACAGGAGAAGCAATTCACTGATATGTTGAAATTAATATTTATTTCCTTCTTCTCTTCTACTTTACCCAGACTCTTCTGGCCTCTCCAGGCTGTGCTGAAGTCCACCCTCTCCATGAAACCACAGGATTCCCTCCACCCGGACACTGCTCGCCCGACGTGCACCACCACAGGACGGACCCGTGCTTGCTCCAGGTCCCAGTGCCGTTTTGGCCACAGCTTGTTCCATGGTGTGGTCCCTTGGTGGATGGTCACCCTTCGGGTGGCATGGACCACACCTTCTGCCTCGTTCTCCTGCTCTTGCTCAGCACCAGCACAGATGCTACTGTCCTTCAGATTAACTGACCCGAGAAACACAAAGAGACCTGGTTAGGCAGGTTTCCATGGGTTGCTCCACGTGTCAGGACAGGTCAGCCGCCCTGTAAGGGCAGGATCACTAAGACTTTCAGTCATGTTTAGTCATTCGCAACCACAGCTTGCAGTGGTTGAGGGCAGCTTTGAATTTTGTAACAGTGTAAAACCAGATTTATCCAACTTGTCTCAGCCCCCAGATAAGCTCCCATTCAGAAGTGCTTCCTTAGAATTGTAGTCATTATTTATATACACCTAAATCTAAAATCATAATTTAAAACCTAGATGTCCTACTTTATCTTGTTTATTTTAGCATATACTTAAAAAAAAAGGACATCGTAAAGAATAAAATGTTATTCAGAGTTATTAGGAAAATATTGCAAACAGTATTTTGAAATTTAAATTTGTCTTGCTTTATACAAAATGTAAAAATGTGAATTTAAATAAATGTTGAAGATCAATTATAATGCTAAAAGTTTTATCATGTGACTCCATTTTAAAAAATTGATTTGGACCAATTCGTAAATAATCACATGCCTAGGTGAAAATGCCCAAGGTCTACGGAGGATGTGCACAGCACATCCCCGGGACTCTGACGTGGGGGCAAGCATGTTTCCAGCTAGCAGACAGTTTAAAGTGATATATTATTTGTATGTTGCCTCAAATCTCTTCATAAAAGGAAAGAAATGACCCAAAGGAATCTCCTGGAATTCCCAATTAATTGCTCCGGGGGGCACGCAGCACAAACATTTCTCACAGTCAAATCGCAAGGCTGACAGGATGAACGAAGAAACAGTGGGCACCACTTCTGCAGCAGAAAACAGGCGCGAGGCTGCTGGGACTTCTGGGCACAACCTTGGCAGGGGCACCCGCCACCCATGCCCCAGAGGAACCAGCCGCAGGGGACACCTACAGGAGGACCCACCGGCCCGCCGCCTTCAGCAAGCCCCACCCTTCCTCCCTTGCCCTGGGCACTGCTTCCACTGTCCTCAGTCTCCAAGCCACTCCCTGTCCCAGGTCCGTCTCCTGGGGTCGGGCCCCATGGCACCCACAGGTAGTCTTACTGGAGGGACATTCTGGAAAATTCCTGCAACTTAGTCTCACTTTGGATCCAGGATTTGAATTTCTATGTGAAAATTTATCTTTCATATATGTTCTTCTGTTTTTATTTATGACCCTTAATGTTTTAAAAGCACAGATGTCCGTACAACATCCTATGAGTCACTCACACCCAAGGTGCGGGGATTCTGATGGACCATTCAAATCCACCCTCAGATTCGTTTCCTCACCTCTGATTTCTGCTGAATGAAAAGGCATCATTTCCCTATACGGATCAATCACCCTGTGCTTGTGCCAACGGCACTTACTGGAGAGACTCAGAAAGGGATGGAGCTACCTTCCCACAAGGGATCGGACAATCCATACTCACACGTGAAGACACCAGATGCCTTGGCAATGAGACAACATGTCGACTTTTGATCCTCTGTTCCTAGATGGAAAGTGACTAAGGTTTAACCTTTATCCTCAAAGTATTTGCAATTAAAATTATTTATCATTACAAAGATAAAATGGTCCCTTCTAATATTAGAAATATAAGAAAATTGCATATTCTTTCCACACTGAAAATTTGATTTTATACCTCACAGACACACAATGATCAAAGCTACAAACACCTGCATGTGCGATTTTTGTTCTTCATGCTATCTTCGGTTGTGTCAGCTTTCCCTGACTGTAATACAACACTTGAGATAATCAGTTTATGAAGAGGAAAAGCTTATTTTGGCTCACAGTTTCCGGACCATGGCTGTTTCTGCCCACTGCTTCTGTGCTATGACGAGACAGCACAGGATGAGGAAAGCCACTTGTCTCATGGTAGTGGGAGGCAAAACAAGGAAGAGGAAGGGTCTGGGACCCCAACAGCCCTGGAGGGCTCAGCCCTAGTGACCTGGGACTTCCTACCAGGCCCTGCCTCTTCAAGTTCCCACCACCTCCCAGGGGTGTCAACCTGGGGTCTAAGCTGTCAACAAGGAGCCCTTGGGGAGTGGTGTCAGCAGTCTGTCACTGTTCTCCTCCTTTACCAAGTGCTTGACTCTATCACCCACTTAGGATACAGTTGCCCAAACTCAAGACGATGGAGAGGAAGAGGACTTTTTCAGTAGTCGCTGCTGTCCTTGATTTGATCCTTACATTAAACCTCTCTGACTCCTGTCTTACCCACAGATAAACAAACGCATGTGCAGAAATAAGATGTCACAGACGCCACACATCCAAGCAAAAAATTGAATGCAGCCCATTTCGCCCGCGAGCTCTGTTCTCTTCACGGGCAGTGCTGCCAGTAACTGATGGTAGCAGCGGGGCCTGAACGCCTGGCGGTGCAGCCACCCCAGGGTGGTTCCTCCTGCCCCACATCCCAGAGGCCTCGGGGCTGAGGATGCCGGGTTCTCACCCTCACAGAAGGTTCCTCAGAACACGCTGCAAAATGAAGGGAGTTCAGAACTAACCATGCTGTAAGCAGTTCATTTTCCCTGATCTTGACATCTAATTTGGTGATACTTTAGTGAACCAAGAAACATGCCAGCGCGGTATTAATTATTCAGCCCTTCTCAGGCTACTGCAAGCTTTAATTAGTGCAAGAAGTTTTCAGGAAAAGTTATAATTTGCACGTCAACAAATTTGTTTATAAAATGCACAGTGAAGGTAAAATTTGTTGTACATCAACTTCCTTACAGAGCTGGATGCATTACTCAGCCGGATCCGTGACGGCTTACACCTGAATGCACAGCCCAGAGCTCTCTGAACATCCTGTTCCTTTTTATTTCTTTACCCTAGACTTATAATTATGATTTCTTCTGATTTTTGTTTTATTGTAAATTGCCACTTTTTATAATAGTGTCTCGATTCTAAAGCTGAATAACTCTGTCCAGAAATACAAATATCGTACTTCTGATCTTGGTGTTTCATACACAGGAAAAGCGGTTTTGATGTGTTATAGAAGAGTACTGCCCACCCAGGAGGGAACAGAGAGTGCATTAGATTTATTAACAGAGTTAATTTATTTTAGGAGGAAAGGAAAAGAGAAGACAATGGAGTCAGCCCCATCTTTGCCACAGCACAAGAGCCCAAGATTTCACACTCTGTTTACCTTTTGTTTACTTATTTTACAAAGAATGCATTTTCTACAATGTACAATGATATTCTTACTGTGAATAAAATTATTTTATATCCATTTATCAAAGCATTATATTTGACTTATGAATTTTTCATTCCTTCACAAGAACTATCCAAAGGAGCTCGGGGTTCTTGATTTAAAATTGTACTTTGAGAAATATTTCCTGAAACAATCATGCTGCATGAGGATCTTGTAAGTTTCCACGAATCCCAAACTAGACCTGATTAGATAGCATATTCCTAAGGTCTCAGTGACCTCCGCCAGGCGGAGAAACTATGTGGACCAAGGAACTGGACACGTGGACACTAGTGAAGACACCAGTCACACTATAGATATCTTGGAGGTTTGAGAAGAGCTATATACTCCAGGGCCATGAGATCAGAGCAAACCAGAGGGCTGCAGAGGGCAGGGCGAGGCGAGTGGCGTCTGGGTTTTAGGCACCTTGAGGGTGGCCCGCTTTGCACCCCAGACCTAAAGCGTTCGATGAAGACGCAGGTTCAGCCTCTTCCTTGAGTGGCTTCTCTCGAGAGGACGCTCCTTGGACACTTGGTCCAGAGCAGAAACAACCTGGGGATCAAGATAGGAAGGGGAGAGACTGCCGGGCAAGGAGGTGAGGGTCCTGAGCCTCAGCCCCGAGTCCCAGGGAGGCCGTGCGGCCACCTTAGAGAGATTTGCCAGTTTCATTTATAAAGGTCGAAATCAAACAAACTTACCAATGACCCATAAATTCTACTAATGGTCTAGCAGGAGGAAAGCAGGCGTGCGTCCACACCAAGGCTGGCACGTGGGAGCTCCACAGCGTCGCAGCACATCTAGGACGGCCTCTGCCACCAGTGGTGAAGGAGTGGAGGAGCTGGGAGAGGCTTAAAAAGAACCAGCTTCAAAACATACTGCGACGGGGTGCGCCTCAGAACAGTGTGCGGAGCAGAAGCCACAGCAGGACTCTGCGTGTCACAGGATCCCTTTTACATAAAATACCACGTGTTCCAAACTAGACGGCGGTGACAGCGGCACAACTCTGTCTACTAAAGCCAAAAGCAAACAAGTGCCCCTGGACTGACCCTCCATGTGCCAAGCTCCCAAGTGCAAACGATGCCTTAATCAAGTGTAGAAGAGAATGATAAAGTGGCCAGCAAGAGTCAGGACGGGCGGGGTAAAGAGGAAGGGCACCAGGCTGCGCGTTGGTGATTGTTGGAACAAGGTGACAGGTCTCTGTTCCTCTGAACAAGGTGACAGGTCGCAGTTCCTCTATTTCATGTATGTTTAAAATGCTCCATAAGAAGTAAAACAGGAACCAAACTACCCAGCTCTGTTGTCTCTTTCGGGGAAACACCGATAAGCAAACAAGCACATAATGCCGCACAAACAAGACTTCTTCCTGGGGGAGAGGATGACAGAGCCCCTGCAAGGCAGCCTTAAAGCGCACCCATAATTAGCCGCCCTTACCAGAGGCTTATTTAAGAGCTGCTTCCAGGATGGCATGTATGCAAATTAGCCAGACTGCACACTCCTCCCCTTGCAGTCAGACAATGGGACTCATTGTCCCCAGACAGACTAATGGGCTCTGTGACAGGCAGGCAGGGCAGGGTTGCAGACTCCTGGCTTGGAAGCTCTCTTTAATTTCAGGGGATTAGAGGGAGAACATGCCTGCGCTGCACTCCCGATGTCCCGAGCATGTTCACTGTAATTTACACGTCACTCGTCACTATTCTTCCCTCATTCTTCACGGCAACAAGTATGTAGTCCACCTAAGAAATCGCACAAGTAGAATTTATCACCCCCCTTTTTTCCGGATCAAATCAAACTGAGCTTCACAGAAGTTGTCCCTCTTCTAAAGTCACTCATATGATTAAGTGGCTAATTAAGCCAAAAGTGGGCTAAAACTTTAACATCGACTTCCAAACCAAATAGTTTCACTAATACCTCCGGAATCGCAGTTGCACTCTGTGCGTGCAACTGTATACTCACACAGATGTATGAGGACCTGTGTGCGGGCACGACCTCCTGCCCACCTTCAAGGCCAGGATGCTGCTGCCCTGATCTTCCCTCGCCAGGCACCCCTCCACCACAGGTGTGTCACTCAGACCTGCACCAGTGTACAAGCAGGCAGAAATGTTCAGATCTGGCTTTTTCCCCAAAAGTTTTGGGAGGGGGAATAATTCTCTAGAGCTGCTGGTGTTTGATGTCTAAGAATCATATCTGCTGTTTGAGGGGCAGGGGATGCGTGGAGGAGGGCCACTGTGTGTCCCTTCCTGATACCCTTAGGATCCCTGGGGCAGGGTGTGGCTCTACAGAGGTTCTGAACCACAGACTACAAAGAAGGAGGACAAATGCCTTGGGCTACAAATCCCTCCCCTTTAGACAGAGCAAAACCACAGTCAGCCGAGACAGCCGCCCAGACCTGGTGCAAGGTGACAAGTCCCTCAGACAGGCCAGCACCTCCGTGGCCTCCTCTGTTCTGCAGTGACCTGGGACCCCGCGGCTCTTCCACCGCTGCCTGGCTTTCCAGAGCTGTCTATAGAGCTGCTGTCTCCCCATCGGAGCTTTTTCAGGGGGGTGTTAGACAGCAAGAACCTAAAGAGCCGCGCATGTCTCTGCAGCCCACCGGTCTCACTCCAAGCAGCGACCAAGGAGAAGCCTGTTTCCCACCGTCAGCCGGGCACAGCTCCACCCTGCTCTGTCTGGCAGCACCTCTGGTTTAGGCAACAGGTGCATTCTCCCCACTCTGTCCTGGAAGACAGTAACTGGATGTTCTGTGACTCTCCTAGGGAAGGTTTCGCTTGAGAGCAGTGAATGCAAAATATAAACAAGATTCAATAGAGAGGCATATTGTCGAATGCACATGTGACAATGAAGAGGTTGTGAGTGTAGCTCAGTGGGAGGGCACTCAGCTGCTATGCACCAGACCCTGGGTTCAGCCACTAGCAACGGGCACACACACACACGCACAATCAATGTTCAAAGCTCCTCTCCCTGTGTTGGTGAGTGGCACAGCACAGACATCCAGCCACACACTCATCTATTGGCTCTTGCTGAGCTCCTGCCAGCCGAGTCAGCTCTGGGCCTGGGCACTCACAGATGTCCACGGTAGATCCCTCCTTTTCAAATCCTCCCTGAGCTTGGACTGATGGAGAAGGCTGGCGAGGAAACAGGAAGCAAGGAGACTCTAGCTGGATGAGCGTTGCTGGGCTTGCACTGAACACTAGGAAGAACTTACTGGGCAACTTCAAATTCACTCATTAACTGGAAGAACATCCTCCAAGTACCTGCACTGTGTTTTGTGCTACCTGGTCCCAGGAATGCAAATAGAAAGGAATGCAGGCTCTACCTTCCAACATTTCAAAATCCAATTGGGATGCAGAAAAGTGAAAAAAGATTCACATGTGTCCAAGGCTTGTGTTGAAATTAGGATTATCATGTCTTTCCAAAATACAGAATCCTTGGAAAAGCTTCACTGGTAAGAGTTTCAATAACTATGAGTTTCTATTAATGTAATGTGTTAGCTTTCTGTCACTGTGACAAAGTACCTGAGATAAAACCCTAATTACCATCCTTTCCACACACTGAAAAGGTCTATCTGTTCTCAGGGCTTCAGAGGCTCTAGTCTGCTTGCTTGACCTCTGTGCTTCGGGCACAGCACATGTCTGCAAGGGAACGTGGCAGAGGAGGCCTGTTCACTTCATGGTGGCAAGTAGGCAGAGAGGCAGGAAGGGGCCACAGCCCACGACCTGACTCCGCCCACCAGGCCCCACCTCCCAGTTGCAGCCCAGGCTGGCACAGGAGCACAGGGCCTTGGAGCAGTCTGTCCCCACCACCGCAGGTTCTTCTCAGGAAGAGCACAAGCATCCCACCTTCCTCTGCACACCCTGCTGCCTGCGGCTCCTGTGAAGCAAGCTGCTGTGTGGGCTGCAGAGTGACGGGACGGACATGTCATCACGGGAACACTTGCTCCAATATTACTCTTAGACAGACTTTTCATCATAAGTAGTCTGCGGATTAATTTAGGACACTTCTCACTAGATAACTTGAGTGGGCCTCATTTTTATTATAACATATACTAAGCAAATAGCTGATGCTTCTCAAAGTTCAGAATCCAGTTTAATAAACATGTCTCCCACAAATTTATCCAGAGAATCCAACAGTGCCAAGGGCCAAAAACTTCACTGTGACCGTACTCAGATTACCAGAAGTTGGTAAAATACCCGAGGCCCACAGGTGGTTCAAGGGCCTCTTCCTTCCATAATTAACTGCTTTCCCCAGAAGAGACCATGGGCTCATTTCAATGCTAATCAATAATCAGAGCCTTGGAAAGTTACAAGACCTTCATGGATTCAAGACCTTCAGCATTTTTCTTCCCTTTCCCAGTCATTTAAAAAACCTGAAGGGGCCCATGCAGGTCCAACGTGTTTTCATAAAAAGGCAATGAGGGTGACGGCCTCGGACAGGATGGGTTCCCGGGTATGGAATCCCGCTTTCCTTGGCACGTCACTGATGTGACTCACATACCTCCACCACCCTGGGTCAGTTTTTGAATTTTCCTAAGATGGCAGTTACAATTTAAACAATTAATGACCACAGGTATTTATTGATACCATGTATTAAAATGATTCTAAAAGGTGTAACTGTAAGTAATCAAGACATTCTGATGACCTGGAGGGTACTTCTAATAATGAAACTGTTAGACAAACATGCCTATATTTACACAACTCCTGGCTTTCATCACCAGAAACAGTAAAATCAAATAAACATCGATGGTGTGAAAAACTTTGATTTATTTGTCTTTTGCAGTTGCAGAACAGAACTGGAAATGGGGTTTGAGGACTGGACTCATTGGAACTCCTCCTGAGGCTATCTAACCTAGGTGCCAGGCCACTGCCATGACACAGCAAGACCTGATGATTTCTTTCACTTCCTGCCTTCACCTTATGAGACTTCCCCTAGAGATGAGAGATGCACTGCAATTTAATACTCCTAACAAAACTGATCTTTTTAAATAAACAGAGTAGTTCCAACATGAATAGAGGAAGGAGGACTCAATTACCTTACTCTGGCAAAATTAAATATTTTTATCTCACACATTCACAAAAATCCATATCTTGATGATGTACTCATTGTGATTTTCCTGTTTCACTTTGATTTCTCTTAAGTAATATTTTTTGTTTTTCAAATAAAATTTTCTGGATCCTTAAAGTTCAGCATTCTTATCAATACGTTGTCTAGGAAATTATAAATGTTAACTGAAAAGCAATAGCTACTAAAAGGTAGGGTTTGGCTGTTGGGAAAAGTATAAACGGCAGCCATACCCCAGAGAAAAAACCCCAACATGGCGCCTAAGCACGTCTTCTTCCTACCTTCTTCTTTTCTGCAGTGGCGCGAAAAGTTCCCGCCCTTGTGAACTCTCCCGCCGGCGCCAATTTCAAATCTCGCTGGCGGGGAACCTTAGCCCCAATGAGAACTAACTCCTGGGCTCCGGAGCTGATATCTGGAAGAACTTGCCAATAAACGGGTGGCCTGCCATTTATCTAAGCCCTACCATCTCCCCCTTATTTCTATATAAGCACACTGCTTTTTGCAATAAAATTGGAATTCTCCCGGCGAAGTGTCTTTGCATGGGGAATTCTTTCATTGGCAAAATAACATGTTTAACACTGTAGCAGCTGAAGTTATATTCAGAACTGAATAGTTTTCCAAAACTAGATATTCAAATAACAGTGGGAATTATTCAGTCAGGAGGTAATGTCTCATACACTGCAAACTGCAAAACTTGATGAAAGTATATAAAGAATACTAGGTAAATAGAAAGAAATCCCATGTTCATGGATTAGAAGAAAATATTATTGGTAACAATACACCACAAAGTAAACTAAAGATTCAGTATGTTTCACATAGAAATTTCAATAACTATTTTAAAAGAAATGGAAAATCTGATCTTAAAATTCATATGGAATTTCAAGAAACAATATATCAAAAAAGAAGAATAAACTTAGATTGCAAAAGAAGAATTGCCGCAGTCTGGCTGGGCACAAATCACGAGCCACTCAAGCAGGAACAAACTTTATTTTCCCAACTCCCGCGAACGCCACCCACGTGGCCCTTCTAGGCACACCACACACCAACCAGAACTCCCTCCACTGGAACTTCACCAACCAAAGCGAACTCCCCAGGAATCTCCGCGAGAACTCCAAAGTAGCGGGCGCCTGAGGTGGACAGCAGAGGTCTATATACAATTGAATACACAACCTGTTTCAATCCAGCATCATCTTAATGGCTCGCCTCTCAACCATTACTTCTGGCAAAATGCCAGGGGCCATTCCAACTTGGCTGTGGCTCTCAACAAAGAATAAAGTCAGAAGACACAGACTTCCCCAGTTCACATTTTCTGTGACTCCACAATAGTTGAGACTGCATGGTGCTGGTATAAAGCTGATCATGCAGGTCGATGAAACAGAATTGCAAGTTCCTAAACACACCTGTAAGTCGTCTATGGCCAACTGTCTTCATCAAGAATGCCAAGGACATCATGGGGAAGGGACTGCCTGTGGACAAGTGGATGTACCACATCACACCCACAATTAACTCACAAGACATCCACAGCCTCAATATGATTGCCCAAAGTATGAAACTTTTAGAAGAAAACAAATTGTCATGATTTTGTCGTTGATGATGTGTCCTTACATATGCCAGCACACCCACAGGCAACAAGAGGAAAAGTAGACCAGTTTGCCCTCACTACAATTTTAAAGTGGTGGGATCGAGAGGGCAGACTACAAGCAGCTGCACTTCCCAGCTTCTCCGCACCTGAGAACAACCCCGTCGTAGGCAGGTACTGAAGGAATGCACCAAAATTCAATATCAAACAATATCAGAGACTTGGAGAGACCCCGAGGTTCTGGTTATTGAAACAGAGGGGAAGAAAGTGTGTCACTCTGAGCCAGCTGCAGATGTGCGGGGGCCTGGCAGTGGGGAGGGGGTGACACAAAGGGAAAGAGGGAAACAGGGCGGATGAAACTGGCATGGCACCTGCTGCAGAACAGGCAGGGAGTGCAAGCTCAGCGACAGTGGGCTGGTGCCTGAGAAGTGCTTCGCGTTTCCTCAACTTGGAAGCAGCGTGCTGTGGCAGGGAGACGTCTTGCGGGGTCACACCTGAGCTTGCTGCTTTGGGAAATGTAAGTCCCTGCATTTTCCATTCCCCTGAAGACTTTAGCATGTTGCCACGTTGCCATGCCATGCCACGCTGCCATCCCGGCCAGCACACACTTCATGGCACAGAGTGGCACTGTCAGAACACAACCTAACACCATATGGAGAATGAACAGAAGACCTCCCAAACCCACCCATCAGCCAAGGCTGCTGTCCCACGTTGCTGGTCACGTGGTGTCTCTACCCACATACCAAGGACTCTTCTGGAACACACAGAAACGCCACATGTGCCAGGGAGAGATCCAGTCACCAGATCAGAGACACCCTCTGCACTCTCAGAAACTTTTCAGGTGCCCAGGGCTACCACAGAGCTAGCAAGAGCTCCCTCGGCTACACCAGAGGGGGGCAGGGAGAGGTCCCTGTGAAAGGGCTCTGAAGCCTGAGTACCAACAGCCATTTAAGGCAGGATGCTGACCTAAATGTGGGAAAAAGTAAATGCATGCGTCTCCAGCTCTTTGCAGATCCAGCTTGTAAGGGTCCAGCGAAGCGTCGGAGGAAGAGACCACCAAGAGACTGACTCATGCAATTGCAGAAGGGGATTTATTTATTGAGGATCCATTCCAGCGCGCTGGGGCTCCGTGCTCACTCAAGAAGGGAGAGCAGCCCAGAGCCCCAAGCAGGGGGTGAGCACTGCTTAAGTACACTTTTTGGGGAGGGCGGGGACTTTACATACATCACAGTCTCCTTTAACAAATCATCATACACCGCGGGAAAATCAAACAACAACTCCCAAACATGATTAGTTCATTCATTGGCGGGAACAGGTCGGGCGGGAGTGATAGGTCAGTTCTAAGGGGGGAGGTACATTCAAACTGATTGGTTCAGGCCCTGCAATGTCTACGTGCAAAGTCACACAGAGTCCTAGGTTATTAAACAACCAGGTGGTCAGGGGAAATATTTACTGGGCGGTTCCAGGTATTGTCTTAACAGCCACAGGAATTTCAGGTTTTACATGTAGCATAGGAACTTAACAATACCTGGTCCTTTACATTTTAACTCAGGCCTTGCAGCTTAGAAACTTTACAATGCCCGGTCTTTTACACTTTAACTTCAATTTCTTTTACCCTTACAAGCTCTCCTGCTCAACCCCTCCATGATCAGAAGCATTCACAGGATCCACTTCTATGACTCGGACCTTTGCCAGGCCCCCAGTACCAGGCAGATTCTAAATATAAAGTTCCTGAAAGAAGCCTTTTCATTTTAAATAACTTGACAATGGGGGATTTAGTAGGTCTGCTGACTTTTACTTATATTTGTGTTTTCTTATTTTCATCAAGATTAACATGAACTAAAGGAATTCATGACCACCAAGTCAGCACTGCACAAGATTCTTAAAGAAATCCTACACACAGAAGAGGAAGAAAAACATAACCAAGGGAGCACAGGAAAGAGAAATTCTCATTAGAAGATTAGGTAAGCAAGTGAGAACTAGGGAAGAATCAATATTAGACAGACTACAAAATGACAGGAATTAGTGCACGTCTTTCTGTAATAACCCTGCGTAAGTGGGATTCATTCTTCAATTAAAAGGCACAGGTGGCGGATTTGATATTTTAAAAAGACCAACTTACGTTTCCTGTAAGAAACATCTCACTGGCAATGTCACACACAGACCGAAAATAAAGGACAATAATCCATATTCCAAGCTAATGGAATCTGAAAGCTGGAAAGGATAGCTACATTCCCATCTGACAAAGAAAATGCAGACCAGGGTTACTCAACAGAGATAAATAAATCACTACACATTGGAAAAGGAAAGAATTCATCAGAAAGACATAGCAATTGTAAATATAGGTGCCAAATGTCGGTGAACCCAACTCCTAAAAAAAAAAAAAACAAAAAAACAAAAACTGCTACTTAACATGAAGAGAAAGATAGGTCCCACTGTTATTATCATTAGAAATTATGATAATAATGGATGATTTCAATATCCCCACCACAATAATCGCAAGCAAATCCACTTTTAACTATATAAACAAAGGAATGAAAAACAGGCATTCAAGCAAAAATTTACATTCAAGTGGTCAGAGCTATTTACAGTATTCTATTTATAATAGTTTAAAAGTTGAAATAGCTAAGTAGCCATTAACATTTGAAATGAGATACAAAATAGTGCATGTGCTTATATATATTAGTATATATAATTATACATATCATTATTCTTAATTATATATTATTCAACAATAAAAATAAACTAAGTGTTGGCTTATGCTATGGCATGGATGAACCTTCAAAATATCCAGAGTAAGATTTTCAGGACTTGATGATACTCATCGTCTACCTTCCCCATAGATAGAGGAAGGCACTGACAGGAAGAAAAACCAAGATGGTCACTTGGTTACACTAATGAATGATGGATAGTACTGCATTCTGTTATTGGAAATGTAAAGGAAGGACGGGTCAGGCAGGGAACACAAACTAGAGTGAAGTGACAAGTCACTGTGAATGTGCAGGCAAGAAACAAACATGTGAAGATACAATGTCCACGAAGATACAACGTCCACTACAACAGGAGCTGGTGGTTTTTAAATGCTCATCACTTTGTAGCTCTGTTTGTTTGTATTTTACAAGATGCAAAACTCTGCCTGAAGAGATGCAGCAGCTTTTTGACCCCAGGGCATACAATGCTGGAGTCTGATATTCAGCCACTGTTTTCCCTGTGATCTGAAGCAATCAACATTGACACCAAAAGCACAGATGGATCTGATAAAATTGGTCTTCCGTGATATACTAAGTTATCTGGATTTCATCCTCTACAGAATGAAAGCAATTGGATAGTTTTATGAACAAAAGTAACCAAATGCGGATTTAGTGGTAAGACTCTGTGGTGGTGTGTAGAAGATCAACTAACATTTATTTATATGCTGTGCACTGATCACCTGCCTGAGGCGCTTTAGAATTGTGGAGAGGATCAAAAAGGAAACAGAAACAAATCTAAATAGACAAATATGTGTACACACTCTCATCTCTCTGTGTCTGCCGGTTCCACTGGAGTGGACTGAACCATATGCAGATTGAAAATGCTTGGAGAAAAATTGTGTCTGTGAGAAACATTCACGACTTGTTTTGCCATTATTCCCTAAACAATGCAGTGTAATAAGTATGTGCATAACGCTTACATTGCACTAGTTGTTATTATAATATCTAGGGAAGGTTTGAAGTGTGCGGGAGGATGTGCATAGTTTATTTTTGAATACTCCACCATTTGATGTTGTCCTAGAATCTACCCCCAAAGAGTACTGAGGGACAACTGTGTTCTTCACACTGTGTATTCAGTATCTTAATTCCAATAGGTTTAGAAGGTCTAGGAGAATATTTTCCATTTTATGAGGAACTTCTGGATTAAAGATTTTAAATGACTTGTGGAAATGCATGCAATGGGATCAAATACAGACCTACTTACCACCAAAGCTGATTTCAGTGCATCATGTTATCTAGATAATTTTGTGACTTTTACATGAGATATAAGATTTGCAAAATTAGTGAGAAGAATGCAGAGACACAGCATTTGTGGGTTCAACAGACTTCAGTGAGCATTCCCTCATAGATATATTTTCAATGGTGACTGTGAGAAAACTTTTATCTTTCATTCCTCTCTTTCAACTACCAGATACTTAAAGAACTAGCATCAATCTTTCTCAAGCATCTCCAAAAACATTGAAGAAAGTAAAATGTTTCATAAATAATTATATGAGGCTAGCATTATCCTGACAAAAGCCAAAAAATTATACCACAAGAAAATGTTTCCTTGTGAAAACTGATGTAAAACTTATCAAAAAATACTAGCAAACCAAATTCAGCATCATGGTACAAGGATTATGAACCATAGCTCAGTGAGACTTCATTCTGGAATGCAAGGGTAGTTCAACATGAGGAAATTGATCAATGTAATAAATTGCATTAAGAGAATGAAGGAGGGTGGAACAGATAATCATCTCAATCAATATAGAATAAGTATCTGACAAAATTTAACACCTGATCACATTAAAATGCTCCCTAAACTAGGAAAATAATGAAATTGACTGAATATAATAAAAGTCACATATGAAGAACTCACAGCAAATTTATGTTCAATGGTGAAAAACAGAGACCATGAATAAGGCAAGTATGTCCACTTTGCCACTCCCATTCAACCTTGTACTGGACTTCCATCCAGAGCATAAGGGCAAGAGTAAGGAGTGGGCTAAATAAAATCATCCAAATTAGAGAAGAAGAGGTTAAATTATCCGGTTTGTATAGGGCAGGATAGAAGACAGGTTACGCAATGGAATCTCTAAAAAGTTAACCCCACAAAATATTATAATAAATAAATTTACAAAAAATACAACAATGATAAACAAAAATCACTTGAATTTCTGTTCTCTTAACAATTTATAATTCAAAAAGAAAATTTAAAAAAACATTCTGTTCCCAATAGCATCAAAAAGAATAAAATCATTAGCTTTAATAAGGAGGTGAAAGACTTGTACAATTAAAATTATAATACACCTCTACAAGAAATTAAATAATATGTTAATATATTGAAGCACATGCCATGTTCATAAATTGGAAGATTTCATATTATTAGTATATTAGTACTCCTAAAGATCCATATATCTTTCAATGTCATTCTTACCAAAATCCCAATGATACTTTCTTTTTTTGCAGAAATACAAAGTTTCATTCTAAAATTCATTCAGAATGTTGAAGGGACAAAAGTCATTAAGACAATCTTGAGAAAGAAGAACAAAACTGGATGCCTCTTAATTTCTTATCTCAAAATATAGAGTAAAAAGAACATTATGAAACTTGCAAGAAGATGGACATATAGACCAATAGAATAGAAAAAGTTTGGTGAAATAATTGTGGCAACTCTTTTCAACAAAATATGCAGAGAAAAGTAGGAAGACTTGCGAAAGAATGTTGTTGGACCCATACTCAATGTTGTATATAAAACAGCTCAGCACAAATCAAGGATTGATATTTAAGAATCAAAACTGTGACATTTTTAGAAGACACATGGCAAGGTCTTCTTAACACTGCACTTGTCAGTACCTTCTGGACATGCCACCAAAGGCACGGGCGACAAAAGGAAAATCAGACACGCTGGACACCATAAATTTTTAAAAATAAATTGTTTTAGAAAACATGATTAGCATATGGCAAAAACTACCTTATAAAATGGGAGGAAATAGCTACAACTCATATATCTGAAATGGATTCATATCCACTATGTACAGAATTCTTAAGTATCAACAATCATCAAAAAATTCTTGATTCAGAACTAAGCAAAGTCCACAAAGAGATATTTATTTCTCCAAAGGAGGTATGCAAAGAACAAATAGCCTCATGAAAAGATGTTTGTCATTTCTTACAGATAGGAATGCTACAAGGAGTTACCACGTCATACCCGTTAGGATGATTACTCTCGAAAATTGAAGAAAAACTCAATAAAATAACAAGTATTGGGAGGAAGAGAAACTGCTGCACACCATCCACGGGAATGTGAACTGATGCATCTGCTGTTGGGAACAGTGGCAGTCCCTGATGAAAGTTAAAAATGAAACTGCCATACAATTCAAGTATTCCATTTTGGGTATATACCAAAAAGAACTGAAGACAGGGTCTAGAAATATGACATCTTACCCATATTGAGTGTTTATCTGTGGCTTCAGGCACCATTACTCACACAGCTAAAACATTAAAGCAACCCAGAAATCCACCAATGGATGAAGGAATAAGCAAAATGTGGTCCATACACACAGAAGAAAAATATTCAGCCTTAAAAAGGAAGAGAATTCTGACATATGACACACCACAGATGAGACCTAAGGGCATTATGATAAGTGAATAAGTCAGTCACAAAAAGTCAAATCCTCTACAAGCCACTCGTATTAGGTGTTTTGAGTTCTCAACATCATATAGGAAGAAAGTAGAAAGACTTTTGCCAGAGACTGAGTGTAGGAGAAAATGTGGAGCTTTTGTTTCATAGTCATAGGGTTCCATTTTTACAAGATGAAAAGAGTCATGGACATGGGATAAGGTGATGGTTGAACAACATCTAAATATATTTAATATCAATGGACCACACATATAAAAATGGCCAAAATGGGCTGGGCCCAGTGGCATATGCCTGTAATCCCAGCAGCTTGGGAGTCTGAAGCAGGAGGATCACAAGTTCAAAACCAGCCTCAGCAACTTAGCAAGACCCTAAGCAACTTAGCAAAAGCCTGTCTCAAAATAAAAAATAAAAAAGGCTGGGGATGTGGCCAAGTGGTTAAGTTCTTCTGGGCTTAATCCCCAGTACCCCCCACCAAAAATACGTCTTTGTTATGGTTTGGATCTGGAATGGCCCCCAAAAGTCATGTGCTGAAAGCACGGTCCCCCGTGCAAAACTTCAGAGGTGAGGCTTGTAGGCAATGATTGATTCCTGTGGGCAATGACTATAACATTTGATTGGTCCATTTTATGGAATGGTCCATTGATGTGTAACTGGAATGTTGGAAGTTGGGAGGACGTAGGTCACTGGGAGTGTGCATTGGGTATATCTTCTTCCTCTCTCCCTCCTTCTCTCCCCCCACACTCTCTCTCTCCTTCCTGATAGCCAAGAGGTGAGCAACTTTTCTCGGCAGTCACTTCCACCATGATGTTTCTGCATTGGAACCCGCCCACCATGGACTGAGCCCTTTGTAAACACAAGCCAAAGTAAATTTTTCCTCCTCTAAGTTGTTCCTTCAGGTATTTTTGTTGCAGTTATGAAAAGTTGATTAACACAATCTCTGCGCGAAGTAGAAAGACAAGGAAATCTCTTATCCTAATAATAGTCATTCACATAAAAACATACGGGAACAGCAGAGTGAGGTGGAGTGCTATTTCCTAATATCAGGAAGGAGACAGGCTCCTCCTTTTATTAGTTTCTGTTCAACATCACACTGGAGATACAAACTACTGTGACAAATTAAGAAAACCATTAAATCCTTAGAGATTTAAAAGGAGGGATACCTGTCTCTACTCCCTGTCAACATGAATGTCTCTATAGAAATTGTAAAAAAATAAATAAATAAAAGTTCCTAGAATAAGTGAATTTACCAAGATATCAAGATACTATACCCTGATAAAAGAATCTATTATATTCCACTATGCAAGCTACTAATTATTTGAAAATGAAAATTAAAAATTACAATGCAATGTATGGGAGCACTAAAATAATTGATATGTTTGCAGATAAATATAATATAATATGTATGGAATCTCTATGCTGAATACTATGAATGACAACTGAAGGAAGTCAAGACCTAAATGAATAGAGAGGTATATCATGTCCATGAATTGGCGCCTCAGAATTGTTAAGATGTCATTTCTGCCCAATTTGATCTTTCTGCTCAATATACTGAGTAAAATTTCCAGAAGATGTGATAAAAAGGAAGGAAGTCCAAAGGAGGTAGAATAGCCAAGAGTATTCTAGAACAAGATCAGAGATGAAGACTCGGTGCCGGTTTCAAGGCGTGGGGTATGGTGCACTGGCTTTCCACTGCTCTGCAGAATACCAGAGAAGGTCAACCCAGAGAGGAAAGAAGCATTGCGGCTCACGGTTCAGAAGTTTCTGCCCAGGTCAGCTGGCCCCACTGTTTCTGGCCATGGTGAGGCATATATCACGGCACAAGTGCGTGGTAGAGCAAAGCTGTTCAGCTCAGGCCTGCCAGGGAGCAGAGAGAAGAGGAGACACAGCCCCCGGGCACACTCTCAAACACCCCCCTTTCAACGAGCTCCCACCTCCTGTGGTTTGCCTCACCTCCTGACAGTCCATTCAGCTATGAAACCCATCAGTGGATTAACCCACCAATGAGGTGAAAGTCCCCATGTTCCATTGTTTCCCAAAAGGCTTACCTTGGAGCACTGCTTCACTGGGGACCAAGTCTTCCCCACACAGGTCTCTGTGGTACACTTCAGATCCAAGTCGTCCTGGTGTATGATGTTGTGGTAATCAAGACAGCGAGGCATTGGTGAAAAATGCACATAAACAGATCAGCAAAACTTAAGAGATCCCAGAAATAGGACCAGACAAGTGCCAACTGTTCTTGTTGATTTGTTCTCAACAAAAGTGCAGAGGCAGCTTGGTGGAGGAAGAATAAACTTTTCCAGGAAAAGTGCTAGAAAACTTGGGTGTCAGTAAGCAAAGTCCCTCATCATATACTTCAAACCTTATGAAAAAATTAAATAAAAAGCAAGCGTAGACCTAAATATAAAACAAAAAACTGCAAAACTTTAAAAGAAATGCAGGGAAAACAGCATGACTTTGGATTTGATGATTAATTATTAGATAAAATACATTAATTTTGGCCCATGAAATTTTTAAATGGTGTTAAACAGCACTTGGTCAAAATTTAAAATTTGCTCCATGAAATGAACTACAAAGGAAAAACAAGTCAGGCCACAGATAGGCATACAATAGTTTAAAATGACACTTCTGATAAAGAACTTGTATTCAGAGTAAGCTTAAAAGTCAACAATAAAAATCACAACTAAAAAATATAACTATGAAACCATGGGGAAAGATCTGAACAGAGACTTCACAAAAAAAATGGTGTATGGAGGACTAATAAACATATAAAAACAGATTTCACATCATTTGTCTTTAGGGAAATACAAAATGAGATAATCTGACACATTTATTAGAATCTGTAAATTCCCCCACTGGACAATACCACATACTGTTGAAGATGCAGGGCAAAGGAACTCAACCATTGCTGTGGCAGTGCAAGACTGCGTGGCCCGCGGGGACGGGAGTAGCTGTCCAGGCAAAAACAAGCCTGCCGTCCAACCTGCAACCCCACTCCAGCATTTACACAGTGAATTAAAATCCCTATGGTCACCCAAACCTCTACTCATCTAGCTCCTTTATTCATAATTTTCAAAAACTGGTGTAAATCAAGATGTCCATCAACAAGTGAAGGAAAAAGCAGAACCCGGAGGTGTACATGCATTGGAAGGTAACTCAGAGATAGCAGGAATAAGCTTTTAAATCCTGTAATGATACAAGTCTTAAATGAATTTTGTAAGTGCAAGAACAGATATTTATATAACATATTGGAAAAGGGAAGACAGGAAGTGATTGCTCTATTTTGGGGAGAAAGGAGATGCACTGACAATAGAAAGCACAGGAAATTTTAGGGTAATGGAACATTGTGTATGGTACTAGCATGATGGATATATGAGTTTATGAATTCGTCAAAACATAGAACTTTGCTGTATGCAAATTTAAAAATAAATCAAGATTTTGGGGAAATCAGAATGAAATTCAGCCTGTCATAAGTTAATGAAATATACTGAAAATATATTACATAACTGTATTGAAGGGTTTGGAGAAAAGAAGTTATCCAAAATGTTTCAGAGAATTTGTCATGATACAAAACTAAATGTGCACAAACACTGTCCCCTTGTTGGTGAATTTGCCCTTCATATGGGCACAGATGAACAATTTTGAAACTATTTGATATTTATAGGGCTAAAAATAGTTATGTATATTGTAGGCAATGACAGCCAGGTTATCACCACTGCCAGAGAGAAAATGTACAAACAGGTGAGGGAGGAAGGCTAGGGTGGACCACTGCGTGGTGCAGAGTTAGAGGAAAGCAGTGTGAGCTCATGTTCACTGTACTGTGGTCGTGAAGAAGAAAAGGGCACATGTACAGATACACACAGGTCAGGGCCACGCAGTTATCTTCTAGCTCTGCATCCTGAGAGGGCACAGAGACAGTGGGGACCTGGTGGCCATGTGTTGGTTTCTAAAGGCCATTCTGTGATGGAAGGCATTCAGGGTCTCTTGCAGAGAGACGGGTTTTAGAGTTGGGACAGGGAAAGTACAAGATCAGCCTGCAGTATCTAGTCAGGCCAGAAAGTAAGAAAGGACCAGAAAATGGGTAAGAGGATGGCCACCATGACACAGGAGACAACTTGGGAGAACCCCCAGTCGCTGAGTGGTGACAATGTGAACCACAACAACCACAAAATAACAAGTCACAATAGTGTATTTGCTTATTCCTTACAAATCAAAATAAATATCCAAGAATCCAAACTGGGAGTGCATGCTTGAATAAATAATCAAATGAATGGAGGAGAAAGAGCAACTATTTTTACAGAATTCCAACTGGTACTCTAGAAGTAATGAGGGAAGTGAAAGTCACTCTTAAAACATCGTAGTAACAACCACTGCAGGAAGACTCACTGAGGAAGGCAAAAGCTCATTCTCAGCACTCCAAGGAGAAATTCCACCTTCCCAGCCTCAGAGCTTCTCCCCAAGTATGTCAGCTGCTTTGCCGTTGTGGCACAAGTCTGCAGGGTCTCCACAGCTTCTCCAGTGCCCCTCCGCTGGCTGTGGCCTGTCCTGGCAGCTCCTGGGTTCTAGCCCAGGGAATGTGCAAGGATCGGGAGGTGGCAGCTTTCCAGTGCACGAACCAGAAATAGGTCACATCAACATCTGAGACCTCTGTTAGGATGTGCTGATGAAGGACATCGACGTGGCGCTCCTCCTGACCCATGGCAATCTTCTCAGAAACCCAGACCTTCAGTCTGATTAAGAAAAAATCAGGGGTGCAGCCTAGCGAGGGCCTGACCCATGCTCTAGAGAGGGGCAAGGTGGTAGGGAACCATGCACTGTGCCTCCCATGGCCAGAGGACAGGCATCGCGCTCCCATGCAGTCCTAGACTGGCTCTCTAAAGGGAATTAGATACTAGGGCAAAAAGCCGGGAAAACCTGATTAAACCCGCAGATCAGTTACTATTCGTGTGCCAATGTTAATTTCTTAATTATATAAGATGTTAGTGTGAGGGGTAAACAGGACTCCCTACTGACCTTTCAACATATCTGCAATAAAAATTAGACATTAAGATTATTAAAGTTTGTAAGTGTGTAATTATTCATTTATCCACTTAATCATTATTTCCATTACTCAAAGTGTCTAGATATCTACTGTATTCAAGGTACTTCTATACAGAGTTCTGGGCCCAGAAGCCAAGTATGTGAAGAGAAAGTAACTGCAGAAGGTAAGAATGAGTGTAGAAGCAAGGCTTTGGAAGAGCAGAGACCTCTTCATGTGAGTTGGGTGTTGCAAGCCCTTGGTCGTTGGGTGTGTGTGGCCAGGCGTGGGAGCAGTGGAAGTTCAGTTAGGGACAATCCCACATTCATAGCAACTCCTTCCGATATTCCTCATATTCCACAAGTCTTTTCCTTCTGTGGGCCACATCTTACATGTGCATATTGGAGATATTGGGGATTGTGCATTCAGGATGCCATTTACCAATCATTCTCTATTTGGAGGCATAATTACTTCCATTTCTACTGCTGTGGGAAATGTTCCAGAGTCGTTAGCTCTGGCTCATTCTTATTAGCTTGCTTGCACTGTTGCCAGCTCCCCCGAGGATACTGCTTCCATTTCAGCCTCTAAATTAGTGGAGGGAGCTCTCTCCACCAACACCCCTGTCATGCCTTCAAAAGCCTAAGATTGTCACATTTCTTAGAAGCGAATGTGCTGTCAAAAGTATAAGATACAAAAAACTAGGTTTGTGTCTTGTTAGTTTTGCTTTTAAAAATGTGTGTGTGTGTGTGTGTGTATAAGACAGATAGCTAGATCATGTGGATGTATGAAATGTAATAGCAAAATACAACAGAAAACACACACACACACACACACACACATACACACTGGAGTTCAAGTTCCCATGACCACTGTTAAGTATTAAGTGGAACTCTTTTAAAAAAAACCCAAATTCAGTTGCTATGGAGTCCTTTTGGAGTAGGTGGCTTTGAAGTAGACATCTGCCTTGAATGAAAATAAATTGGAGACTGACTGCACTCCACCAGCACAGACTATTTGAAGTCTCTCTAAAAACAATTTCTGGCTTGGTGTCTCAGGCTCCTTCCAGTGAGTCTGCAGCTCTGCTTGGCATCTTGCTCACACTTCAATTCTGCAACGGTGCATTACTGAACTTGCTGCAGAGATCTGGCTTTGAGATACAGCAAGCTGAAAATACTGGGCAGATGCACACCAGCGGACAGCACAGTTTGGATGAGGGCCAGAGGCTACGAATTTCAAATGCACCCAAATACAAAATGAGTCCCCCAGGAGCTATGCATCATGTTGATGATGACTATCTCAGAACATCCAGTTATTGAAGGACGTCCCTTTTTTTCACCTGTAAGTACATGACATGGATCAAATTGGAAAATACTGTAAAAATCGTCTTTGCTTTGGCAATGTAAGAAGTTCACCTGAGTGTGAAGCAAAACAAGTGGAAAGAAATGAGTCCCCAAAGTCACCTCTGAAGTGGTCCTCTCCCCTGTGTCCCTCGTGGTGGTCCCCAGGTGTCTGTGAAGCACACCCTCGAAGTGTCTACTTGTCCTGGGGCTGATTCAGTTATTTGAAGTCCAACCCCGCCCCCACCATATTAAATGAACAAACCTGAATTTCTAGGGCAATTTTTAAGTAACCATAATTGTTATAACCTCTTCATCTCTGTGTTTTTACACATCCCTCCCTAAAATATGAAGACACAAAAGTTGGGGATTGAGTGAGATGGTTTAAAGCAAAGGCACGATTAGCACAGGCTGAGCTGAGGCACACTCCTGAGAACATCCAGGCAGTCCAACAGAACCTCTGGTGACGAGGATTCTTACATGCATACAGTGGAGGCAATTATAGCACTCCTGGTGGTGTTTGGTTGCACAATACCAGCTAGCTGTGATGCCAAGAAAGCATTTAATAGGGTTCAGAGTGCAGATCTGTGGTCAGACGCCCACCTTTCCACCACTAACGAGGTGTGGGGTCGGTCACAAGTGGCCGTGCTCCACGTGGCTTCCACGACTGTGGAATGGGGACAGTCACCACAGTGCGCCTGTCTCACAGCACTGTTAGGGCTGCCTAAGTGACTCTGTGCATATGTGAAACGTGTCTTAGGATAAGACTTGGCACATACTAGGCATTAACTAGACGGCTGCCGTGCACTTGTTTACCAGAATTTTTGTTACTCTGCTTGTCCAAACTTCCTTAATGAACAGTTTTCAGGTTTTGGTGCAGATGTATTTATAACTCTTGATATGAATAGCATTTAAAGTGTTAGTTTAACATTCAAACCCTCTTTCAAATATTTGCTTTAAAATGTCTAGGTTAATTTTATACCTTTTTAATAGGAAAGAACCAGCCTCCAGTCACTGGCATGCATATCTGAATAGAAGTTTCCGGAAGGAGAATGACACGCACTGACAGTTTATGGAAGAATTTTGTTAAGCACACACACAAAAATAAGTTCATTGAATGTTGCCTGAGAGCTGCTTTGTACCTATGTGTGTAAGTGCAGGGTGCAGGCGTCCCAAGCTTCCGCTGTCTCAGAAATGAGCAGCCAGCACCCGCCTGCCTCTCTGTACTGGTGAAACAGATTCTTGAAGTAGTGAATTACAGTTGCTTAATTTTATTTGTGTCCAAATTTTAATAGTGCCAAATACCTTTACATTATACTACTGTAAGTGTTCACCAATGGGAAGAGAAATGCAGATTCCTATCAGGGGTGAGAAAGATAAACTGATGTGTATGAAAATTAATGCTAAAGAGAGGTTTGAAATTTGTATAGCAAAATCCAAATTGTTGATGGCACGATAATGTAAAACTTTTAATTAACCAAAAATTTCTGTACCACATTTGTAAAAGCAATTTAAGAGCATATCATGAATTACTTAAAACTTACAACACTATCCAAATTCCATTTAGCCTAAGCACACATTCAACCCACCTTCATGTTTTGCATAAGATAACAGCACATGGTCATAATTTTAGATAATGATAAAATAATGCTTATTTATTGAAAAAAATAAACAGAGAAATTTTCCTTTTTTATCTATACTGTAATTATTATTAAATATAAGTGCATTAAATGTTTTAGAATTTTATTTTCAAAACAATTAGTTAAAACAGAAAATAGTAACACTGGATATAAGTTGCCTGATATAATTATTCTCCCAAATTGGGGATATATAAATTTTAATGTTTGTGAAAAAATAATGCCATCTGTTAGTCCATGTATCCAGTATCATGGGTCATTAAGCATTCGAGTGACCTATCACTCAGTGTTCAGTAGTACAACACAAGGGACCTGTAAGAATGAAAGATTACATCACAGAAGACTATAATCATGGTCAGAATGTGATGGACATTCTGATCTGGGAAAAACTTAAATCACAATTTTCAAAGAATACAGTAAAGGAAAACAAAGGGACATTCAATTGAAAAGTAATTGATGTCCACTGAAGTGACCTGCTCCTTTTAGAGTCAGGCAAACATGGCTGGTTTTCTCCCCTTCAAGTCAGGACACTGCTCTCTCTACAACTTTACCATCCCGAGTGGCCGTGGCCTCACTGGACTGCCCATGATGAAGGCTGCCTGGGCCTCTTCCTACACAAACTGTCCAAGGCCACACGTGATCAGTGCAGGAAAGCGAAGGAGGTTTGGGAGTAAGGAAGCCGTGGCAGATGTGGGCAGGCGGCAGCCTGTTTTGTAGAAACGTGCAAAGAGCCGTATCTTGCTGGAGGGTCCAGTTTTGCACGGTAAGGACGTAAGATTGAAGACCACTCGTTCTGGTCAGTTTTGTGTCAAGGGACAAAAGACCTGAAATACTCAAATTTAAAGGAGGAAAGTTTTCTCCGGCTCACAGTTTCAGAGGTTTTAGTCCATGTCCCGACTCTCTTGCTTTGGCCTGTGGCAGCACATGGCATCATTGTGACAGCACTGGTGGAGGAGGCCTGTTCATCTCCTGGCGCCTGGGAATCAAAGGGTGACAGACAGAGGCTGGGGTCTCCACCTGCCTCCCCCCAGGCGTGCTCTCAGACCTGAATCCCTTCACCAGGCCCCACCTCCTGAGGGCCTCACTCCCAGGAGTGCAACAGGCTGGGACCAAGCCCTTGGCCTATGGGCCTTTGGGGACACTTTTCCAAACTAGAGCACAGGGGTCGGACACGCCCACTCTTCACATCCCACTGGGCACCTTGCTAGCAGACATTCCCACAGCATTCTCCATGGGCCCCAGTTTTCCATCATCTTACCGCCAGGAAGTTGGACAAAGAACAATTTCTTCCCTATGAGAAACTGTGCTGATGGTTTAAACAGCATTATTTTTCATGCAGCTCTCTGGCATTAACTGAATGCCTACTGTGTGCCTTCCTTTTGAGCCCATTGGATCCTTATCATTCCAGAAGCAGGTACTGTCAACTCAGCCTGACCTATGGGTAACCCGAGGTGAGATCAGTTACCCAACCAAAATGGTGAGGTGCTATTTTAACATGTCTGAAGTCCCGGGTGGGAAATGCAGAGCCAACGTGGGTCCAGATCCACCTGGCTCAAAAGCACAAGGCTATCTACTTGACATGACACTTCTTAGGCTAAAAGCGAATGATTTATTCAGAAGAAAGATGTCATTTAAACTAAGATTGTTTAAAATGCAGTATATTTCCTCTGGAACTTAACTAAATCAAAAATAATAATAGATTCGGCACAGGTCTTGGGCCTTAACCAATACATCCCAGTCATTCAAGTGATCCCCTGAGAAGGCAGGCGGACACTCGGGTCATCTGCGGCACTTGTGGCATGAGAAGCCCAGGTCCAGTGTATCATATTATCTCAAAAGTGCTGCTTCAAAGCTTCGCAGTTTGCCAATCAGTGGAAACTGTCTGCCAGGAAACGGTTGTCCTTCTCCAACAGAAACAGAGATGACGCTGTAGTCACGTACATGCACGGATTCTTGGGTGAGCAAATGTACATTCTAAAATAGAGATTGCTAACTTGCCTCTGTGGCTATGGCGACACGACGGTGGAACCACCCACAGCCATTGACAAAATCTAAATTGGAGCGAGTAGGAGAGAGGCTCATCTGACTTCATGCCACCCCACACCCTGAGTCAGAGCAGCTCTTGGAGTCCAGGACAGCGACACGGGCCATGCTGGGCTTAGAGGAGGTGCAGGTGTGGCCACCCCCTCCTCGGCCCGCTGGCTCACACACCTGGGCTCTGCCACAGGCTTCCTTTCTGTTTGAGGAGACTGACTCCAGCTTCTCTCTGAGTGACCTTCATCTCCAGGATCCCCCCGCCTTCCCCACGTCTGACATCAGCTCCCATCACCTCTGTATCCTGTTTATTTTCCCCCTGACAAAAAGGAAAAAAATAATCTCTTAAAAGTCATAATCCCACCAAGGCTGAGGTATACTGCGATGGTTTCCAGAATTTACGGTTGAGCCCACCTCTGAGGCCTTGCTAGGACAGGTCTGCCGCCGGGGGAAGCATGTGGACTCCCAGATGCGCAGGTTCTCTGGCCGCACTGTCAACAGCAACCACCTGCCTGTGCAAACAGAAACCCGGGGAAGGCTGGGTCTGGAAACGTCATTGTGAAGTAAGTGTCGTCGACCTTCACATAGATGGACACCGGGGTTGCAGTGCAGTGAATTCATGCTAACAAATAGTCAGGAAGATAGAAACAAATTAGATAAAAGAATACTGTTTATATTTTTATTACAATACCAAAATAAAATGAAAATATGCTTAATGTTCAAAAAATACAGATTTGACAAAAGCAAGCAAACATGTTTCCTACATGTAGTGTGAATCAATTGAAAGTAGATTATGAGCAAATTGTATTGGCACCAAAAAGTACTCAAAATACAACCCAATAAGAACAACAGGCTGGGGTTAATCCCACGTGTTACTACTTTCTCCGAATATTAAAAAAAATCCAAATGTTCAGAAATATCAGAAGACTGCAAAGTAAAAGCGACACAGAAGTTGCATTTGGACATCTATATTGGGGACAATTTCTTCTTTCTTTCTCACATTTTTTAAAAAACTTTTTGCAAAATTCATAGAAATAAAATCAATAGAAATAAAGTATTTAAATTGTTTTTTCTATGGAAGTCTTGCTACTTTACATCTTCTTTATACTCCATATTATGTACAAATAACTATGTATATGAGAAACTGAAATGACTCCATTTTTGAGAAACCAGCCTCTACCTCAGAATAAAGCCTGTCCAAGAAAGGGGGCATGACCCTTGTCCTTGGGAAAACCCACAGAGCACTCCTAAGCACATACCCACCCTGCTGAGTTGTTTGTCTACAAATAACAGGAGAGGTCTGTGGCGCCAGGTGTCCCTGACTCAGTCAGGCTAGGTGAGGACCCATAGCATCCCCCCTGGCAACCTCCAATCAGCATAAGAGACAAGGAAAATATCTGGAATGACAGATGACCCCCCACTAGTTTATGGTGGTTGATAACGTGTTGGGAAACCATGTAGTTCAGCACGTACTCCCCTCGTGGCTTAAACCAATCAGTTCAAAGGAATCTCCCTCTTGTACTAACCAATCACCCCTACCCAACTTGTTCCCACCAGTGAATATGCTAATTAATGTTAAGAGTTGTTGTTTTATTTTCCCCGCAGTATGGAATGATTTGCTGTGTGATGTTGTGAGTATAGAGTATCCCCCCAAAATCTATAAAATCTCACTGGAAAAGGACCAGGGCTCACTCCCTGGGACTGCTGCGTCGGGAACGGTTGTGAGTCCAGGCTCAAGCTTGCAATAAAGACTCTTGTGGGATTGCATGGGATCCGGCTCCTGGAGGTCTATTGGGGTCCCACGAATCTGACATTACATATTATGTGATTATGATCAATAACTCATTCCACAAATGAGTGAGATCGAAAGGAATCAAGCCTCCTTCCTCCATGGAAGCCTCCGTCTCATGAACCTGTCTTGAATAGTGAACATGGAACCCTGAACACAGTGTTGGTGAGCCATGCATGCCCCTGCCATCATCTGCACCAAGTCACCAAGCAGGGAGGTTGTGCATAAGTCATGTTTACTTCCAAAGACACTTTGGAAAAAATGACCCATCAGCATGCTTCTCTCCCAGTTTTATGTGGTGGACGCTTCCTCTGTGACTCTGCACATGACGAGGAAGCCCTGACAAGACTCTGAGCTCATGAGCCGGGGTGGGAAAAGCCCCTCACTCCTGGGGCTGCCATCCACCAGTTGCCCTTCAGGCTTTTCAGGTAATTTGGTGGGTGCAGGGGCCAGAAAAGCAGGGGAACCTCACCTTTGTCTTCCACTGGTCTCAAGGTTCCAGCTGACACACACCTGTGACCAGGTGGAAGAATACTCGGCCTCTGTCCTCTTCTTTAAGCCTAAGATCTTCAACATAAAAGAAATTCAGGAAAGTGGCTCAGCCTGGGGGACACTTTTATAAGCAGAAAAGAGCACGAGGAGATCCCCGTCTTCGCCTGTCAGTGGTGCATGATATTCCAGGACATTAGGGTAACGTGCAGCCTCCACAGCTGTTGTTTCTACTGTCCAAGGTGAACAGGAGCTTGGGGCCCAGAAAGCAGAGGATCCACCTCTTGCCCGCAGGCTCCCGGCCAGACCTCTCACCGGCCACCAGGCCTTGACATGTCAGAGAAGAGTTGCTTAGAACTGGGTGTCCTTTGACACAGAAAGAAGGCTGCTCCCCAAGGTCCCCCCCCTGAGATGAGAGCCTTTCCAGCCCCCAAATCCTTAAAGTCCTACGCAGAGAGAACACTGGCTGCTCTATGTCCATGCCTCTGGGGGTTAGCTAGGTCCAGCTCACCAGCGAGGAGAGCCACGAGTTCTCATTTGTTTATTTATTTATTTAGAATTTTGTGATTCAGTTGCTGAACACAATACTGATTAAAAATAACGCTTTAAAACCTTTACTAAAAAAAACTATATTAAAAGCAAACATAATGATTATTTAAATTGCAGCAAATTCCAATTATTTTAGTATTATCCATGCTTTTCATATTATTTGCATGTTATTTACCTATAGGGTACGCAGTGCCGTCCCATAGCACATCTCTTCCCAATTCCTCATTTAGTGATTTCCTGTTGGAAGATTCAATGTGGCTAAGGTTAGAATATTTATGCCATGACAATTAGCAGCTGAGACAAATGAAGCTGTTTTCTCCTCGAGCTTTAATTGTTAAACATTTACTAAAACAATCACAGTAGTTAAAACACTATCACCTCCAAATGATCTGTGCAGTGGAGAATGAAAGAAGTGCTGACAATCCTAAATAGACGCTCCTGGACGCCCTTGACTGGCTTGGAAAGTGGGCAGAGTTCAGGCTGCAGTTCAGAGTTCAGGCTGTACTTGTCGCCCCTGGCCTGTGCAGGTGCGCACACTACGACTGTCATTATGCATTTGACTCTCCCTGGGGTAGCATCCCTTTCCCACTGAATGGATTTCCACTTAGGAGCTGAGACCTGGCTTGGCGGGCACTGTTCCAAGGACACTCTAAGTTCAGAGCTTTGACCTACATTCCAATGAGTCCTGCCCTAAAACTTCTATTTAAAATTGCAAGTGGCCCCCAGCACCACCCTTGGCTGCTCTGCCCTGTGCTGCTATTATTCTCTTGTTCACAACACTAACACCTGCTCACTCGCATAAAAGTGCTTTTAAAAATCATGTATGAGTTCTACCAGGGCGAGGCCTCCTGTCTGTTCTCACAAGTCTTACTTGGCTCGCACATAGTAGGTACTCAACAAGTAGTTGAAAAACAAAGAGTTATATTTGCAAGAGGCAGTGTACTCTGGATCCAAACTGAGAGACAACGCTTACCAACCTGTGGCGGGGGAGCGTGGGGCGGGCATGCTACTCATGGGCTTACTTCCTAGGGTAGTTGTGACATGACACAAAACACCTGTAGGACGTGGATCATGCAGACTAGCATCCTGTGGGACATCACACCTGCATAAGATAATATGCATGACATGAATATCACCAGGCATCCTGGATGTGCTGCCGACAGGTGGTTATCACTCCTCTCACTGAGCATGAGTGTCCCTTTGGTCAGTCCTAGCTCGTGCTCACCCAAGGACCACACGCGGCCTTGGCTGCAGGGCAGGCTGCTTGCCTCAATGATGAGCCACCTCGCCCTCTACCAGTGGAGGGAGTCAGGCCTGACCACACTGGGGGTCTCAGGAGGAGCCACTGACTGTCGTGAACAACCTGTGAAGAGAGGAACATGTTTTGGGGGGTAAGATGCCGCTCTTCGCAGCGGATTCTGACCTGGCCCCGTGCTGCAGCCCCACCCATCTCCAAGGAACTCACGTGGAAAAGCAGCTCACATGGCGATTAACCTTGAGATTTCAATTACCAGGGAACTAATGAAATGCCTGCTGACCTGTTTTTTAGACTATTAGACATGAAACACCCAAACATCAAAAGCATGCATTAAATTATTCAAATATCAGCTTTGGGGAGTTCAAGGGTTTGAAATCTTTTCTCCGTTGGATCATGTGGTGAGGCGAGATGGGGGATGCCCTGGGCCATGCGTTCCTGGGGGAGGTATGCTAGGAGCATGGTTGACAGCCTGTGTGCTGTGTGGCTACACACAAGGAAACCACAGATTTGTGTCAGTGACTCATTCCTGCCTGAAAAAACTCTCCAGGAGGACCTCAGTGGGGTTTCGACTTTCTGCTCACATTCATTCAAGACAAAGTTTTAAAGACACAGCGTTATGTCCTGTTCTGTCTAATAACAACCACGTGACATTTCTCCTGGCCTGATGATGATGATTTCACCTGTGATACCTGACTCTGGCCACCCTGCGGTAGCTACAGCCCTGTGACTCCTGCCCCGTTGAGCTGGGGTGGGGGATGTTCTCCAGCTTCCAGTGCTGTGGGCACGCACGGCCCCTGTGACGTCCAGGCCTCTCCTAGGGAGCAGAGCTTGTCCAGTGGGTGACACGGCCTTGGTGTGGCTTTGGTTTCTTCAGCCTGTCCTTTAGCCTATGACCTAGGGAATTAGTAGTGCTTGCTCTTACAGCATCCAATAATGTCCATAAAGATCTTAGAACAGAGCATAGCAGCTAACAAACACCAGTAAACTATGCTCATCACTATCACTAATGCTGAAAAACACTTTAATAAAATAAACAGGTAAGCCTCTGTGTCTACATTTATTCAGATAAAATACATACTATTCTAAAATCATTATGTTATTGCTATATTACTATCCATAAAATAATTAGAAATATCTAATTATTGGCCACCTAACTGTTGTCTCAAAGGACATTTGTTCTGTTCCATAGGCTGCTGGCTTTGGAACCATAGGAATTAGCTGTCAGACATGTAACACCTCGAGGTAGAAGTCGCTCAGGAAATCCCCACTTTCCATTTCCTAGCCCCGCATTGTCCTGATGGGCACTTACATCCGACCCGTCTCTCCCTAAGAGCTCTCTTTAAGAAGACGGAATTCTAGGAACATTCAGTGCTTTCATTTTTCAAGAAACGCTGTCCCATTGCCCTTGTTTGCCTTCCCCTCGGCTATAATCCACTTCTAAATTTCGGTTGGCACAGAGCTTTCCCTGGACTGAAGCCAGAGGAATCTGGGACAGGAGCCCTCCGCTTCCCTGGGCTGCATGGTGCTCGGTGGCCTCCTGCTCCCTGTCCTCAGCCCTAAGCAGGGAGCTGCGCTGAGCACCAGCTCCCACTGGCTGCCCAGAGTCTGCAGGCTACTGAGGCCCGACCCCCAGTGCACCGGCCTCCGCGGAGCAGACCAGGCCCCTCTGTCTCTGGCCCTCACTTCTACTGCATAGGCTTCCTATTACTGTCAACTGTCTTTTTTTAGGGAGAAAGTAATGGTATCTATCCGTTGACAGAACCCAAGATCCCTACATCTTGACATTCTCGGCCACTTGAGCAGTACAATAGGGACAGTGACATAGGCTGCTGTGAGCCAGTGTCCAGGTCCCTGTGCTGAGGCAATGCTTGGTCAGCTCCATCGTCCTGCCTTCATGTTACTAATGTAACAAGAGCCCCATCAGGACACACTGTTGCCCACCTAGACTGTAAGCTGCTTTGTTCATAAATTTGAAGCCTTGTTTTAGTGCTCAGGTTCTGGTAGACGCTTAAATATTTGTTAAAAAATAAATTAAATGGAAAATACTGTGCCTGTTCCTCCTCATCTTACTTTATCTGTTTGCATAAATTGAGGAAGAATGTCTTTCATGTCTTAATTATACATAATCTTTAAAAGAGATCCAGGAAGTGCAGGATAATTTCGTTCTCCTTTTTCCATTTCAATCACTTGAGGAAAGATAACTGAATCTCAGCCTCTCTACACGTGGAGCCACTGTGTTTGGGGACAGTCATTATTTTTGTGTCTGGCTTTGGTGAATTAGTATGTAGAAATGAAAGACATATGTGTCACAAATATGCAGATAAATAGTTGTGTCGATACTTCCATCATTTAAGTGATGGTGTGTGATCTGAGATTGATTCAAGTATGATTCTATAAAAAAATGTGTTAAAAGACTTCAGTAATCAATTTGTGATAAGAATTTTATAGGAAAACCCTTATAAAGAGAACAAACTTTAGAAAATAATTGGGAAATTAAAACAGTAAAACAGTTTTCTGGCATTTTCTTCTTCTGGTGTATTGAGTACAGAGGTGACACGGCGAGGCCGACAGACTTTTCCTCTTTATATACCAAGAAAGAAGGCAACATATCACACAATTTTACTATTTCTTAACTAGGAATATTGGATAAAAAAGAATCATGAGAAGTCTATTTGTTCCTTGCCATGGAAAAATGCTGATTGAAAAATGACATTTGGAGGTCCCAGAAATTCTAAATGTTCTAAAGCACAATAAATGTGGTTTAGGTGTTAAAATAAAAAAGTCACCCATGACACCTGTGAAAGGGAGCACTAGCTGTGGTTGCTGTAGATCAGATGGATACATCAAAAGTAACATAGACTGCATCTACTTTTCATGTGCCTGTGAAATAAGGCTGTCATTCATCAGAATAAAAGGAATACTCCAGTTGGTTCACTTTTTACTCTAAATCAGAATCACAAAACTTCACTGATAAGCTAAAAGTTTAGTCTTTGCCTCATGGGAAGATATATTTGGTTCTCAAAAAAATAATAATAATATTTGAAGTCAATTTCTGCCCAAGCATACATCGTACACATTTATTTCTTTCTGGCAATGAGTAATGGTTACATACTGCCCAGTTTTCAGGAAGATGGAAAAATTTCTCTTTCAGGAAAGTGTGTCTTAGAACTGTTTATTTAAAGTATTTACCAAAATATCCTTATTCCTCTCATCTTTATATTTTCCTTCAAAGAAAATTAAATGCCATGCATTTGGGTACTATTTCCAAAATTTACTGTAAGAGATAAAATGAAGATGCCCTAAAGGATAAAATATCTTAATTGAAAATATAAAGTTTAAGTAGATGGAAAAAAATCAATGAACAAATAATTATTTTAATAACTCTATTGAAAGTTCCGTGGAGGAGATTTTGTAGAGAAGGGCATGACCAATTGCAGGTAAATCCAGAACACAGATGAACCGGGCGCACTGTGGCAGTGAGGGTCCTCCTCCACGGTGGTAGGGGTGGGTGGGGACTGACACCAATGTTATCCAGTGGCACACTGGTGGCTCTGAAGACTAGACCTGATCTGTGTTTTAAAGGAGGAGGTGGATCCAAGGGACAGTCTTCTAAGTGGTGACGCTTAAACAAGCCAGGAGGAGAGAGGAACATTGTGGGCTCCAAGACAGCTTCTGAGAGTTCAGGGGACCAGAAGCAGGCTGTGTGGGAGGAGGGACCAAGGGCTGAGGAGAGCTTGCCAGGGTTGGCCAGAGTTGCTGGGGATGTGTGTCATTAACCTGTGGTGAGAGGAAAGCTGTGTTCTCTTTCAGGAAAGTCTGTCTTAGAACTGTTTATTCACCGGGATGAACTCCAGGAAAGAGTCAGGGCTTCGGCAGGTCCAAAGAGGGGAGTCTTTAAACCGAATAGTCCTTGACTCACAGTGAAGACCCTAACCTCAATATGGGGAAACCATGGGGGAGAGGTGAGAGAGGAAGGGTCCAGCACACGCCCCCCACTGCCCGGTCCTCTCCGCTGACACAGGGTCTGAACCTAGCTGACCTTGCCCCTCACAGAGGCGTCCACCTTACAACCCAAGAACAAAGAGCCCAGGCACCCAGAGAGGATCTGACACAGGCCTTGCTCATGGTGCCTCTGCTGCCCAGGCCCGTCTCTGGCCCCTCGCCACCCTGCTCAGATTAAAACAGTGACTTTGTTCTTCATTTCTGAGGGCTCACATATCACATTACACAAACGCTTAGGCTTCTCCCTTGTGTATCTGTGTTGTCTCGTAGGGGTCTCACCCATGACCTTGCCTTGGGTGAGGGGACCGCGCCTCTTCTTGCTTATGAAGACAGTCTGCTTAGGTGGGGGAGGGTTGAGAAGCAGTGGATGGAAAGTTCTACGAGACCTCCAGCTTCCCCTCATTGTTCATACTCCAAACCCTGTCCCACCAGGCCATCTGTGTAGAAGGACCCGTCCGGCTGTCCCATTAGAGATGCGCATATCAGCAGAGAAAGACCTCCCAAATTGGTTAGGAATAGGTCTCCAGATGGCTATGGAAAGAGACGAAGGCCATGCAAATGAGAATGATGGCGTGTTGTGCTGAGCTTGCTGCACGAAGGAGCGGCCACCATCACTGGCATTTGGCCGAGAGGCAGGGACAGTGGCCAGAGCTTCGTGGAGGGAACTGCGGAGAGAGGAGGGCTGGGCGTGGGAAGCTGGAGGTGGCTAGCTGGAAGAGGGACATCTGTGACTGGCTTGGGAACACATTTGACTTTGGTGCCAAATTAGAAGTGGGGACACAAATAAGAAAGCTGCAGTGACTGGCCATGTCCAGACAGTCATGGCTGAGAACAGCAAACCTTGTGGGTTGGCGCTCTGGGAGACTGCTGCAGAGGCCCTGGACTGAGGTCTCTCGTCAGCCACTGGCCCAGACTCTGGCCATTGTCCAGGTAGAGATGCAGGCTCTCGAGCCATGCTTGCAACACCCCTGACGAAATGCTAAATAAAGCCTAAATATGCCGCACAGTTGTACTTAATGACCTCCATTAAAGTATCTGCTCTTCAGCTTTTCTCTTTCAACTATTGGTAAGTATGTAAGAGGCTATTGTGACCCCACCATGCTGGGGATTTCAGAACTTAGTCCTAAGACTCTGAACCCCAGGTGATGCTAAGGAGATAGAAATGATAATTCCCCTAATTTGATCAGCACATACATGTACATGTATTCAAATACCACACTGTTCTCCATAAATATACACAATGATTACATGTTAATCAAAACTTTTTTTAAATATTTGTAGAGTTGGTAACATTAACTACCCTGGCTTGATCATTATACACTATAAACACACAATACCCCATAAATTTGTACAATTAAAATAATAATTTATTTAAAATAATATCTAATTTTTCTTACCTCACTTTTAATTGGTATAAGAGATTACTGATGACTCAAGGTATAAATGACTTAAAACAGTACATGCTAAAACTCTCCTACTTTAAGCTTAATCTTTTTAAGAGGGGAATTTCCTCTGAAGCTGGTTAATCCAGTGCTTCCTTTTCTCAAATGCTCTAAGTATAAAAGATATTTGTCTGCAAATGTTGGCCTGCCATGATCCAGGTGATGTAAATCATTTTTCTTCCCCATGACTAAATGAAAATTGAAATTATCCACCAAATCCACTGGGATTAATTTAATAACAAGAAATTACGTTGTTGGAAGAAACAGCCATCTAGGTAGGGGTGAGTCAACCCAACCTTGACAACCAGGTGGGATCTATGGAAACCATTCTGAGTGTTTGTGATTTGCTAGGGACTTTTCCACCTTAGAGGTGAAGTTGTTTTGAACTTGAAGTTGTTCCTTATTCTAGGTGCTTTTAATGAATCTGGCCCTACCTTGGCTCATCTGCTTGGTCAAAGTGGCCCCAGTGTGGGTCCCTCCACTGAAGAACTGACAACAGAAAGCAATTGAGTGATTCAAAATACCTTCAGTCTCTAAGGATCAATGTCATAGCACCAAAATTAATGAGAAATATTTAACTTTAAGAAAATCTAACCTGATTCTCTTAACCTTTTTTTGAAAAAAATTAGAAGTATTTCTTTTTCCAAAGCATATCTATAAGATTTCCTAGGTAAGATCCATTATTATACACCAAAACAAATTACATGTCTTAGATATAAAGACTATTAACCTGTTTTTGAGATATTTTTCATTGCTTAGGAACTTTGCCTCTCATGTAGAAAACCCATTACTGGAAACAAAAGTTCTTCTAATTGCCTCTGGGATGATATGTCAGAGCATGGAGCCAGGCCCTCCCCAGCCCTGAGCCTGGAGTGCTCCTCCCAAGCTCGGGTCCCACCTGCGCGGAACTGACTCTTCCACTCCTTTTCTGTTCCTGACTTGCTCCCCCTTAATATTTTAAAGAAATTGGCTTTTTGCTATATTTGGATAGAGATTATCTTAATGAGTTTTCAAAGGAGTCTATATTTCAAGCACTCAGGATACATTAAACTATCCTCTAGGATATACTTCAAATATTGAAGCAGCATTTATTACTGTGGCATGTTTGTAAAAAGAACCCAATAGCATTCTATGTTCATGTATCCATCTCTCTAAACATCACTCATTAATATTACCCAGATGCCATTTATATTCACATTAGTTCAATCTTTTTCAGTTATGCAGCTCCTAATGATTTTTGGAAAATGTCTTTGCCCATCCTAGAAATAAAGCTGCTGTTTCCGTCAATATTGAGCATGTCCACAGTAGTCCTCGCAGCAGGTAAATGCTATTGCTATTCTTTTTGCATAACTGACTTCAGTGTTCACAGAAGAGCTAGATCAACATTGCTCCTCAAATTCCAATTTCCATATTGATTTCAAAGAGAAAAGTAATTAATGTTGTCATCATTAAATAACCTCAGCACTTTCTCCATTTCTACTCACTGATCAGCCATTTATTTTTTCTGAAATATGAATTTCACAAAACACATTAGAACAAACGCCTTTTATCAGCCTAGAAAAGAGATTGCCACCTAGGGTTTCTCAAGTCATTTTCATTAGGATCTTTCATTTAACCCAAATGCAACACTGATGACCTTTATCATCAATCTGCTTGATTTTTATTAGTGGAGTTGGAGGAAGAAAGGTGAGCGGATTCTCTAAAGGGAGAAAGGGAAGGGACACAGGAATGCCTGAGGCAAGTGACTTTACCTGAGTCTCCTGTGACAAGGGTTCAGTGTTTCTGAAAGCACTGTTTATTTCATAGACTTTGTCATGAGAAGATCTGGGAAAACATTTATCTGTGAACAATCAAAGTCTCTAGCATCAGCCTTCTCTGAGCATTCAGCAGTCATGAACTCGAAACTTGGGACTCCGAGTCTTCCTGACCCCCAGCTCTGCAGTGAGACAGAACACAACTGTCTGAGCCGTGTGCCCATCAACCACAAGACCACGTGTCCATGGAGCTGACTCACTGCAGGGAAGGGGACAACTGGGGGACTTTGAAGATGCACATAACTGAAACTTCTCTTGAAAAGGGACCACTGTTCTTACCCTACCTGAATCAAGCTATGACTACTGTCACCAGGAATAAATATCAGGCCACTGGTGTCCACTGTGGAGCTCCATGCGCAGCCCCTGGGAGCAGCTCCAGGGTAAGGCGATCCTCTTTCCCGTTTGCATTGTATTGTCCTGTTTCAGAGTGGGTGGGGTTTGGATCCTAAAAGGCCAAGGCCTCTGCCTGCTCAGCCAGCTCTTGTGGATAGTGATGACTGAGATTAAGAGGCTTCTGGGTAGGTCAGCAAGAGAGCTTCTAGGAATGACTGGTGTAGGGGGGAGCAAACTGAGGGGGAGACCCACCCTAAATATGGGCAGCACTGTCCAGTGGTTGGGGGCCTGAATGGAACAAAAAACTGGGAGAACAAAGAACCAGGAGCAGATGCAAGCTGGGTTGTTCTTGAGCGGGTGCTTCTATTGTGCTGCGACCACCTGAGGACCAGCTCCTTCTCTCTTGCAAAGCTGCTATGACCAGTGACTCTCCAGGGAGTGTCCAGGCACCAGGTCCTGCACCAGGGCTGCACCATTGCTCTGTCTTGTCCTGAGGCTCCACCTCCTTAGACTGAGCAGCTGCTGGCTCCCCAGCTCTCCAGCCTGCAGACGGCCACTGTGGGAGTATCCACTGATTGTGTGAGCCGGTCCGTAAATCCCCTTCTTATAATTTTATTTTATTTATATATATATATATTCTGTTTCTCTAGAGAACACTTCCTAATACAGTTATGATAGCTTTTTAAATTCATTTCCTGGGCCTGCCATCACAGAATATCTCAAGCTTTGGACAGCAGAAATGGATTCTCTGTCAGCCCCGGGCACAGGGGGTCTGAGGTCCAGGTCTTGGAGGACGGGCTCCTTCACAGGGCAGTGAGGGAGAATCTGCTTCACGACTCCATCCCCCCATGCTCCTAGGCTGTGGAAGCCTCTCTGTGACCTCGGCCCCCATCGTCCCCTGCTGCTGTCCCTCTGGGTGTTGGGTTCCAGATAAGGGAGCCACTGTTTGGAGCAGGCCTCACCTCTTCAGCAGGTCTTCCCTCTCTAAGGCCTCGTCCATGACCTACTTCCAACAAAGTCCTACTCCAAGACATTAAGGTCAGCAATTTAACACAATAAATGTCCCTGGGACCTAGTGTGACCCGTAGTGTCATCTATTCTGTGTGATTGCTATAACTGGTCATGATTCAAAATTGATGGGTAAGTGTTTCATTCATAAGGATTTACAAAAGCGAGAGGGGACGGTGGCCGGCTTTACATTACTAGAAGACACGAGGCAGGTACTTTTGAAGACAAGAGGCTCATGTAGTTTCTAGACTTAGAAGCTCAAAGTCCAAGATCAAGGTGCCCATGGCTAGGGCCTGGGAAGGACCGGTGGAAGCAGGGGGCATGTGGGGGTGGACCTCACCAGACAGGAGGCCGGAGAGCCGGGTGGGCCAGGCTTGCCCTGAGCCCTCCCAAAGGCCTCACTCAGGGGTCCCACAGAAAAACCCAACCCTCGTGCCCTCTGGGGGCCCCTCTGAAAGGCCCTCTGCCTCCTGAGGACTCCGGCACACCCTGACCAGAGCAGAGGGTCAGCATGGCAGTAGCACAGTGCCCGGCAGGACCTCAGGTCTGCCACTCAGCTGTGAGACCTTCCAGCCTTGAGTCGCGTCTTGTAAAGTGAAGAGATTTAGTAAAACATGTGAATGGTCACCAGGCACCTAGCACATGGCTGCTGCTCAGTAAATGCTATCAAGTTCCATCAAAACTGCACAAATACACCATAACAGTGTGTTTTAGACTTCTCTAGTTTCCCAATTGTTTACACCATCCATTTCCCTGGTTATATTTCCAAGGCGAGGGCAGAGACTAAACACATAAAAGTTTTGGTTAGCTTATTAGTTGGTTGTTTCATTGACATTCTGTGGGAGTCAAATTACTTGTCTTAGATCTGTGGGTTATTTTAACCACCCTAGATATTTTATCATGCTTTTTTATTAAAACTTTAAAACTTCAGTTTCAGCAAGTATAAAAATTCCCAAATAAAAATAATTTGAAGTTGAAATAATTATTTTTCAGTTTTTTTAGGAAAATAATCAAGTTTCTACGATAATCTTTTATGAAGGTTATTTTAGAACTTAATGTTTCAGAACATTAAAATAAATCATTTTGAACTAATGCCTAACTGAATACATAACTAAATACACATATGTATCATATCTCAACAGAAAATAGGGGTTTTCATTTGTCAGGTACCACACGAGGCTATGATACTCCTTTCTCTTTCTCTTTTCCTTCCCTGTTCTTCCCTCCCTCCCTTTCCTTCCTTCCTTCTTTCCCTTCTTCTTTCTGCAGGATGGTGAGAAGGGCAGGGCACACAGTGAACAGGAATGGGCCTCACTGACATAAGTGCCTATCTTTCTGTCCGTGCTGTCCGTGTCCAGCCAGTCTGAGTAACTGGTTGTAATAACACTCGGCATCTTTTAATGATGCTGTGGAAGACAAGGAGCACTTCATCCAAATGGAGAACGGTATGGCGTCTGTGTAAGTGAAACCACATGATCTCAGACTCCACAGTGACCTGGATCTTCAGGAACAGAGCTTGTGTCGGTTCTTCACGTTTCCTGGTGTCTTCTCCACGCGAAGTGCCTGGAGGCTTCTCTGTGATTCCGAGGGCAGCTCCATAGCAGCAGGGAGCAGAGGCAGAGCTGCTGGTCTGGGCTGCCTCTCCTCCAGGCACTGTTCCTAACAACCCCATGTTTTACTTCCTCTCCACACTGTTCAACTCCATTCTAAGGAGGGACATGGATTATAGAATAGCTGCAGGACAGGCTGCCATCACACTTTCTCCACTCACCTGCCTGCACCATACAAATCTGAGGTAGCAGCTTTCTACTATTTTTACCTACTAATGTGGTTCCTATTGGCAGCACCCCATCTCCCCGTTGGAGGGTCACCCTTCATAGTGCTGTTGAATCAACAATCTTTAAAGTCCCGGCTCATGTTCGAAAATTGTCATTGTTATTATTTTTAGCATTTGTATAATTACCCTCATCTTCCTCCTCTCCTTTGGAGGATCCATCTTTTTATTAAGAGAAACTCTTATCTCTCCATCCCCATGTTCTATCCTCATTAGGGGCACCTGGCACGTTAGGTGTTTTTCCTTCTCTTTCTCGGTCCCTTGAAGTCAGCACCCGCCAGCCACGTGCCTTGGTTTTACTAAGGGTTTCAGATCTCCAGTGCAAACTAGGCACCTCTTAGATACCCAGGAGTCATTCTGAAGCTTTGTTCAACATGATTACTCCTACGTCAGGTCCCATCATAGAAATGCAAATCACCAAGAGATGCATGCTGGGAGCCGCGTATGAACTACAGATTTTGTTGGATCCATTAAGGCAGAGAACTCCTAGGTGAGATTCCCCCTGCCTTAGCTCACAGCCAGGTTCACAGGCAGCCTTCCAGAGTCGGCGTCACCTGCCAAGCCCCAGACAACCTGTTTCCTCCCACTCCTTTCCTGTTTCTCCTGAAGAAGCTCCTTAATGATCCCCTTTGGTCTGTTCCACTGTAAATAAAGTAACTGCCGGTTTTTCTCTTTGTTAGGATCAAACTCTCCAGGTCTGTCCCCCGTACAGCCTTCGCTTTTGAATATGTGATTCTCACCTTTGTCTTTCATTTCTTAATATTACTCTTGCAGCTTTCAGGTGGGAGCCAGCCCGCACCTCCAACCACTACCCTCTCCCTCCCAACACAGGGTGCAGGCAGGACTGCAGATTGTTCTCTGATATGCTTCGCCTTTAATTCTTAGGCTCATTCCCCTCCCAGCCAGCACCACCGACAGCAAGGACTGGAGGACAGGGCTTCTCCAGTTACCCACAGCAGTGACAATCGGCCAGCGGTGACTTCTGATACCCACCTCTGGTCTGACTGCTGAAGAGCCATGCAAGCCCTAACTAATGTGAGTCCACTACTAGTCTAACTTGGAGTCTGTGGGGGGCCTCAGGAGATGCTTGCACCCCTTGTTCTGTGTCCCAAGGATGTCTGTGCTGTTCTTCAGAGCACATGTCAACCACAGAGTGCGTTTTTAGTTTAAACCCCCATTTACCTTATGATACATAAACCTCTCCCTTCCACGGACACTTGCCATCGCTGTTGGCAAAGCCCAGCTCTGTCTCCAGCTAAGTGCAGCCTGACTCTGCCTCTTCTCTCTGGGGTCGTGGCTGGCTGCGTTTTCTTAATACTTCAGTGAAGGGAGCCTGTTAAGGCCACTTAGAGGAAAGCGGCTCTCAGCCTAGTATCTTAGCTGAGAAAATCGACTCCTGTTGCAGAGCAAGGACATTCCTGCACAGCTCTCTGAGTGCCTGATGGTGAGAGTGGACTTTTACAGTCTGGTGACTTTTACAGATCTCACCCAGGGGATGGCCCCACACCTGGACCCACTTTCACTCTCCCCAGCAGCTCAGCTGGCCTCTGGAAAGCCTCCCTCACTCAGCCAGTGGGAGAACGCCCTCCCTCTCTGGGGACTCCCTGGGGGCTCTGTGTGTCTCTCTTACCAAGTGACCCAATGTTGCAGCACCCACCACCACTTCAACCAGGAGCTCCCAGAGAATGTTAACATCACACAAACGTTTGCAGTACAGAAGGCCCCTGATGACCTGCACGCTCACCTCCAGGGCCGTGGCTCAGAGCGCAGACACCTGGGGGACAGAGCCAGTTACTCTTGCTACCACACTTGCTGCGGAAGAAACCAAATGGTACATGTGTGAATCAGGATCCTACAATGCTCAGCAGCCATCTCAGGCTCCGCAGTTAATGCGCGGAACCTGACAGTGGCTCAACTACATACCACACAGACGCTCAGTCCTCCAAGGGCTTAGTGGCCATGCTGTCTCATGGGATTGCAAGTTAGCAAAGAGTATATTCACCCATTCTCCCACCAAAGTCAGTGGGGAGACAGGAATACTTCACAGAGAACATCATCTTGAGCACATATCAATAACAATGTCATCAGAGCACCTAGGTGTGGAGAGCATGGGAGGTGGCTTCCCCAGGGGTCCTCCCCAGGGAGCTGCCTGCTGGGTCCCCACCCACACCCACCCCTCACACTCACACCTCTTGGATCCTTCAGGCACCAGGGATCAAAACTGACTCAATTCCGTGGCTCTCTGAGACTCTGTGGGCAGAATTACTGTTGGAAAGACGCAATAAAAAGGAATCCTGAGCTGAAATCTCACTTATAATTATATTTTTCCTAAACAGTTAATGACTGAAATCCAAATCTCCTACAGCATAGTTATCCTAGTGGCAATGAAGCTGCACACATATTAAAGCATAAATTAAAAGTGAAGCTCTAAGATATCTTGGTGGTCCGAGAAAACTGAATGTGTATAATGGCAGCTAGAAAAGATGAATTTCTTGATTATATAAACATTGGTTCGGAGTTAAAACTCTGCCTTAGTCTCCTGCTGACTAAAATTGGTTCTAATAAGAAACATAAAAATACCAACATAAAAATAATTTGCAGAGGTAAAGAAGAAATTACAAGAAATATAAGAATATTTTAAAATAACCATACTTGGAGATGAAGGGAGAGAAAACTCTCTTTAGCTGAACTACTAAAAATCATAATTATGTGAAAATAATCTAGAATGCAACTATAGGTTGCACTATAGAAAATATTCTACTAATGCACATTTACACCATAAAATGTTTTTAATAAAATGAACCACTGAATATCGAGTGTAGCATCAATGACCTGTCATACATATTTGCTAGATCAAAAAATAAAATCATGACAAAATTTTAAATGAGGCTCATTTATGAATAATGATCATGGGCTTATGAAATATATGAATTAGTTTAATCTCACCTCCTAGATAGTACTACAGGATAGAGTTATGTGTTAAAATAAGTCCTGTTACAAAAAAAAAAGAAGTAAAAAAAAACAGATAGCAAGAACTATTAATGAAGGTTTATCTCTCTATTATCTGTTAATCATCAATCTATACTCTGCCTTAGTCTCCAAATTGATTTTAACAAGATAAACATTGGTAAGAGAAGAAATTGCAAAAAATAAAAAAATAATAAGGAAAGAAAAATTGCATGATGCAGCGATTAACTCTTATCTGGTATAAATATTCTGAAATGCTTTGCAATTATAAATATGGTTTTGAGGTTTTGGGAAACTGAGACAAAGGAGAAATCAGTTCATCAGGAAAAAAAAAACACAATATGACTATTTCTATTCAGAAGACCTGAAATAATGCAGTTAACATGAAAGAGGGTGCAGGCCGTGGACAACCAGCCTCCTCACAGCCTCTTGGGAGGAAGTGTCGGTTGACCAGGCTGGGCCTGGTTTTCAGTGTGCCCAGGTTCTCTGCGGCCTGAGGACACTCAGCTAAGAGTCCTTGTGGAGGTCAGTAGTGAGGAAGCCAGTGTGTCCTGAGCTCCGAGGACTGATTTTCCAGCTGTCGGCACTCGTCATGTCCCTGCTGCAGTGTGATGGTCCCCCAACAGGAGGCGGCACCCCCAGGATCAACAAATAGATCTCACAGTATGTGCCCAGTCCCTGCTCAGAGTCCTAACAACGAGGGGTGGAGCAAGCTTCAGGGCATACACATCAAATCAATTATACAGAAGAGATCCCTAAAGATTATAGTTTGAGGATGGACACAAAATGTAAGACAGACATTTTAGAAAAAGCTTAAACAAGCACCTATTGAGCATGCCAAACAGATGCCTGCACACCATGCTTACTAGCAGTATTCACAATACCAGAGGTCTGGCACCATCCAGGTGCCCCGGGCATGTGGGCACACACCTATATCACCTTTATAAACATGTGTGTTCACGCAGCCACCACCATGATCAAAAACCAGGACGCTTCCATTCACCCAACAAGGCCTCTCCTTCCTGGCCATTCCCACCCCCCAGCGGGCCATGGCAAGCCTGAGCCTCTCGGGACCCCAGAACAAGAACAGCATGCACCTGCATCACTGGCATTTCTTCTACTACTAGCCTGGCTTTGTCTAATATGTTGGAAACTCGTCTGTGTCCGTGTCTGCATGTGTCATGTGTAATGTAGCTCATTTTTGTCATCACTGAGCAGGCCAATAGCTCGAACATCCCCCAGTGCATTTATGCATCACCACATGACGGCCATTTGAGTTGTGCACATTTTTTTTTGCTATTTATGAACAAGGGTTTTTAAAACATCCACGTATAAGTATTTGTGTACTTAGATATTTTCATTTATCACCCATAAATACTTAGGGGGTAGAACTGCTGGAATTTAAGTGGACTTTAGCTTCAGAAAAGTTTTCCTAAGGGATTTTACTTTTGTTTAATACAAATAAGAATGGGAATCTAGTGACTACTCCCTCACCAACATTTGGCATTACAAGGCATTTTATTTTATTTTATTTTTTCATTCTGGTCAGTGTACAATGGTCTTAATATGTATTTAGCTGAGTTTCCCTAGTAACTAATAATGTTGAGCCCATTTTGCTGGTTATTGGACATTCCTACATCTTCTTTGCAAAGAACTTCTTTGCCTACTTTATAATTGCGTAGTCTTCTTATTAAATTGCAAGGGTTTTATTACTTATGCTGGATACATTATAAATAGGAATTAATGTCTATGTGATTCAAATATGAGTTGGTCAAGCACCTCTTCCCAGTTGGTGACTTGTTTCATTCCTCTCAACAGCTATTTATTTGGTGTCCAGAGCTTGCACACATCTTGCTGAGTTTACTCCATAGTATTTCATGAGTTATTACGTAGTGATGGCTTTTTGTTAAGTAGCAATGGTTTTTTGAGACAGAATGAATGGCTTCCAGTTTGTTGACCTTGGGACTTGTGACCCCCTTTGACACTCTAAACTGCTTCTATTGTTGACCTCCAGAGCCTTTCCTAGCCGGACTACCATGCCATTTTCAAACAGGCAGTTTGCCATCCGTCATTCTGATCTGTTTGTTTTCAATTTCTACTTCTTACTTTATTTTACTGGGTAAAATTTCCAGGATAATACTGACTAGAAGTGTCATGGTTGGACATGGACATCATTTCCTTGTTCTTACTCCTTCCTTTCCTTGTTCTTGGGGTAAAGTACTCCTGTAACATTCCAAATTCATATCAGTAAATGCTGGTAACATTCCACTGTTACCTGCTCCCTGTCGGCTGTATCTGATCAGATGCACCTGCTTTTATGCCTGATATTTGAATGTGTGCTTTCTCTTTCATTGACGGAATGAGCTAGAATTTATCAATTTTTAATAATATTTGTTTTTTATGACATGGTTTTCTGTATGGTGTTTGGGTTTTCCTCCTTGTGAATTTCCACTTTTAGCTTTACTAGCCTTCTTTCTGATGATATTTTCCTCTATTTATTGTGTCTTTCTATTTAACATGTAGGCAGCACATACTTGGTTGTTGCTTTTTGATCCAATTTGAGAATCTCAGCCTCAATTTTATCATTCAAGATATCAATATTGCACATAATTATTTATTTGTTTTAATCTGTGTTGAGAGCCACAGTTTCTGTGTTGAGTCAAGATGGCGCCTGGCATTTTGCCAGAAGGAGTGGTTGAGAGGTGACGAGCCATTAAGATGATGATAATTAAGTTAAGCTGTGTATAATTGTTGTGACTGGATGATGCTGGATTGAAACAGGCTGTGTATTCAGTTGTATATAAAACCCTGCTGTCTGGCAATAGGGCGGCTCCTGCTGCCTCGGGTGGAGCGCCCACTACTTTTGAGTTCTCAAGGAGTTCCCCTTGAGTTCCAGTTGAGTTCTTGCAGAGTTCCTGGAGTTCCCATAGAGTTCGGAGCCTGGTGGAGGGGGGAGAGTTCCCGGGGAGAGCGCTTGCTGGTGAGAGTTCGGGCAATAAAGTAGTTCCTGTTTGAACCTACAAGTGCCTCGTGGCGGTTATTTTGTGCCCAGCCAGACTGCGGCAAATCTGACATCCAGTTAGTTGTCTTTTGTTTGTGGTATCTGTTCTTTATTTTCCCTATTTCCTTAGTTTGAAATAGACGTATCTTTATATTTTTATTTAATCTTTACTTTGGGCTGATTGGCCTATCTTTTTATTGTTATCTTACTGATTATTCTGGGCTTACAGCACCCTTGATTTTAATGCAGTCTACCTGGGAGCAATGTTACTCCACAGCACATGTATGCAAACCCCTCGAAACACCTTGTCTTCGCCTCTCCCATCCGTTGTACCATTGGCACACATTTTACTTGGACATGTGTCAGCCCACCGCCTTCCTATCTTAATAGCTTGATCATTCAATATGATTAAAATGGGAAATACGTCTCACAGAGATAGCATATACTTGTGGATCGAGGTTCTCTGCATTCCTTGGTCATGTCCTTACTCTTAGGAACTCTCGCAGCCTTCCTCTTTGAAAAGCTTCAGCAACTTTGATTCATGGCAGCGCGTTTGCCGGATTCAGACCTGGGTCTTCCTAGAGGGAGGGCACTTAATCCCGTGCATTGCCTCTGCACCTGGCTCTGTTCGTCCAGTTTCTGGAAGCACCTGAGAGCGGTGCGGTCTTGGTACCGTCCGGTGCTGGGCGGCACCCGTGAGCTGGCGCAGCAGTTGGCCTGGCAGGAGCACTGCGGGTGTCCCAGCCCTCCGAAACGCCCCCCCCCCAGAGCTGCACAGGAATCGCTGTGCTCTGACGATACCATGGGGAACGCTGAGAAGAGACCAGTGCCACGTCAGGTGGCTCTGAACTGTGGCTGGAGAGGAAGCCTGAGACCTTGTCACCGCGGCTGCTCATCTCACTTTTGACTTTGACAATTATTCCTTAATACTGTTTATCATGTTGCTCAAGTACTATGGCAATTTCATTCACAGAGAGCACTGCAACCCTGAAAAAGATTGCTCCTCTGTTATTATTTGTTGTATTGTGAGAAATATTTCAGCATTTGTTAGAGTTTCTAAAATGACTTGTGGGGAAAATGACTTTAAGTACCAGAACCCCGTTCTCCCGTGTGAACTAAGTGTCTCATGTCCACACATTACCTCACGTTCCCTTCTGTAAGATCTGATTTTCTCCTAGTGGCCATGATTTCTAATGAAAGGAATTCACTTTCACTCATCACCCTGTATTCCAGATTTGTCCCCACCATCGGCATTCGGTCTTCAGCACCAACCCACTGATGTTGACATGGTGCCAATCAGTGTATTGTCTGCTCATCATCGTTGAGAAATATGAGCACTTAGGTCTGTTAAATTTGTGTTTCATAAAACAATTGTTATTTTTAGGTCATCTTTAGGATTTCTAAAATGCTTTTTGATAGAGATTTGTAGGACTCTCCCAGGATCATCTTTCTCGACTTTTCTTGGCCTTTATTGTAGTAAGAAATATAGTGTTCATATTATCTTCCTTGTTACCCCCAAAATAAGGATTCCAGTCTAGACTGTCAAAGAGCTCAACGACTTTGGTATGAATGTGCCTGTGCTCTAGATGGCGAAGGGTAGAAAACAGAGCTCTATGGCTGCAGTTGAGCCATGCAGAGTGAAGACCTTCTTACATGGTGTGTTTGTTTTGAAAAGTTACTAGGAAATGACCCTTAGCGTAAGTAGCAATTAGGAATTTTCTCTGGCACACTCAGAAAAAAACATGTGCATTGCTTTTCAGTATTGTTATTTTTTAATAAACAACTTGAATGTAGTTCTAAGGATACATTCACCAACGTGGCAAGAGGCCACCTCTGCTGCTGTCCAGGGAGAATTGCTCCCTGTTGCCAAGCTAGAGGGCACCTGGGTGGCTTGGGGTGCTCCGGGCTCTGGGTACACTGGTCCCTACTGGGCAACCTGCACTGAGAAGTGGGAGTGTTGCTCCCAGGGGGCAAGCTCAGGGCCGTGTCCATCAAGGTGCACCCTTGGCAGCACACTTCCCACAGGTGACCAGGTCCTAGGGTCTGCAGACGGCCCCTTCCTGTCTCTCCCCCAGGTGCAGGCCTTCCCCTTACCCCCCACACTGAGCTTTCCTCCAAGCTCCCACTTGGATCTCTGGGAGGATGCTGTGCAATCTCTGCCGTCTGCCTGGAATAGTGGTTTGTACCTGCTGGTTCTTATTAAAAGTATCGGGGTTCCCTGGAGAAGTACCCGTGTGGACCACCCTGCCCCGGCGTGCCCTCTCTCAGCCTCCCGGGAGTCCCCCCATTGCTCCTGTTCTCCCAGGGCGCCTTGATGCTGCCTGCTGCCTCTCCCTGCCCTCAGCCCTCACGTGCTCTGTACACGTCGAGGTGGATATAAGGCCCCTGGTATTCATGAGGGATGGCCGCCGTCCACTCCTAGATTAGGCCTCAGGAGGCAGAGGCACAGAAGATAAACAACCTGGCCCAACACACACTGTCCAGGAGGCTGACTGTGGCCTCGGGCCCCATAGTCTGAACCCCTGTGAGTTCAGGGCTCTCCCTGGATCATGGCACTCACTGTCCACTCTCCCTCCTTCACCCAAATCTGTGCTCTCCTGCATTAAGGCAACTTCTGCTCAGGGCTGATATCGTAACCGTATCTTTGCTACTTTAAAAACATCAGTACAATATTTTACAAATATTCATGTATCCCTTAGTCAGAGAGAGCATTCTCTCCAGTGCCATTAGACTATTTTGTCACCTAGGAGGGGAAGGGACAGCGGGCCTGCTTTCTTGCTGTCTGGCTTGAGCTCTGCTCCCTGGGAAGCACAGGCCCTTCACCTTACCTGCCTCCTGACCTCGGATATGGTGCTTTAGTTGCTGGGCACATTGTCTGCCATCTATGAGACTGACACCTTAAATTTGGAAAACCTGATTCATTTTGAAGTGACCTTGAGTCTCAAAAAGAATTTCCTCAAGTCGGGGAGGCACAAACCCCTGGGGACAAAGCCCTGTCCCCAAGTCTGTCAGGCCCTAGCCCTTGGGGACAAAGCCTTGCACACCATCAGCATACTTCAGACACGTGCTGGAACTGCTGTGCTTGGAGACAAAACTGAAAACTATCACCAAAGGGGAAAATAAGAAAATAGCAGAAGATTTCAGGGAGAACGTGCCGTTCACCTTTCCCTCACCACAGGAATGTGAAATCCCCTTCTGAGTAACCATTGCTTTGGTTTTGAACTGTAAGCCCCCCGTTGGCCTTGCTGGAGGCAGTGCCGCGAATCCCAAGATCTGCTACTCTGGTATCACAAGCCACTGTCCACGATGCTCACGGTGTCTGATTCTGGTATCTAATAATTAGCAAAATTTGTCTGTTATTTTTGTTCAGAGTTTTCAGAATGTTTTTTTGCCAAACAGGTGATAGAGTCCCTGTGGTTTTATTTCAATGTCTCTCTTGAATTTCTCCTTTAAGAACTGGACAGAGGGGGTTGCCTGTCTGTTTCACAGCTTGGGTGCCAACAGCTAGCGCCCTGCACTGCTCCGTGGACCCTGGACATGATATCTCCCTGTAGAAGAGTGTCCTTCAAGGCAGACAGCCCTGTCCGGGGTTCGTCAGGCGGCCTCAGAGGATCTCACCTTCGGCCCTACTTGGATGTTTCTTCTTTACTTCACTCTGGAAAAAGCACATATTAAAAATGAACCCTTCACTAGTCGAGGCTTGGCACTCCAGGACCTAAAGCAGGAGCCTTGACACTGCAGTGCCACGGCCGTCACAGGGCTGCCCGGCCTCTTGTCACCCTGGACCTCAGCCTCAGAGTGCCCCACAGGTTGCTCTTCTTGGGATGTGATCTGCTGCTTCCGTTGAGAGACGGGCAAGTCACCAGCACCCTGCAGTTCAGACCCACCCCTGGGCAGACCTCACGCCCAGGTCACAGAGCTTCGCGCCCAGGTCCTCACGCAGGCGGCAGAGCACCACGCTCCAGCATGCACAGCGCACCCTCTGTGGCCTGGCGCCTGTGCGTCTGGGGAAACTCACCGGCTTGCCTGCACCCGTCTTACCTGCAGTGCTGATGAGGGCCGCTCTGCGGGGTCTCCCGTCCCTCTTGGGTCCTTCCCATTGATGGTTCCCAGGAAGAAGGCAGCAGAGCCTCTGGAGGTTGTGACAGTGATCCTGTGGCTGAAAAAGTCACCCTGGAAATTTTCCTGGAATTTTGTGCTGGCCACCTGAGATGCTCCTGTCTGGTTGCCTCTGGAGAATGCAGGATGGGTTTCTTCCCTGAAGAACGTGTTTCACTTGGACTCAGATGCCGTCAACTCAAGACGGGGCCATATACTGACAATCCCATCAGTCAGAAATGCATGCCGTACTCCTGACCCATGGCACATCCCAGCCTGGCCGCGGCACGCTCTGCACTGCGGTGTGTCCCCTGTGAACTCAGAGCCCGTGGGGAACGGAGCTCGTAGCACTGCCCAGCATTGTCGGAGAATCCTACTGCACACCACCAGCCCGTCAAAGATGACCCCGCAAAATCCAAGCTACGATCTCCACCGAATGCCCGTCAGGTTCACACCACAGCAAAAGTGGAGAATCACAGGCTCGACCGTCGTAAGTTGGGAACGGTGTGTTCACAACCCCAGACACTCAGCATCCTGCTGCGCGAAAGCCACCGCACCTGCCTCCCAGGGCGATTCTCCCACATCTCCTCCGCCTCCTGACTCAGTGAGAAGTGCACTGCCTCTCGGCTCAGCTCGAGGTCCTCCCGATGGGCCTCTGCTTCCGTCCTCTGCCGACTCTGAACCTCCGCTGCTTCCCTGGCATTGTCACCTAGCTTCGCTTCCTACTCCCCAACTCCAAACTTTAATGAATCTACAAAACAAATCTTAATATAGAAAAAATGATGACTTGGTGCTGGCCGTGTGGACCATGACAGGACTGCCGGGTCCACAGAGGCCTGTCCGTCCTTCTGTGAGTGGCACAGATGGCGTTATCCAGAGCGACTGCACGTCCTGGAAGTAGACCCCCAAGTGCTCAGTTACCATGAAGTGGCGTCACCCCAGCTCCTCCCCACTCAGGGGCTGCTGGAGACTTGTCACCATGAGTCTAGGGTGTGGCTCCAATGGCGCTGTGGTCTCTCCGCACAGGTTGTGGGAGCTGCACTCCCCCGGGGCTAGGGCTCAGTCTTAGCACCATCTGCTCTGTCACCCCTCGGCCACCCAGGATGTGGTAACTGCAGTTGATAAAGACGCTCAGGGAGTATCCGGTGAGCAGCTCCTCTGTTGTGCACAGGGACACGGCTCTGAAGAACAGACCAGTCCCCAGCAAGCTGGGCCTCACGATCTGCAGGGAGGTCTCATGGGCTGCGTCTTTCGGAGTTTCAGTGTGTGTGTTTGCACGCGCGTGTGGGAATGTGTACTTTCACAGAGTAGCACGCGCCAGTTCCACCCCCTCGCTGCCTGGGCTGGTGGTGGGCTAGCCTTCACTCCGAACGTGCCAGTTGGTTCAATCACATGTATCACATCATACCGGAAGCTCCCCTGCTGAGCATGACCCATGGGAGGTGTTCACTATATAGAATGGCGACTTGTTCACTGGAAAACGGACGGAAAATGATTCACTGTGTGAGAGCAAAAGCATTTTCATGCTGTTTTTACAGAAAATAACAGGTTATGAAAATGGCCCTGTAGCCTATGACCTCGGGGTTGATGCCAAAACTGTTATCCCCAGTGGTCTCATGTCCAGTCTTGCTTTCAGAGGATGCTGCCTGATGTCCCTCTGCCTTCCTCCATGGTCATCAGTAGTCTGCTCTCGAGGACAATGAATGGCTTCAGAGCAGGGACTGCACCTCATCTTCCTAGTCCTCACAGTCCCTTAGCTCAGCAAAAAGTTTGTGCAAAACACAAAGCCAGTGTTGACTGTGACCAAGGTCCTGGTCATCGCCAGGTGCATCCATAATCGTCATCCAATTACTGGGTTGACACTGTATTGGCATCAGTGTAATCTGAGTGTTACCTTTTGTTTCAGACATTTTTAATAAAACTCTGAATGAGCAGGTTTTATTAATATTTTAGGGTAAGGTGCAGAGGGAATAACAAATCTGGTTAACTGGCAGTTCTGTTAAATTGGCTTCGATACAGCAGAGAAAAATATATATGTCAGAATGCTTTTTTTTCTGCCTAATCAGAGAAGCCATTAATCAATCACCCTGCGTGCAGCTAATGAGCAAACGGTCTGTTGCCCCTCACTTCGGAGGCCGAGTCAAGGCACAGAGAGCCTCCTGCACGTTTGGAAATTCTGGATGACGCACGTGTTCTCTCCACTTTCTCCATGCATATGAGCAGGGTGGGCAGGCAGCACGCTCATGGACAGACCAGTTACAAGAAGCACATTTGCCAACAGCTGATGTCTGCAGTGATTCATTCCTGGTGAGTCTTTCAAACTGCATGTCACTCCATTCACTAGAAGGATTTTTTTTTTCTGGAATCATTTAACCTCTTCAGAAGCAATAGAAGTTCTTAAAAAATAACTTTTATGCCAGAAGTTGAATAACTTTGTACAGCTTGTTTTTGTTTTTACCAGAATATGTAGAGAGAACTTAATGAGGTGCCATATGTCAAGTCTGGAGTCAAATTAAAAACAAATAATTAAAATATATGCCTTTTCCATCAAAACAGATTGGGCTATGTTGGAGGAAGGAAGTTGAATCTGACATGTCATGTTTTGACAGGTTGTTTTTTGAAGAAAAATCAGTCATATTGAAAGAAGCATTGTACTTGAAGGTTGTGTTTGTCTTTCTGCAGAATAAGAAGCGGGAGACTTAACACGGAGAAGTTGAAGTTGTGATTAATGGAGCCGCCACATCTACTCACCTGCCATGGTGACATAAGGAGGCACATGCCTAGTGACATATGGCTGCATCCAAGGGAGTTGCGCTGGCACAGATACCAGAGGAGACGCAGCATGGAGAGGCCCATGTGTGGTGGGGGTGCACACGCCTGCCCGTGGGCATGCGGTGTGCGTGTGCCCGTGGGCATGTGGCGTTTGTGGGCTGGGCAGCTCACATTTCTCCCTGGATCCTGGACGGAGGTCAGCTTTTACTGCACAGCCACTGTCCTCAGGGAGGCCAGGCATTCCCAGTCTTGGTCTTTTTGAGTGAGCCATGGGCATATTGGTAAGTTCTCATTGACATTTTTAATACTGAAAAACCACACCTCAGGAAATATCCTCAGTGGGCAAGGGCAAGAATAGAACCTCTGTGGAGAAGGAGAGGTCCACTCTGGCCTCCAGAAGAGCATGGAAATAAGGTGCTCACAGCGCCGCTGTGGCCAGTCCCACCCAGATGCTTGAGGATGTCCTCACCAGACCCTGGACTGGACATACTGCAGAGCATCCTCCCCCAGGTCTGACTAAGCAGTAGGGTGTCTCAGAGGGAGGGTAGAGCCCTGGACATCTCGTTCAGCTGACGTCACGCAGGGAACTGAAGTGGGGACAGAAGCCCGTCAGGCTGCCCGTTAATAGGGATGCTCAAAAACAACAATCGTAGCATGAAGGGCAGCTCTGGGCCCCCAGGTCAGTGTGGGCGGAGTCACCCAGACACTGACCTCTCACCCTGAGGGCCTTAAAGTCCATGCCTTCACAGCACCTGTTCCTTTGGCCAGGGAAGCAGGGGAAGTCACTAAGAAAACCTTCTCAGCTAGGACGAAGCCACAGCACTGTGGGTTCTACTGGACCTCTGGCTGGAAGTCGGTGTGGCGCTGTGGGAGGCCGGCCGCCTGCTGGTGGAAACAGGAGGCCCTTCCTGCTGCCCTCTCCAGAAGCAGGCACCGGGCCCCACCCCAGGGAGTCCCCTCAGACACTCGCAGGCACTGCCCCCAGCGGGGCCTGTGCTCAACCACGCACCTGCTGCTCCTGAGGACCCCCCTGTTGGGTGGAGGGTCGGAGCGACCACGTGCTCTCTCTGGATGGCCTCAGGCTGAGGGGAAGCTGGCCATTCATGACGTTCACCTCCCCACAGTGGGGAAGACAGCCCGCACCCCAGATCGGCTGTTAGCTAGTGCTCTGAGCTGGACACCTGGACAGAGTTGTCCCTGGAGTCCATCCTGTGACCTCACTGGTCATTGAAAGGAAAACCTGAGGCTGTTTGCTATGAGTGCAGGGGGTAGGACAGGCCAGGCAACCACCAAGGAGTGGCCTCAGGGGTTGTGAGGAAGGCCGCATGGCCCGGGTGTCAGTCGGCTGTCCATCACCCTGGGGTGACCCAAAGGAAGAGTTTGTTGTAACTCACTCTTCAGGGTCTGCAGTTCATCGTACATGGCCCTGTGGTTTGGGGCCGATAGGAAGGCAGACCCTCGTGGCGGGAGCACACGGTAGACCTGAGCTGCGTACCTCACCGTGAAGCAGGGAGGCAGAGAGAGGGCGCCCAGCTCTGCAGTCCCCTCAAGGACACATCCTCAATCACCTGCCTCCGCGGGCGAGGCCCCACCTCCTACAGGCTCCCCCACCCACAGCAGCACCAGCCACACCTCCAGCACCTGGCCCTGGGGGTCACTAAGTTCCAAACCCTGACACTGGGCCAAAACTGCCCAAGCTGCAGCCCAGTCCCCCAGTCACCGGGGCCTCTACACAGCAGAGCTTCCCGCATGACCCAGACTGGAAGAAGGTGGACCCGAGTGTGAGTCACCGTACCCAGGCAGAGACCGTGAACAGCAGCCGAATTCTGGAGTTGGAGAGGCCTGGGCCTGCGACCGGGCTTGCGTGGTTGGCTCGAGTGTGCCCTGAAAACCTGGGCTGGGTAGAGGCCCAGGGGAGAGTAGCAGGGCAGAGAGGACGAACAGCCTCGTTACAAGGCTCCACAACAGCATTAAACACGGGAGGTGACAACTATGTTTAAATATCTCCTCGTCAGTTCTACCATCAAACGCCAGCAGTGTCCTTGTCAACCGTGATGGCCAAGCACATGGCAGGGGTTGGGGAAGCTACATAACTAAATGTGTCCTCTGCAATTTCTCTGTAGGCCCAGGGTTCACAGCCATGCCTGGACGTCACCAAGAGTGATGGAAGTGGCAGCTCCTGGGAAAGCCTCCGTGTGATTTTGCCAACAGGCTCTGGGAATTGTAGTCCTTTACTATTTATTTCCACCAGATAGACCCTGGTTCAGTGCTTTCTTCTACAGCTCACGGCCAAGAGAAAACCTATCTTCTCCAGGAGCTGACATTTTTCAACACAGTGAGGAGAACCGGGCGCCTTCCCGAGTCTCTGTGTGTGGCTGCTGTGCCTTCTGTGAGCAGAATGGTCCCGGCCCGTGCTTGGTGGGCCCATGGCCTGGGGCTCTCCTCCCACCACCACCTGCTAACCAGGACGTTGGAGGTTAAGTGTTCTGTTTCCTCGTATTCTCACTTCTTAATTTTCTCTAATAGATCCAGGCAAAGGATGAGATTCAATGATTTAGCAAGGCCCTTCCAGTAGCTGCTTACCATGTACTAAACAGCAGCGGTAGTACGGGTACTAATTTTAACTATGGTTATAGCAGGACTGATATTAATAGTCACTATTCATGTGTTTCGAGCAGTTCCTGGGGATTTCTTGCTTTGTTTTCTGCCTTGGGAAAGCCTCTCTTGTTTCCACTCTACCCGGGGTAAATAGCAAGGGGCCATAACCGATGTCTGCAGCCTGACCTTCGCACCACATTCTCCTCCTGCCCCAATGACTTGGCTTCTGTTATTTAATCTTCATTGGTTGCTCAGTCTTGTTGGAAAAAACGCCCATGTGTCCCCAGAGATTGGGGTGGAGGTATCTCAGTAGTGTTTCAAAGCCCTGACAGTTTTCCTCGTTGTGGCAAAGCGACTTTGTATAATCATTCCAGAGGGTCTTCTGGTGGTCTTTCTGACTCGGGAGTCCACCTCTAGGGCCGCTGGCCGAGATGCGTCCACACTGTAATTTGACCAGAACTTTCAGAGCCTCCAGACAATGATCAGGAGGTGCTCCTCTTCCTGCACCCTGGCGCCCCTGCCCCACGGGCAGCCACAGACACAGGGTGGTCATCACAGGCGAGTCCCGGTGACCTCCAGCAGAGGTTGGCCGAGGCACCACTCCATTTCAACCTGTGTCAGAGTTTCGTGTCCCCCATGTCTGGACCTCCATCCCACCACACTTCTCACCCAGGCTCCCTTCCCGTCAGTGCTAACTACAGACAGCGTCCTGGCATAGCACCGCCACCCGGCTGTCCCACATGCACGCCCCTGCACGGTGCTGTGTCTCCATAATGGCCATCGCCAGTGGCCGCTGTGAGTTTTAAGACTGGCCCATGTCTATTTAGCAGAAACCGGATGTCCATTCTATACAGGACTTTCGCTCCAGGTCAATACACATCCTGTGGCCCATCCAGGGAGGGCTGTGGAGGCCGAGGCTCAGAGCCAAGGCTGTCCCAGAAACAGTACCATCCTTCAGGAAGAGAGTCCTGGGGAGTCTCATCCCCTATTCTATCTCCACGGCACAGGGGAACCCTGAGGCAGAAGGGGGCCGTGAGGGTCCTGGGCCTGCAGCCTCCTCCTGGAGCAGGAAGGAGGGTGTGAGGCCCTCAGGCTTCGGGTCCGCGGCGTGAGTCTCCATGCCAATCATGCCCGCGCTCCTCTTCCTAAGAAGAGCCTTCTTTTGAAAGTGGGGTGTCTTCCTCATTGACGTTTCAACAGAGTTGGTTGAAAAAGCATTGGGCTCAATCCCTGCCGCAGTCTGGCTGGGCACAAATCACGAGCCACGGAAGCAGGAACAAACTTTATTTCTGAACTCCACAAGCACACTCCACACACGCTCCCCGGGAACTCCCCCAAACGCCATGCGGCTCCTCCAGGAACCAGCAACCGGAAAATCCCTCCTCCGGCACTTCCCCAACCAATGGGAACTCTCCGGGAATCCCCTTGAGAGCTCAAGCGGAACTCAACGGGAACTCCACCAGAACTCAAAAGTCATCATCTTCACGGCTCGCTAGTGTCACCTCTCAACCACTACTTCTGGCAAAAATGCCATGCGTCATCCCGACTCAGCTGTGGCCCTCAACAAATCCCTACACTAAGTGAAATAAAACAGAGTCCCTTCCAAAGAGTAGAGAATCCACCTGTTGGACTTCAGAAAGAAAAAAAACCACTAAGTGAGGTCACCCAAACTGGCTCACATCTGTGTAACCTTGTTAGCAAAGAAAACTAGAAGGGCCAAATGCAGACAGCAAAGCAGACACTGTTGTGAGGAGATCTGGGGCTGTTGTCTGTCTTTGTTGCTGGTTTGTCCATGGGGAGGGCGGCTGGTGGCTGCAATGTTTAGTTGGGGTCCATCCAGTCTGACCTTCTAACAGTATGGAGGAAATGAAAAAATTACTTGAAACAGGCCACCCATGGTCTCTAACTGGAAATATGTTGGACAGTTCGACAAAGCCACTGAATTCTTTTTTATAAAGGAGGATGCTAACTTTGAATGCTTTTGTATAAAGTGCATTTCTATTGAAGTTAGTTTTTAAATGCACTTGGTGGCTGGGGCGACCTCTTCCTTCCAGATCCAATCTGGAGTCCTCTGGTTCTCCAAGTGTAACGTGTGCTAAAGGGACTTCACTGTGGGCACACTGCAAAGACCCCGCCTACGTTCTCCCAGGAGAAGCTCACGCTCCTGCATCCGCCCCAGGAAAGGAGACTCTGGTTCCCTGAGTGGGAGGAAGAGAACTGGCGTCTCTCCAGTCAGACTCGTCCTCCTGGGAACAGAAGTGACCTCCTACTGGTGAGTCTGGACGAGGTGGCTGCGCTCAGAGACACGTTCAGCCTTTCATGGGGTCTCTTTGCCCACAAAACCACCCCCGGTCTCTGCCTCCAGCTGCCTCACTCTTCCCACCAAGCAGGGGGCAGGAGGTCTGCGATCCCAGACAGGGTGTGTCCACCAGAACCAAAGAGGACGTGATTTTAAGAGACAGAACTGGACATGAAGAACGCCACACCAGTGTCAGAGGACAGAGAAGCCACACGGCCTGACAGTAAGACGTGCCAACAGGAATCTGCTGTCCTCAGGTGGGAAGGGTCAGGGAGGTGGCTGGCACCTGGGGACAGTTGTCTCTGGTGTCTCTGCTGCCAAGCTAGAGCACAAATGGAATCACAGCCGCTTCCAGAGATGTCCCCAAGGCAGAGAGCAAGAAACCCCACACGTAGGCCTCCCGAGGGTCAGAGCAGTCCAACACCAGGCCTGGGAACCAGAGGGGATGAGTGACAGCACTTCTGAGGGTCACAAGAAGCTAACCCTGTGGAGGAGAAAGTCCACCAGGCTGAGCTGTCTCCCAGCCCCGTCCGCGGTGCTGAGATGGCGATTGGCTGCCGTGTTCTGAGATGCCCATCGCCCCTTCCTACTCCCAAAAGTCCGCAATTTTTTTTATTTGCCTCTCTGAACCTTCATTTATTTCCACTTGTGTATCTTATCTAAGTCATGAAAAAGTTCTGGCGGAAACATTAATTCCAGATTTAGTTTTTAAGGGGGAAAAACTGCAAACTCTGGGAGGGAAATAAGAGTGCGCTTCTTATTCTAAAAGGATGATGGAGAGATAGTAACCCCCTGGTCAGCCCCATCCTCCTTGCATTTTTGCGCGGTGGCTGCGGATCCTGGAGGAACTCTGAGCAGCTGGCTGACCATCACTTACTTTAGAACTACCGTGGACAGAAAGTCACCGCTACAGTGACCTGAGCAGGTCAGGGTGCTTGGGTTCCAGGCAGCAAGAAGTGGCTGAGGCACCCCAGGGCCCACGCTGGCTCTGGAGGTCTGAAGGTCACCAGGGACTGCTCTCCTCCTGAGTCTCTGCTCTGCTGATGGTGGCTGCACAGTGGCTTCTGCGCCCACTGGTGTCACAGCCACATTTTAAGCAGAAAAAAGGAAGGCAGAAGAGCAAAAGTGAACCAGGAATCTGAGCAGTGTCCTTGTCCTCTGGGCAGTGTCTCAGAGGACGGTTCCTGACAGGCCCCGGGGAAGACCAGCACACCAGGACACGAGGACTCGCTCGGGCGCCTCCAACGTGGGTCAACATGGTTTCTCCCGATGGTCACTAAAGGACAGCTGAAGTTGTGGGACAAGAGTCACTGTCCTGGAGGCCCGCCCTGTGGGTGCCAGCTGCCCTGCCCAGTACCCAGCCAGGCGCTCTCTGCTTAAGGAGCTCCCTGAGGGCACAGAGCCAGCAGCTCTGAGGGCTGCCTGGGCACCAAGTGCTCCTCGTCCCCTGCTGATGAGTCTGTGCCACTAGACACTCACAGAACACTAATGAGGAAGAAGGAGGTTCTCTCAGTATGGAATGGCAAGGAACGGCACGACCGGGGTCCCCCAGCTTTGTTCCTGCTCAAATGGCTGCTTTTCTGCTGAAGCTTATGCAATTTCCAGTGCAGGATATAGAAACTGGTCTTTTAAATCATGAGATCTGGATTTTATAGGTAGTAGTTTAATCAGATTTGACAGCTGGTTTGGGCTTGGAAAATGAGAAATGTGGGGGTTTTTTTGCAAATGAGTGGAGAAAGTCATGCCAAAGTTAGGTCTATTTTTCCATAATTGGATCACACAGCGTCACAGAATGCATACCTGTTATGTGTTGTGTCTCTGCTTCCTCCGCATCCTCTGTGATGCTACTTAGGTGCTCTTCTGTGACTGAATTAAAACAAACAAAACACATGGAGAATCAATTGTAGACAGCTGAGGCTGCAGGCCATGAGTAGGGGACATCTCCTGTGAGATGTTCTCCGCCCTGTCTCCCTGAGACGTCTCTGCAGGACATGGTCACCGTTCTCGGAGGGCTTCACTGAGGACACACACAGTCACAGCTTGGCCATGCACTCTGCATTTTCCTCCATCTGCCCTCACTCCAGTCCTGCTTGGCACCTGGCTGTGTTGCCCAGAGTACCACAGACCTCAGATTCCCAAGGTGTTTCCTGGTATCAAAAATGACCTGAAGTCTCCAGGTGGCCATGGCTGTGTTCCCTGAACCTGTCCCCTCTCTTCTGCCACCATAAAATCTAAGGTGATGGCTTTCACGTCCCAGTCTCCACTTTGTGTTCAGTGCAAACACACTGAGGGCAGTGAGACCCTTACTTGTCCCCAAGACAGGAAGGCAGGTCAGCAGTCCAGGGCCAGGGGAGTTCTCTGCCGAGGTGTCTGAGACAGATCCCTTCCACCTTCCTGCTCTGCCTCCCCTCCAGTGTGACTTCTCAGCACATGACGGCAAGATGCTACAGTGGCATCTCATGACGTAGCACCTTTACTCCACTGAGGACCACAGGGAGGCACTAGGAGGCAAGGGGTCCTGGAATCCCAGCTCCACTGGAGGCTGAAGCAGGAGGATCACAAGTCTGAGGCCAACCTCAGCAATTTAGTGAGACCTTGTTTCAAAAAATGAAAAGAGCTGGGGCCGGAGCTCTGTGGTGGAGCACACAGCAAGCACAGAGTCCTGGGGTCAATCCTCAGCACCACCATTTTTTTTTTAATTGAAAAAGGAAAGGAGAAAAGAAGGAGGGAGGAAGGGGGATAAAGAGAGTGAGAGAGGAAAAGCCGCAAGAAAGGAAGGAGAGAAAGAAGGGAGGGCGGGAGGAGGAAGGAAGAAGAAGGAAAGAAGCTCAGGAAACGGAAAGACTGGAGCCGTCCCCCTGGAGCCATCCAGGAGTCCCCCCTGAGGCTTCTGCTTACTCCTCTCTGGCCCAGGTGGGGCCATGTGACCGCCCCTGCCTGCAGGGGGGGTAGCATCAGGGAACAATTTTGAGGGCCCATCAATATCTCAAGATTGGATTTTTAAAAATATTTTATTATGAAATTGTTCCATCATATGGAAAAGTTTGGAAGAACAGCCATGAAAAGTCACGTGGAAGACACCTGCATTCCTCAGTCAGCATGCTCCTGTCCACCCATCCACCCAGGTCCAGACCCAGCGAGCCATCGATCCCTCGGGGTCTTGATGCGTTTGCAAGTGTGCTACATATACATGCACATGTCACCCGCCACTCCAGAGCCTTGAACCAACTGGGGTTAAATATTCCTGCTTACGTTGTCCAGGTAAAGTTTATACAAAGTGAAATGAACAAACCTTCAATGTGCCCTCGGTAAGTGCTAGCAAATGTGCACACTAGTGCAACTCAGACCTCGAGGTTGAGTCGCACAGCTTAGCTGTCACCTGAGAGACAAGCCATGTGCCCCAGTCAGTCCACACCCCAACCCCACTCCCCTGACGTTTGTTGCAGACCCACTTAAGCTTAGGAATCTAAGTTCAGGACTTCCTACGAATGGAATCAGGCAGGGCTCAGGGAATGCCCTGTGTCCGGTTTCCTTTGTCAGCACTTGGATTCTGGGATGTAGCTGTGTTGTTTTGGGCTCCAGAGCTCATTCTCTGGGTTCCCGAGCGCCAGTCACCATAAGAAAACGTCACAGGGTATTAGCCAGCTCTGCAGTGGGTCATCCCTGGGGCCGTCTCCAGGACCCCCATTGTGAATGGAGCTGTCTTGACTCTCCTGGACAAGTCTGCTCGGATCACCTGCTTCACTTTTGAGAAAATATCTGTGGTGGCACTGCTGGGTTGTAGTGAGGTATCTAAAAGTGGCTAGACGTTTTCCCAATACGGTTGTTCCAGTTATACTCTCAACAACAATATATGGACACTCTAGTTGCTCTATGACCTTGGGACCATTTGATGTTTGAGTCTTTTTAATGCAAGCAGCTCTGGTGGCCTCCCAGTGCCATCTCACAGTGTCTTCACCACAGTCTCCCCCAGGGGACGGTGCTGAACATCTTCTCACAAGTGAGCTGGCTCTCCGAATGTGTTCTTTATGGGCACACAGAACACATGTGGCCACTGCTTTAAGCAAGATTAAGGAAGTGTTGCATTTATGGTCTCCTTGTAGGAGTCCTACATAGCTTGGTCTCGTTCATGTTTATAAATTCTGCACACTTGGTGTTCACCAAGTGAATGAGTTTGTTTCCCTGAAACCAACAGGTCTTCCGTCTACAGCGCTGGGTGGGTTCACAGGGCAGCCTCAGCAGCAGTCACAGGATCTCAGGCTCGGAGAGCACTTCCCTCCCCAGTCGGAGGAATTGAGCACAGCTGAGTGGCTCAGCCAACAGAAGTGCCTGTGTCACTGCTCTGGGGGCTGATGACAGAGAACAAAGACTCAGCCCCTCGGCTTCCTCCAAAGGAGCCAAGACAGGAGCCGGTGGTTTGGGTCCTCACAGACATGTCGCTCTTCTCAGCCCCCATGTTCATATGTGCTCTCCCTGTGTGAGTCTCTGTGTCAAAATCTCCCTTCATATAAAGACCTCGTTGGATTGGATTATGGCTTGCTCTGATGATCTTACTTTAACTAATCTTCTCTGTAAAGACCCCCTTTCCAAATAATGTTCCATGTTTACAACCTGGGTCTTAGGACACCTGTGTCCTTCGAGGGACATGATTCAGCTAGAGTCTGCAAGCTAACAGATGCAGACGTCTTACTCGTGGTTGACAGCTTCTGTGACGCAGTGTGCTCTGTGACCTGCAATGGTGAAGTCACAGTTGTCTGAAGCCAGCTGCTCCCTGGCACAGCTCTGAGGGAACAGGACTCTGTGTCCTATTGAATGAGCAGTTCTGTCACTACTGTGTCCCATGCTCCACCTACACAGGGGGCAGACGGCTGGGGCCTCTGGGGTCCTCCTAGGATGGAAACTCTCTCAAACTTAGTAAAGTGAAGCTCTCATTGTAGGTGAGTATACCAGATCCAGGGCTTCTCTGGCTGGCTGGCTGTTTTGGATAAACCACTCTGGGTCTATCTTCTGACACATATGGGATTTTCCTGGCCTGGGCTTCCATCAATTGCTTTCATTACTCTCTTGTCAGCAGCAACTCTTATTTGCTGGCCTGGAACAATTGTCGTTTCCTTTTTCTCTTTCTTGAACAAATGTTCAAGAAAATGTTAGGAAAAGACAGACTTGGTTCTGATACTCAACAATTTGAGTCATCGTTTCCCAGGATCTCTAAGTAATAGGGTCCAGTGCTTAGGCTCAGCTACGGAGCCCAAGTCCATGGGACCCTCTGCAGTCATGTTACCAGGGGAGACTCACCTGAGAGCACGGGGGTCGTAACCTTAATCAGAACAAGAGAGGATGACCTGGCTGTTCATCACCCAACACTGCATGAAGCAAAGTGCTTTCACAGAGCTTCGTTGAAGACTGGGGCAAGATCAGGAAATGGAGCACCAAGAGTTTACAGCCTGATCCACATTTGAGTGCAGTAATGAGGAGAAGTGTGCAGGGGACAGGTTATGACAGGACAGAGGGATGAAGGGGTGGGTACAGTTGGGAGGTGATTGTCCTCCTTGTGTCCTGTTTGTGAAAAGTTTCTATACCTCAGGAAAAAATAAAGGGAAACATGCTCCTCCTTTAAAATATTTTGGTCTATAATTTTTCTCAATACAATTCAGAATCAGCCCCGGCTGAGCCGACATTTGCTCAATCATCTGGTTGGCAAGTGCCGCTGGAGGAGCCCTCCAGGCTGCAAAAGGCCCTCCCGCCTGGCGCGGGCCTCTCCGCTGTGGACACCTGTCACTACAGACTGTCCCGGGGACATGCGGGGCGTGTCAGGAGAAGGCACAGCTAGAAATGGAGGACCGAGATCCCCTGTGTGGTGTCCACAGCCTCCGTGACTCTGCCTCCGTGACTCTGCGGGGTCCTGGGCTGACAGCCAACCAAGTGACTCCCTCCAGGCAGGAGCACCCAGCTGAGGGGGCTCCTGGGGAGGCAGGCCACCTCCTGCATGACCCTGGTGGCAGGCCCCGCTGCTGTGCTGAGGTCTCACCCCATCCCTCCCCCCCACTGCTCCACGGAGGAGGAGCCACCTGAACCCTGCTGAGCAGGGCCTCCAAGAAAGCCTCTCCTCCTTCCTGCTCTCCCTCCTCCCCTCCCTCCGACTGCGAGATGAAGGCGCACGAGAACACGTCTATAAGGAAGTCTAGAACGAAATTCCTTCTAGAAGACAAAGCCTGCTTCTTAGACCCAGGTAAATGTTCAGGTCAAAGAGACAGATGGAAAGCAGCAGTGACAAGCACTCAGTGGAGGTGACATCTGGAGCCGTGATGGCCGTCACGGTTTGGTTCTTTAACGTTCCCCACAAAGCTTGTGTTTCCGCAGCATGTCCCAGCGGAGCAGGGTTCAGAGGTGCAGTTTCAGGCAACAAGTAGACCATGGCTCACTGGAATTGTTATCTTTTTGATCACAGGATGCTTGCTGTTTGTGGATGAGATTTAAAGAACAGCCTGGGGGTGTGGCTCAGAGGTAAGGCACTGGGTTCAGTTCTCAGCACCACATATAAATAAATAAAATAAAGGTCCATTGATAACTAAAAAATATTCTAAAAAAAGATTTAAAGAACAGTGATTAATCTCAACATTTAAAAATGAATATTCAGCACTGATGAAGGATGCACTGGACTGTTTTAATCTGTTGGATCTTAGACTATATCTTTTCCCTGGTTCTGCGCCCGCTCCTTGATGCTCGCTCTCTCTCTCTCTCTCCCCCTCCTCCTGCTTTCCAGCTACTATGAGCAGAGCACATGCCACACCCTTAGGCCCAGAGCTATGGAGCCCTCAGCCACGAAACAAACCTCTGAAACCAGGAGCCCCAAACAGACATTTTCTCCTCTAAGTTATTCTTGCAAGTATTTTGCTCACAGCAATGAAAAGCTGAATAACTCTATTGATCAATGGGAATTTTTTAGATCACCGAATGAATTGTGATTGTGAATAAGATTTAAATAACAATAATTTCAACATTTAAAAATAAATAACCAAGTCCATCATCATATTGGATTGCCTGAGACACCCTCTAAGAATATATTTATTTCCAGTATCCCCTTCACAATTTGAGATTTGTTCTGTTGGAGATGTGATGGACCTCATTGCTTGAAGCTCCCAAAGTACTTTAGTGTGGGGCTGGCATTGAGAACCACTGGTTTATCATATCAAAATTCTATTTTTTTTTCTAATCATAGAAAAAAATTCTAATTATTAGTGAGTATGCAACAATCTCTTCCAGAAAAAAAGCAGAGAAAACACACTAACCTTCTGTGCAGCGAGTGTTATGCTAATGCCCAAACTAGGTAATGACATAGAAGAAAATTACAGAACAATAACTTTTATAAGTATGATACAACTCGCCTCAACAAAATATTATCAAATCAAATTTAATAATATATAAAACTAATTGTAAATCATCATTATCAAGTAAAATTTATTTTGGTATGCAAGTTTGGCTCAACATTAAGAAAAAATGCGATCAATGTAATCCATCATAGCCATAGGTTAACGAAGAAAAATCATATGATCATTTTATTGATGGGGGAAAATATATTTGAGAAAACCCAACACCAATGTACTATAAAAACTCTTAGCAAATAAAGAATAAAAGGTAAAATAATAAAGAACATCTATAAAAACCTACAGTTAACATCATTCTTAATGAAGACATTCCAGTCTTAGAGGGAAGAGATCCAGGAGCTGACCCTCCTAAGATCAGGGGTAAGATGAAGACATCGTGACCCACCACTAGCACCTGTCAATATTCAAGATCCAATGATTTTCTCATATGTTAGGAATGAAAAGCTTGAATTTGAAATTTAAAAATAATTGTCATTTGCAATAACATCACAAAACAAAATATTTGGGTATAAATCTAACATAGTATGTACAGGATCAATATACCTAAATTACAAATCATTAATGAAAAGAAGTCACATAGGTCTGAATGGAGAGATAGTCTAAGTCCATGGATGGATTGGAAGAGTTGTTAAGGTCTCAGTTTTCCCACATTGGACGACAGATTCTGTGAAGTCAATCTAAATGCTGGCAAGCCGTCCTGTAGACACCAGACTGTGTGTGGAGGACCTGGGAGAGCCCCGCAGTGCAGAAGAGGACGGGCCACGTGGACAGACAGCCCAACTCAAGACAGCATGCTGCCACGGTAACCAAGATGGGGCTCTGGGGAAGAAACGGGCACGTAGACACATAGGGCAGAAAGGGGAGCCCAGAAATAGCTCCACATGGTCACAGTAAAGAGGTCTGGGAGCATCTTTTCAAAACATGGTGGTGGAGCATTTTGATGTCTACAGGAATGAGGAGCTGAATGGAGACACGGACCTTCACCTGTCAACATGAATCCAGACATGGACTGTATGACTAATGGAAAGCTAGAAAACACAAGAGAGGATACTGCACGAATGGGTTTGATTGTGGGTTTTAACTTACAACATCCTGCAAATTAAAGAACACTAAAGAAAAGGAGATGAGCTATATTTTGTTAAAATAAAATCTTCTACTCAGGAAAAACCACTGTTCAGAAAATGAAATAGAAGCAAAGACTTGCAGAAAATATTTCAAAACACATGATTAATAAAGGTATTATTTTCAAAACAACGCTAAGAACTTAGGACAAAACCCCAATTTAAAAAATGGCCAAAGATCTGAACAAATGATTCACAAAGAAGTTGTTCATATTTCAAGTAAGCAAAAGAAACCATGTTTAACTCTATTTTACATTAGGGAAATGCAAACTGAAACAATAATGTAAGATCAGGACACCTAGACCAGCATGGAAGGGACTGTTTTGTTTGTTTGGTTTGTTTGTTTTTAATTAGGAAAGGAAGAGATACCAACAGTGCCATGGGAGACAGAGAGCAAAGGGGATTCTCCTTCATTGTTGTGGGGAATGAAAGGCCCACTGATTCTGGAAGAGTTGGCGGCTTTTATACACTAAACCCAGTGCTGCCCTGCATCCAGCAAGCCGTGGCATCTTCAGGTACTTCCCAACTGACCCTGGGGCTCGGGGTGTCCATAGCTCTGTAACTACTTGGAACCAAAAGCAGCCAAGGTGTCCTGAAATAGGTGCATAAACACGCTCTGGTGTCTTCTTACTACAAAACACTCTTTCCCAACAAAAGGGATGAACCACGCAGACACAGGACATGATGGATTGTCCATGGGCACTGCAGCCTGAGAGCTTTTCCTATGTGGCTAGTCAAAAGGAAGTTACAAGCCTCCTCCACTAGACTGTCTATATCAATGGCACCGGAAGTCCCTCATCTCTACTCTGAGAACTTGAAATGATCAACACAGAAGAAAAATAGCTTTGGGGTAGGCAAACATTGGGTAGGTAGAACTCTTAACTAGAAGATGAAATAACTTCCCTTTGTGTTGCAAAATCTACAGCTGGTTGTCATTTACAAATGAAATGGTGTAGGCTGATACAAACTGGATCCTAGGCATTCATCATATCTATCCTTAGGAATCACAATAATGACTCAAAACCACTCATGGACACTAAAACTTTTAGATTTCCATCATTAACATTTCTGCGACTGTATTGATGTATATTTTGACAGATAATGAAATTATGATTATTTTATAATATTTCATAATGCAAATGTTAATTTTTACCTTAATAGTTGAATACAAGAAGAATTTGGACAGATAAAATGCATTTCTATTTGAGAGACAGTCCCAGTTGTCTGCTATGACCAAATACTTTGCTGAGAGTCACACACTCTGGCCCCCAAGTACTCTCAGTCCATAAGATGCACAAAACAATCCCAATTCACAGAGGGAAAGTTTATGTTGGAGACATATGTGCAGGAAGCTAAGAAAGCTAAGAAGCTAAGACAGCGATCCCAGGAAAATCAGAAGAATCCTGGAAAAATGCACTGGGAGAAAACACACGTCTGGCTATAAACTTTATCCAAACAGAAGCGGATACGACCAATACCCCAATACCGTATGGCTCGTCCAAACAGGATTGCAGCGCTTCTTGCCTGTGAGGATTAGTGAAGAATCTGTACAAATGGTAGAATTAAAATCCCACAATCAATAAATCAAGCCATCAGAACTCCAGTGGCAGGTGAAAGTGAGGTCAGATGTCCCCGCTCACAGGGAGCCATCGACTGTCTGGGGCATTCAATAGCCCTCCATAGCCCACACCTTCCCACGGAGAGCCACAGAGAGACACGGTGAGCCATCAAGGGGGCTGTGTGTGTCATATAGGGAGGCCGAGCTGCATTCTGTCTTTTTCACATAGGAATTGAGTTATATAGTGAAGTCAGGCCTTTAAACCCATGTGCTGTCCTTCTGACTGCCACCTAGAGAAGTCAGCTGCAGAGACATCAGTGGTCCCCAGACATTCAGTTTCTCTGAAAAATTGTGCAGCATCTTCGTTAGCCTGGTATGTTTTATCCCCCTGACTCTGTAACAGGGTGGAGATGCCACTGCCCTGCTGTGTACTGTTAATCTCTCCTCCTGGAGGAAGAGGCCACAGAGGCAGCAGCTACAGATGCCACATGAATCACAGGGCACTACATCTCCAGTTAATTGGCTGGGTGGCAAGTGGCTTCCTCTGCTAAGCAGATTTTAACATTTCAAAGTGCTTTGCACATCTATTTTTAATCTTGAATTGCAATGTTTATAAAAGAGCATACAGTAATAAATACACTAAAAAATAATAGGGAAAAAAACCTCCAAAACACATGACAAAATTAACCATGATCATTGCCTAAATGATTTCATGTTTAATGAAACATTGAGCCCCTATTATGATAATGACCAGTAGTGCCCTTTATGTGTCATATATAAAAATGGAGCTCTGCAACTTTGCTGTGTGTAATAATCTGTGGGATTGATACAGACATCAGACACCTGTGTTTCTCAGCCTAATATTAGTGAAAATGATGCTGATTTCAAATGTACATTGTCCCATGCGGATGTGGCAGGAGAGGTCTTCCCACTCCAGTGCAGGACACCCAGCGCTGCCCACCAGGGTTCCCTGAGCGTCACTGCTTCTCTCCTCCTCTGCTCCCTGCCCCTTCCCTCTGGCCGGTCAATCGTGGAGGTCAGGCAGGGCCATGCAGTGTGACAGGTGGCAGGAGAAGTAGGGGGAGAGTGGAGGCCATGTGTTCCTGAGTGGGCAGCACTCCAAGGTGGGTGACAGGGCCCAGAGAGGTGAGGAGGCATTGACCAGGGGTTGATGTCCTCCTGGCCAGAGAGATAAGGCAAGGGTCCTTGTATGGAAGGCTAACAAAATGACAGGAAGTCAGTTACCTATGGGAGGATGGAGCAAAGATGTCAAACAAGTGTGTGTCTGCAGCATGGTGACCACGCGCTTCGTGCAGGTGGGAAGGGATGTGAGGATATCAAGAAGGAAGGAAATTAGACAGGATTCTGTAGCCTGGGCTGGGGTTGGAGGCACCCCTGTGGACTCCTGGTGGTTAACATGTAAGCATATGCTCAGATCTGCATAGTCACACACGCATATTAGGTGGATGTGGGGCCCATGTGCTGCCGGCTGTCTCCACTGACAAGGGCCAGACCATGAGAGGCACCAAGGCAGGCAGCACATGGCCCAGGCTCGGTTATAAAACCATTCTCTGCTGAAAGAAATCAGAGCTGCTCAGAGAAATGGCTGCCCAGGGAGAACCCAGAGCAAGTCTGGAACACTGGGCCAGGCTCTCAAGGAAAGATGGGAGCCTGTCAGAAAGACACAGAGGCCAGCGAGAAGGACTTCCCGCAGGGGGAGTTTGGACTGTGTGAGCATCAAAATAAATACTGATAGTAATGGTTTTTAATGCCCTGAATAAAATGGAAAATATTACTTCCTATTGATATAAATAAGTAAATGATTGACTGACACGCTCGAGAGGGAACGGAGTGCTCCTCGTGTCAAAGGATTGACCCACAAAATGCTTGTCCATCGACCCATGGGAAAAGTGAGCTGAACGCAGAGCCACCTGAGGTGCACCTTGATCAGGTGCTGGGCGACCAGCTCAAGTCCCGGGCTGCCTGCCCTTCAGGATGCAGAGATCACTGCTCGCTTCTGAGAGCTTCCTGCCAATGATGCAGACCTGAGCAAGCCTCAGAGAACTCCCGGTGCCAGTCTGCAGGAGGGCAACCCCATAGTCTGAAAAAAGGTCCAGTTTGTGAATGTTGGCACAACGCTTTCAGATTTCAGGAAACAAAAGAGGTGTCGTTGCTGATGGCAAAGGGCACTCACAAACAGACCCTCTCCATAAGGGACAGTAGTGAACTCCAGGAGAGCTGGACTGGCTTCGGATTGGATTGCAACAGTGTGTCACGCAAACCTCACCATGCCCATGAGCAAGTCATGGGATGTAGGAACATATCCTCCCGTAAAAAAAAACCCACACACTCCAGTCCCCAGGAGCGAGGAAACACCCCAACAATTTATTTCCAAATAACTTTAAAGGGGTACTTGTAACTTTTTTTTTAAGTTCGAAAGTGATTCAAAATGGACAGAATAATTCATAGACATAAAAAAATGACTATATCTGCTTTAACTGCCCCCAGTGAAAATTTCACTGCGCTTTCAATTTACATAGCTCAGGTCCAAAACAAGGACTTATATAAAAAAAAAAAAAAAACTTGTCAAATTAGTACATGAATTAGTGAATAAAGAAAAAATTTACTCATTTTATAAATTTCAGTCTATAATATTATCTTTCAAATATTTCTGTGTTCTTTGAAATCGTATTAGCATTGGTAACATTTACATAAAATTAAAATAAAATTTCCTACCATGTTTAGGAAACTTTGGGGCATACTCCTGCATAGGCAACACAATGAATTATGAGCCTAACTGTGGGCAACAAAAAATCCAAGTAAATTGCTTGTACATACTGAGGTCTGTTATCTGTCACAAGCACAAAATGGCAGGGCTCCAGATTTGGAAGACCTGTTCACACAGAGCACCAGGGGTCAGGGTCTCCCCTCCAAGGGCACACCCCCTTGACCTGACTTCTCCACAAGGACCCACCTCCAGAAAGGTCCCAACAGTACCACAGACTCCAGCCAATCAGCAGGCAACACATGAGCCTTTGAAGACCTTCTACATCCAAACTGCAGGACCTATTTACTTACAAAACATTTCCAGAAGGAAATGCAAAGCAGCCTTATGAAAGTTACTATTTGCCCCAATTTAAAATATCAACCTCAGAAAATATATTATTTGGTTGAAGATTATTGGTCATTAATAAAGTGAAGCTTCAAAATTCACATCCTTAATTCTCAAATCTATGTTCTGGCTTCAGTATCTATAATTTGTTATAATGACACAATTATTTAATATAATATATAATATTTATAAAGTATCTAGTAATATTATAATTTTATAAAAATATAAAACTGTTCCTGGGTATTATACTAATATATTGTTGATACAACACTAACTACTTCCATATAAACTGCTTCAATAATAATGTAGATATTACCTTCAATGATATGTTCTTCTGTATTATACAATTAAAAAACTGAGCTGGAATCACAAACAAAAGAATTAAGTTAACAGAGAGCTGAAGTCTGTTTCAGTGTAAAAGAACAGCAACACACAAGTTAAGGTCAAATTCATTAAATTGTTCTGGGTTTCATTGTGCACAAAACATTTAGGTTCACTAAACAAATATGGCTGAAGGAACATCAAAGGTTTTTGGTATGACAGACCCGAGAAAATAAATTGGATCCAACTGACTTTAGCCTTAGACCTGTCAAACAGAACAGAATTTTAATGGGTCTTTTCTGCTACATATTAGTGAGGAATCTGTCTGATCAGAAAAAAATTAAGTCCCACAGCTATTATATCAAAGTAATTAGAACCTCAACAGTGGGTGGAAGTGGAATCAGATGTTGTCTCTCAAAGCTCGTACGTACCTAAGGTGTGTTTCTGTACGTCTGGTCCAGGAGTTTGTAAACTCATTAAACGAAATGTTTATCTCATAATGAAGACTGTCAGCTCAAATTCACAAGGGTCTCACAGAAGATAAGCATATTATGTTCAGAGAGAGAGAACCTCAAACTCTAAAAGATGAGGCCAGTATGTATCATTAATAACAAAACTTATGAGAGTTACGTAAGACACCCAGAACTGGAAAGACCCACAGACCTGGATCCTTCCCTAATATTACAGAATTTCACAGGCTGCGGCCTTCGTGGTAACAGCATAGCTAGCTTGACTGGTCACGGTGCCGTGAAATGCACGTGTTACTGATCGTCCACTGTGGAATCATCTCGACTGACCATGCTAACCCCTGAAAGAAGGGCACATTTTTATTTCTGTTGTCACATTTTCAAGTTTTCCTTCCTCTTCATGGGCAAGCATGAAGCATTGTGAGTGATGAACAAAACTGATACCAGTTCACATTTTCCCACCAATTCCAGTTAAATCACACAGACCTGTTCCCAGGTTGTGAATTATATGAATTACACGAACATTCATCACAAAGAAAATTCTGAATAAACATCAAATGTGGTTCAGTCTGTAACATTCTTTTCTGCCACCCTTTCAATGTAGCGGCAGGAATAAAATCTCACACAGAAAAGCCACTCAGCATAGTGAGGCACAGGCTGACTGGCTGGGGTGCCCACTCCACTTTGTGGGTTGCAGAATTCCTGTGCCCTCCTTCCACGTGTCACCTGCTCCTGTGGCACCGCATCTGCTCTGAGGAGGGTCCAACCCATCACACCCACCAAGGCACTGAGCAGGACTCACCGCTCACCCTTAGTACCGCGTCTTCAATACGGCAGAATCGGAGAACGTGTCCACCATGATCTCTTAAAAATCAGAACCAGTTTTACAAGTTCCCACATCAATCCTTGTCAGGGTCTAGGTAACATTAAGGCAACATGTAGCATTAAGTAACTTTTAGATAAGTGCCCAGTGTTGCTGACCACTGATCTTTAAAGGTCAATTTTTATAGTTCCTTTGAAATTTTGCTTTAGCCTAAGGTAAGCAAGGGAATGTCCCAAACTTAATTAATTAAATGTTCTACAGCAAAATCACTTTGAATGAATCTGCTCCTTCAGGATTTGGCCATGAAAACATGAGTACATGTGCATATAGACACATATGTAAATATATAATCTCATATAAACTTGGAAAAAAATTAAATATCCAAAGGTACACCCAAGGCAGCAAACTTTTCATACTTCAACTGAGCTTTGTAAATCTTCATTACATCACTTTCTAGATTTTAAAATAGTATTTTCCCCCTGGAACTGTGAGGAACAGCTAAAATGTTATTATCTGTATAAAAAATAACATTCTCAACAAATGTTAGACTATGAAATTGTGCATGATGTTCCATAACAAAGAGTTTTCAAATTAATCTCTGTAAAAAAAAATGTAATTTGCAAAGGAAGAATAAAAATACGTACATGAATCATTGATATTTTGTTACATAATCAGTTAACAGAACTTTTGCCTGTTTAATGAGGGAACGCTGTCTGAGAGTGGCTGATAGAACGGGCTGTCCACCCCTCCTGCCTGGTCTGTAGAAGTCGGACCAGGAGGCCTCCGTCTACCATGCACAGAATCGACTTCCTTATAACAGCCCTTCAAGTTCTGCCAAGTGTTTTGTCCTCAAAAGTTAGCTCGTTCACTGCCTAACTGTTTATTGTGCATCTAGTACCAAGGTTATAGGTGGTAGAAATGGATCTCCCAGGTCCTGAGAGAATCCTATAAGATTAATTAAACCTCACACAATGTCTCTAGTTCATTATTTATCTAATGTAACCTTAACATTTTAAGTGTTTTATAGAAAACTCTGTTATCTTCCCACTCATCTTTGCCAGCCCACTTCAGTGACCTTCACCGAGCAGCCCTTACCAGCAGGCCCTCTGCTGGACATCAGCACTGACTGCCCTCTGGAAGCTGTCCTCCTTCCCACTGAGCAGGCTCTGTGTGGGGTTCACAGAGGTGAAGACATTTCCCAGGGAAACAGGGTCCCTGTGCAATTCGATTGGTTCTTTGAGGTCTTTCCAGGCCCCAATCCTATATTCACTCCTGCCTGCTAATTTGCCTCCCAGTTTTCACCGCGGCCTTCAGTAACTGCAGGAAAAGCTACCCACGGAGGAAACGTAAGCCTTCCCCTGAGGGTGAGGACATGTGCCCTGAGAGCCAGGAGGCATTGTGTCCCAAGGGCCTCATAATTTTAAAAGCTGAGGAGAAGTAACCAAGACAGGCGGCAAGGAGCGAGCGTTTCTGTCGCCATGGCGCCTCTTCATCTTAACTTCAGATGCCACACTTTCCATGGGCCTTAAACTGCAATGGCCAAGCCCCTGGACACTGAGACAGGCACAGCCAGAGGGGTGGGCGTGGTCATGGTTGACCTCACCACCATATTGCTGGCAATGGGCGTGCAAGAGAGGGACACACCCATGGTGAAAGCCAGGGGAGCCTGAGGTGCAGCGACTGTCCCCACCCACAGCGTAAGAGCGGCCCTGGACAGTCGGCCTGCTAAGAGGCTGGGTTCACAGTCACACACTCTGCCAGAACTTTTTTTTTTTTTTTTTTTGATTGCCAAGCTGATCATGTTAAAGCTGTTGTCACCTCCAGGTTAACGTCCACGCTCCTTACCTTGACCATGTTAGCTTGCTCAAGTACCCAGGTTTTAGAGGTGACTCCCATTACTGCCCAGCTTGACTGAACTGAGTGCTGTTCCTGAAATGCTCAGTGCTCTTCCCCTGCATCTGTCTATGTGTGCTCTTTCTCAGCTGGAGGCCCCCTGCTCTCCAGGCCCTGCTTCAGCCTGAATATCCGTCTCACATTTGCAAAAGTCAGGATGATTATTATCACAGGAGAAAGTAAGTCCGGGCCACGCCTCCGTGCCGTGACTGCCAGATTACCTCATCTCTTCTGTTGTCTAGGAAAGTCTTTGGCTTCTCACACTCATCTAAAAATTGACTGTGTTGTAATGCTAACAAGAACATGACGAATCATGACACAGCCAGAGTCACCCCAGAACATGATGTATCCAGCAGACCAGCCACCAAAAAGGCCGACTGCACAAGAGGAGGCTTTAATGAGTGTTTCTCAACATCACAGCACACACAAGATCATCCAAGCTCACTGCAGCACTAGGGGCTCCACACTTGGGTCTGGGAGTCTCAAGTGGGGACCAGTAACCCAGGTTTGCACCAGCCACTCAGGTAATTCTGAAGTGGGCGGTGGTTTCACCCGGGAGATATGTGACCAGGAATATGAATGAACTCAGGAACTTCTACCAAACAGGACGTCACTGCCTGGGCAGAGAATGAGGGGGTACAAGAAAGCAAACAGGAGAAGCACTGCTTACAGCGTCAGCCACACACTTCTTCCTGGGGCTTCTTGTGTCCTTTTGAGCGAAGGGTTCATCCCCAGCCCTGGGTGCCCTGCTCAGGCTGGCTCCAGGGATCTGATATTGTCCTTCACAGAGAGCAACACAGTTTTCACAGCAGGCGCCTCAAGTACCTGCTCAGTTCCCAGTCAGAGAAGCTATCTGAAATTTGGAAATAGGCAAAATGATCACAGTGTTTCAGTGTTGTGCTACACTTGTATTTTTTGATTTGTTGTTATATTATTCTGGAGGTGCACAGATAACATATAGGTGTGTTTATTTAATAGAGATACAAGGAGTTTCTGTTAAGTGGATCAAATAAGCCCCAGAGATAAGGTCAAGGCCCAGACTTAATGTGGTTAGACATTAACCAGTTTTATGTCTATCCAAACATGTCCTAGCATCTTTTTAATCAAATTTCTCTCATATTTCTAAAAGGATTTTTGAATTGATTTAAACATCATTTTTTCTTCTTCATTAATGAATGAGTTTACTGACATTTTTGCCATGACTGTTATGGTGTGGATGTGAGGTGGTCCCCCAAAGCTCTTGCTAATGCAGGGATGAATACTCAGAGGTGACATGATATTAGATTAGATGAGAGAAGTATGACCTGGTCAGTCCCTCCTCATTTTAATGACTGGATTTAACTGTCAGCAGGTGGGGTGTCAGTAGTAGGTGGGTCCTGGGGTCTTCTCTGAAGGGGGCATCTTTTCTGCAGCTTCCCTCTCTCTCTTTCTGCTTCCTGATCTGGCCAGGACCTGAGTAGCTTTCTTCCACAGGACTAGTCCCTTCTGTGGGCTGACTCATCTTGGGCCCAGATCAATGGAGTCAGCCATCTGTGGACTGAGACATCTGAACTTGTGAGCCCCTGATATCCTTCACCCAGCACAGTTATTTTGAGATCTGTTCATTTGTCACGTGCATTGCTAGCTCGTGTCTTTCTATTACGGAGCAGTAACCCACTGTAAGCATCTTCCACAATTTGCTTTATCTATTCACCTTTTGATGGACATTTGAGGTGTTTTCACCTTTGAGATTTTACCAAAGAAAGAAAAAAGGAAAGAAAAAGCCGGGATGCAAACTCTGAGTTTGGACGAGGTGCTGTTCATCTTTACTAAGCGGCACACAGGGGGACGTCTGGCTCACAGTTAAGTCCTTACTGAAGACCAGCCTTCTTCAGGGTCGGTCACTCTGGGGTCTCAGCAGCACTCCACAGCTGTTCTTGTGTGTTCTGCAGTTTGGGCAGCACTTGGTATTGCCAGGTTTTAATTTTTTTTTTTTCTAATTTTAGTTTTGCTAATAGGTTTACGGGACCATGCCATTTTTAATCAGTGGTTTCCTGATGACCAGTGATGCCGGACGTCTCTTGATATGCTTATTTGCAATCCATAGTCAATCTTTGTGAAATGAATATTCAAAAATTTTATCTTTTTACAACTGACATTGTTTTCTTATTAAGTTTTGGAAATTTTCTACTTATGCTAGATAAATGTCCCTTACCAGAGACACATGATTTACAAATATTTCTAAGATTCTGAAGCTTGCTTTCTGTTCACTGAACACTCTTTCAAGTACAGATGTTTTAAATTCGGTACACAGCAAGGGAAAAGCTGACTGAGCATAAATGCAAAATGGGGACCGCAGAGCTCAGTTATGAAAAATGCACCTATTCCTGTGACCGGGGTCAGCTGTGCCCTAGAGCAGGGACCACAGCAGGCCTTAGCCAAAGCATTGCTCATCGTTTCCACAGCGCTCACCCTGAGTGGGCCGTGTGAGTTATAGCTCCACTTGGCTGCAGGCTTCATTTTTAGGGGACTTAATTCAGAACACCCAGCTGTATTACCACCTAGAAATTACACAGAAAACGGAAAGCACTGAGCTTACTCTAATGTCAGGTGGTAAATCACAGGCAAATGTACTCTCAGAGGATGGGAGAGAAAGTCTGGGAAACAGATCAAGTCGATACACAATGTTGTAGAGGTAAACTATATTAGGAAAATTGTAACAATACAAAACATAAAATCATCCTCAGGAGATGATACATGAGAAGTAAATTTTATTCTCAGTTTTCATACACCTAATTTTTTTTTTACCAAATTAGAATTCTTTTTGCATAGCAACAGAATTTTAATGCCACATCAATCTAGAAATACCAGTTGAAAGACACGTGCTAGCTCTAACTGCTTAGATATTGTCCCCTGAGACTAGAGCTATAACTCTCAGGAAATATTTCTAAAACATTTCAAAACATTTCTACAGGGCATTTATTCCTAGAAACTTGAGAAATTAATCACAAGTACTTTTCCAGGGTTTGGTACAAGGGATTTAGAATCATAATTTGAAAAATAACATTAAGGGGAGGAGACCAGAGGGATACATGAGGGGGGGAAGGAGGAAGGAAGGAAGGAGAGAGGATCTCACCCACATTCAGAGACAAAATCCCTCCCAACTCATTCGTATGGAATCTGAGGTCTGAGTTAAAAACTCCCCCTGGTTCACTTTCACCAGGGGCCATGAGGCTGCTGTGGTCCAATCACAGACACCCTGAGTCAGGGGGCTGAGGCTGAGGGATGGCCCAGAGGCTGCTTTTTCCAAACAAAGACACACTGGTTTCTGGCTCCAGCATGCGATTCCCTTCTGCACCTGTTTTCCAAGCTTAAGAAACTTTGCTTGGAGAAAAAATTGAATATAGTTGTGAAGGTCTCCCCTTACAGTTGCGTCTCCAGCACCGCAGCCCTCAGCTGGCAGTGTGCCACCGGGCTGTGCCATCAGCCAAGATCTGCCTGCTGGAACCTCGCTGAGTTCTTTAGTGGAAAGCCTCCATGTCCAGCAGGAGAAGGGGAAGCCACCTATACTCAGTTCACTTATTTAAATCTAACATCTTGAATATCCTTCAGGGAATAATTTAAGAATATTCTGATTAGTATTAATACTTGACCCTTAGAAAGACTGTATCACTGGGGTTCTTGAGCACATCAATGTTCGTGCTCAAGACAGGAAGTGAAACCCGAGTTGCTCAGATGCGCAACTTTGGATTGGCTGCTCCATCCAATCCTGAAAGCGTTGGTAATCTTTTCAGAGAAATGTGCAAACACCTGACAACAAATGGCAGCTGGAGAATAAGGGACTCACACTGCTTTAGAGACCCAAGGTACACAAATGGAGGGACACCCGAGAGTCACACAAACAGGAGAAGCTGCTTCAGAGTCTGCTAGTCGTGTGAGGTCTAGGCAGAAGCACCACCCTCACAAGAAGAAGGGTCAGAGGGACATCTAGACACACAGCATATGGCCGCAGCAGGCTCCTGGCCAGCTCCCCAGCCGTGCTGCTCAGGCGGCCCTGGAAGACAGTGGTCCTGGCTGCACTGACTTGCGGTTTGTCCAGCCCACGTCGCTCACTCACACAAAACAGATAAGTGACTTACAGAAAGGAGTAGAGCAGCACGGAGATGGATGAGACCTGGGGTTTCCAGAGAGCACTCTTATCCCAAAGGTGTAGAGTGCTCTACATCTCATGCTTCAACCGGCACAGGGAGTGCGTGGACTGGGTCCTGGACATCTGTTCACCCATGCCATTAGCAAGGGGTGGCACTGGAAAGCAAACCTATGTCAACAACAGGTTGTGCCATACAGAGTTCACTTTCCTCTAGTAACAGAAGGCAGATCAGTAGAGCAAGCAGATCAAGAGGAGGCAGCAGAGGAGGAAGAGGAAGACACTGGGGGATGAGACTGAGCAAATTATGTACATACGCAAGTATGGCCCACTGTTCTTTATAAGATAACAAGAAAAAACATTAAAAGGAACAAATTCATTATTTTCTTATGCGAAGTAAGTTCAAAGTTAGGCCATCAAGGCTTCCATAGTGACTCGTGGGGGTCATAGAGGATCCCAGCTCCACCTCACTGTTGGGCCATCCTCCCATTGCTCTGACGTGACTACAAAGCTTGGGCTGTGACAATAGAGTCCGTGGAATCCCTTCCCTTCAGAGAAAACCACACAGAGATTTCACAACGTCCTTTGTCCATGTCCTTAAAGAAGCTCAATTAACAAGGTCACAAGGAGCTGGGCACCTGCTGCCCCAAGCAGAAGAGAAGTCAAACTAGCAACGTATGCCTCTTCCCACCAGCATCGTGAGCTGAGTCTCAAGCCCGAGTCGCGTGAAGAGGAGCATCTAAGGACAGTGTTCCAACAGTGCTCACATGCCTCCTCCTCCCCCGTGAGCAGAGGGACTTCCCAATGAACAATCACTTGCAGCTGCACCCCCTTGCAGTGCCCTGAATTAAGGTCAGGCATTAACAGATCAGGGCCTCAACGCACAGGCCACCCGGGTCCGACCACCAAAGACGAGGAGTGTGGTAAAGGCTTTGTAAGTGCCTGAGCTGACCCATACCTGATCCTTTCCCGACTTGATCCTCAGTGAGCTCACATACAAAGATGTTAATCACCTGCCATGCCTGACCAATGCCTAACACCAGGTGAAGAACACACCCACCCAGATTCTAAAAGTGCTGAGAATTGTACCCACTGAGGCAAAGGCACAAATCCCCTGGCAAAAATAGCCTTTTTTCAATTCACCTGCTTTGGAATTTGGGTTGGCTGGGAATGTATTCATCATTGGCTAAATTTTAATAAGAAATGACAAGATCATAATTTTAAGAATTATCCTCCCCATATTCACTTCTTTTAAAGAAGACCTAAGGTATTTTGTGATTCCTACAGAAGATGCTGGCCATCAGGCTGGACCACCAGTTGGGGGTTTGTGAAGCAGCACATGCAGAGCATCACACCTGAAGCAGTGCTTGTCCACGGTCAAGTGTTTCTCTCTCTCTCTCTCTCTCTCTCTCTCTCTCTCTCTCTTTCAATTTTCTCTTAAAAGTTAACATGCAAATCTTCATTAAAAAATAAAAAAATTCCAATTAGACATATTTTCAGAGATTTGAAATTTCATGACTGGTATAATAAGATTGCATCCCAACCATTGGAGATACCTCTGTTATCTCCAATTAAAGTACTGAGAAGGTTAGAATGGATTAAACACATATGCAAACACATGCACATATCAAGGTTCAGGTGAATACCATTTAAAAAAGTCTTTAAAAAAAACCCAAAAAGAATAAAAGTAAAAATTTTTACAAATATATTACATAGAAACTAAACAGGTATGGCTATAAAACAGACTTCAAGAATAAGAGACTAAGTAATAAAAAGAGATACTTCCCAATAACAAACTGATGGAATTAGAAATGATTGATAAGAATTAAATATGAGGACACCCCAAAAATTTTCCAAATAAAAGCAAAAACTAACAAAACTAAAAGAGGAAACACACTGATAGTTGGAGTTTTTAATATTGTCTTATAATAGTTGAAAAAAGAAGTACACCAAAATAAAACTATAGAAAATTTGATAAACTTTGTCAACCAAATTGCTCAAATTAATATCCATAGAACATTTCACCTGTCAAAGTGCACATTCTTCCCAAGTCATAGGGAGAGTCACAGGTGGAGTGGATGTTGGTCCGTGAGGCAAGTCTCAGTAAATATCAGGGGGTAATGACATAGGACGTGTTCTCTGGACAATGACGTTGAAAAAAATTGATAAGAAGAAAATTCAATGGGAAACCTGAAACATTTAAAAATCATAGAACAAAAAGTATAGAAAACAGTACAATTATATTTCAAAGGTGCTAAAAGTAGAAATATTAGTTTAGAAGATACCTGGACCTGAGGGTTGAGAATACGATACCTGAGAATCTTTGTGATTCGGCTTGTGGAGCTTGAAGAGTTAAAGGTATACCAGGGAGTGCCTCTTTAGGGGTGTCCTTCGCATCCCGAGTCAGCAACCCCACCCCTGGGCTGCAGCACACACACAGCCAGGGTGGGGGAGGCAGCTGCACCCCACAGACAGCAACCCAGGAGCCCAGGCAACCTGAGAGCCCGTCAGCGATGGGTGGGTGGGGACACCATGGTGCTGTCTTGCCTCAACAGAGAAGCACATCTTTCCCTTTGCAGCAACACGCCTGAACCCAGAGGGCATCGTGTAAGTCAATCAATGTGATACCAAGAGGCAAATGCTGTGTGACCGCCCCTGCGGCGGGTATTTCCTAAATTCCACCTCATGAAATAGATTGAAAGCAGCACAGTGTGTTCGCAAGGCACCAGAGGGGCAGGGTTGAGAGGTGGGTCAATCTCGCAACCCTGACACTGTAGCTCACAACAATCTGCCACATTCTCGAAAATTTGCTAGAAGAGTAGACTTTAAGTGTTCTCAGCAAAAGTGATTAGTGTGTGAGGTTGTGTCTGTGTTAATTAGCTTTACTTAAGCATTCCATAGTGTATGCGCATTTCAAAACAACATGCTGTACATGATAAATATATACATTTTTGTCTATTAAAAATAAAAATAAATGTGTATTCCAAGGAGTGGGGTGAAAGGAGCAGATTAAACCTAAATTACATGCAATTAAAAGAAATAACATGAGCATCATTAGTGGAATCAGGGGTATGACAAGCAAAGAGAAAATCCCCCAAAGTGATAATTGGTTCTGTGAACAGATTTTTGAAATGGACAGATCTCTACTGAGACTAGATAAAGAGTGGCACACGCTGTGCCCAGGTTGGGATGGACAGGCGCCGTCATTCTAGAGCGGTTTCGCAATGAGGCCTCTGACATTGTGGGTGGGTGGTCCTTGCAGGGGGCTGTCCAACACCCCTGCTCCCACCCAGTAGATGCCTGCAGCAGCACCCACAGTGGTGATGTTCAAAAATCCCACATTGCCAATGTCCCCTAAGGAAAATGGCTCCCAGTTAGGAGCATTGCTCTGAGTCCACTTAGATCACAGCATCAGTGAGAGGGGGGAGGTGGACACGGCCACTTCATGTCAGTAGACAATGTCATCACAAAACAAGTCACTGAAGTGATGCAAGGAGGCAGACAGCACTGAGATGTGTGTGTTCAAACCATTCAGCTCACGACTGGAATCCTTTCCACAAAGAGGGCTTCACCCAGGGGTTTGCAACCGGGTTCCATCGACTCCCAGGGAGAACATAATGCCAATCACACACATTCTTTAAAACAGCAAAGAGGGGGTGTTTTCATCTCATTTTATGAGACTGGAACAACCTGTCTCTCTAACCCTGAAAACTCAGCACCATAAACATAGTCACAGAAATCCACTACAAACATATTAGAAAATCAAATCTCATAGCACGTAAAAGAGATGACACTTCCTGGTACATTGGGATTTATCCCAGGAAAGCAAGTTCAACATGACTTTTTCTATTAAATTAACAAAAAATGGGAAAAGTGATTTTGAAGAAGGCAGAAAATAATGGATAAAATTCAAAATCCTTCCTCAATACAAACTCTTAGAATGCTGCAAACACCAGGGAAAAGTTTTTCAAACATTAGGTGTCTACTTAAAACATGTAGAAAAAACATTAACTGGAATCAATCAGATCAAATTCAGAGACAAGGTAAAGATAGCTGCTATTTCTATTAATGATTCACATTGTACTGGATATTCTAACTAAACAGATAAAGTAATAGATAAAAAGTAGAAAGTATAAAAATGAATGTATCATGATTGTCCAGTGATGTCTTACTATCTGTGTAGAAAGAAGTGAAACTTTCTATTGTTTCCTTATTAAGATTCTCTAAACAAGAAAATTTGTATGTCCTCTGTATATGGCTAAGCACAAGTCAGTAGCCCCTTATATATAAGCAAGTCAAGATTTAGGAGATATAATAAAATCTTTTTCAGTGTAGCAATGAAACTTGAAAAATAGGTATAGAAATAAAATATTTGAAAGATATATTTTACAATATTGAAAAGATAGAAACATTGTTCTCTGAATGGAAATTTCCAATATTTCAATAACTTTGGTACTCTCCAAGTCAACTTAGTAATTCATTCCAATTCCAAACAAGATCCCAAAAGATTTACTTATAGGCCAAGACGAGATTCTCTGACTGCTACTTCCTCTGGAGTGGAAGATGGTCAGAATCCAGCAATAACTGTAGAAGGTCCCGCCCCGTGTGTACCACTGCCTGGGTTCAGAAATGGCAAGATGCACTCTAATGAAGGATGGAATTCTTACTCACAAAACCTGACCAACAGGAGTTCCAGAGATTTTCAGTTTAGGATAAAAATGGGGCTTTGCTGGAGTCCTCTCCCTCTCCCTGTCTTGGATTAGCATACAGGATCATCAGTGAGAAGAAACAGCGGCCGGAGGAAGAAGGAACAAACACAGCCTGCGCTCCCTGGGAACAAGACAAAACGGAAATGGAAACAAAGTCAAGATGGCACTCGGGTTGCAACAGGGCAAAAGACAAGAGGCTTTGGTTATTTATTTTTGCCGACCGAGCGCTCTACAATTGTGTCAATTGTCGATGTGAACGCAAAGCCATGTGTGCAGCCCTCAGAAGTTCTGACCCCTAGGAAGGTAATGGGGCTCGCGCGGCGTCCTGTGACACCTGAGGCAGGGAGCAAGGCAGCAGCCCTCGCCAAGCTCATCGTGTTTCTCATGAAGACTCACGAGTGGGACAAAAATGATGTGATTGACCTCCCAAAACACTCTGTTGAGGTTTTGTCAAATCTAAGTCATTGGCGATTTGAGAGTTCACAGTGCTGGCTTTCAGAGCCGCATGAGAGATTGTGTGTCTGTGTGGGTGGCACAGGAGCATGAGGGGGACACCCCTCTAGAACGGGCACCATGCCAGCTGGAAACCTCCTCAGGGCACAGACAGGCAGCACTATGGGCAACCTTCATGTGGCACAGACGGACAGACTATGAAAGTCTGACACAGCGCTGCTCGTTGTGCATGGGCCGGACCTCAGGAGCCGATCCTCCATAGAGCAAACGTCTACACCCCACTGAGGTCTTTTTAGTATTTTCTTTGTCGGCTGGTGAAATGCCATTACCAGAGACCCAGTGGCTTCAACGGTAAACACTACTTTCCACAATTCTGGAGGATGGTAAGCCCATGATTCAGGTGCAGGCAGGTGAAATTCACTGTGAGGACCCTCCTGATGGCTCACGAGGCCTGCAGGCTCCTTAGCATGTGTTCATGTGACTTCATGTACACCTGGGGCAGGAGGGGGAGAGGGAATGCTCTGGGGAAGGAGGTTCAAATATCCTGTTTCACAGATGAAGAACTCCAGTGGGCGAGGCTGGCCTGGCCAGGACAGGTGACACCAGAGCAGGACGCAGACTGTGTGGTCACCCAGCCAAGCCTTCTAGCTCGATGCCCCAAGTCATCTCTGTGTTTTCAAAATCATTCTTAGGGATGTGAGAGAGAATGTTTCATCATTAGTAATCAATTATCTGTGTTTTAAAATATTATATGATGCAAAGACTATCATGCTAAGAGAAATAAGCCAATCCCACAAAACAAAGGCCGAATGTTCTCTCTAATATGTGGATGCTAATTCACAATAAGGTGGGGGACACTAGGGAAGAATGGTGTTACCTTAGATTAGGCAGAGGGAAGTGAAGGGAGGGGAGGGGAAGGGATGTGGGATAGGAAAGACAGTAGAATAAGACAGACATCATTACTGTAGGTATCTATGTGACTGCATGACCAATGGGATTCTGCAACATGTACACTCAGAAAATTGAGAAATTATATCCCATCTATGTATGACATATCAAAGTGCCAAAATGCATTCTGCTGTCATGTATAACTAATTAGAACAAATTAAGAAAAATTCAAAAAGATTACTTCATATAAAACTATTATTTTTATATGAAGATTAAAATACTTTAAAATCTAACAAATAAGATGATTTAAAATATATAGTATCTCAAATTGTGAAAATATATGTGTGTGTGTGTGTGTATTCCAGAAAGATTCTAATCTTAATTTAAGAATGTATGAGGGTGAGAAGTTGTGTGTTGTTGACTAAACTTCTAGGATAGCTTTTTGTGTATAAGCCATGCAGATGCATCTGGCTGTGGTGGTGTGTGTGTGGGGTGCATATCTGGCTGCGGTGGTGTGCAGGGGGTGGGGGTGCACATCCAGCTGCAGTGGTGTGGGGGGTTGCACATTTGGCTGCAGAGCTTGTGTATGTCTGGCTGCAGTGGCATGCAGCGCTGGTTGGTAGTGGCAATTTTGCAAGTGGATGCTAGCACCAGCCCAGTGGTGACATCGTGGTGATGTGGGGACTTTACTGAAAACTTATGATGTGCCAGGCACTGTTGGGAGTGCTTTACAGGTCAGGACACTTTACTCAGAGTAAACCTGTGAGGTGAGGGTTATAACGTCTCCATTTTGCAGGTAAGGAATCCAAGAGAAAAGTCTCCTATGAAAAAAAGAATAAAGCAGTGAGCACTGAAAGGTAGCCCTAGAATGCACTTACCTTTCAGGAGTCTAATTTAATGAAATAGCACAAGGAGAAACTAGAACCTTCTATCTAGGACGTGAAGAGTAAGAGGAAAAGCAAACCTGGTTCAGCAGCTACCTATTGGGAGATTTTATTCTTCAGGATGGATCTCTCTTGTCTCAAGTTTCTTCTTTTTTGAAACAAAATGTGGGAAGGATAATTTTGATTTCCATGCAACTAAATTAAAAGTTTGGCAAATATGTCTAAGCATAAGGGACTTGATTTGGGGCTCATTATTGTGGTCCAAATCCAATCATTTAGCATGTCTTTTCTTTAAAATCATGGAGACGCTATTTTTAGGATAGTTTGTTAGGAAGCAAAAACTAACCGATACAAAGATCCTACTCAAATTGCTTGCAAACCAGTCTCAGATTTAGGATCCACAACTCAGTAAGCCTTTGATACATATGTTCAATATAAGAGGAGTCATTGCTATGGTTGAAGAAGCGGGTGAAGGAGTGAAGGTGTTTCCCAAGACTGCTGCTCTAGAAAGGAGAGACGCCTGCCTCAGCACAGGCAGGAAGAAGGTATGTGAGGACCAGTGTTCATGTTCAAGCTCACGGTCCACGTTCAGATCACCAGAAAGCAGCACAACGTCCCTGTGAACCCAGGCATGAGGACAAGGTGACGTTTAAGCTATGTCAGAGTGAGAAGCCCGTATTTGGTAACAAAGGAACAAATGACCATACAGACTATCCAAGACAGAAAGCCAAAGGAAGATGTTGCAGGAAAGACCACGCAGCGGTGCAGTTGGTTAAACCGAGTGAATGTGTGTGAGGCAAGGGTCGGCCTCGAAAGCAGCCAGTGAGATTCAGCCTTCACTTTATAAAAAGCAGTAGGGGAATTCAGGGGATCCTGATAGAGCTTCAAAAACATGCATCTCGCTTCTGTCAGGGTGAACTCACTGGAGGTAGGAGGATTCACCAAGCAAGGCAGAGACGCCGGAAGGAAAAGTCCTGCAGAGCAGAATCTAAACAGATCAGACCAGGAATCAGGGTTCATGTTCCAGCCTGGGGCATCAATGCACCTTGAATTTGGGGTAGAGAGGGTTTGATAAGGGAAAATGACATTTAAGAGAGGGCACATGGTAGGAGTAGCTGAAGACTGACCTGAGGAGAGGGGGTGACGGACGAGGCAACTGCAGACCCAAGTCTCACATCCATCACAGCTTTGTTGCTGCACCCCCATTCCAAGACCCAATCACCATCAATATGTGGCCACAAAAAACCTGAATCCAAAGATTTCTTTTTGCTGTGATGAGACAAAAAATGTAGGATATTTTGTTTGGCTGGTATATTCACCAGTGTATTATTTTCCCAGCAAAACGTTAGAAAAAACAATTGCATTCACAAGATACTAAATTACTAATTCTATTAAAATTCTGGAATGGCTTATAGGAGTTTACAGCAGATGGGCAAGAATGGGAATGATAGCCCTGAGGGTGAGCTGCAGCAATAGTAAGTTTATATGCACAAATAGGGAAGGGTATGCGAGGAGTGGGAATCAGCAAGAAGATGGGTGATTTCTGATCCATTAGAAATCTAGATTCATGCATCTATGCATATTGAAGCATGCGATGGGCAGTAGGTGTCGATTTTTGCACACAGAAGGATCATCTAAAAATGCAGTCTTGTTTGGAGAACAGCTTTTGGAAGTAAGCAAGAGGAACAGGACATAGGGCATGGCAGGTGGGTGAGTGGGCAAGGAGGTCAGAAAATCAGGACTGGAGCAGCTACACTCTGCTTGGGGACAACTTGAAAGATGCTGGCCAGAGCTGTCCCCACGGTGAGGTTAGGGTGGCAGAAGCTCAGGTCAGTGTTCGGCCGGTGCAGAAAGTGCCCAGCAGACCTTGATTGCCAGGCTCCAGAGCTAGGGCTGAGCAGAGTAGCTGGGCTCTTGTAAGCCAGGGGCAAGGGAGGGAGGCAGGGACTGGGGATGTTGAAAGAAAGGGCAGACATCAAACTTAGCAGAACTTATTTGAGCATTCACACATATCGTTAGAGAGGCTGAATGCTCCACCCAACGTGGGCAGGCAGAGTTCATAGGCGAGGCAGTGTCCCTCACAATAGCACAGCTGGGCACAGCTCTGCACTGGCCCCACGTGGACACTTCAGTCCTGCTGGCACCTGTGCCTGGCTGAGCTCAGCTGCTCCTTGGGCTGCTGCTCAGCTGTTCGTCAGGGAAGACGGTTCTTCTCAAGTTAGACTGCACTTGGCTGGCAGCTAAGTCAGGTCACAGCTGATCACGGAGGAATTTCAAGCAGGAGGCAGTTTGGAGCAAACCTGTTAACTCAGAAGGGCAGCTCCAGCCAAGAGCGGCAGGCGGGACCAGCAGCTCCTACCACATGCCCCTTCCCGGCCGAGTCCACATACGATGTGTTCTTGAAGATCTTTCCCAAGTCCCTTAATGCAATATCTGGGCAAAGCTATACAAGAATATAGTAAGCATCATTTACGGCTTTCAATGTCAAACTCCGATTTTAAATTATATTTGTTACCAAAGGAGCTTGAGTCTCCCCCTTTCTCCTGAGTCTTCTCCCTTCTCCTGAGTCTTCTCCTTTCTTTCTCCCTGTTTTCCTTCCATTTTTTTCTTAGCATTTTAACAGTTGAAAAAATAAATTAGAAACCAGATTCAGAATCATGCATCTTGGCAAAAGCAGACGACTGTAAAGGACTGGAAACTGGTGACGCGCAGACGCCCTTCGCCGTGGGTCAGAGTGGAACACTGTGCTGTGGCACCCCGTGTCACGTAGACAAGGAAACAAGAAATAGCAGCTTCTACCCATGAAGTCCGAGACCTGAGGAGACCAGTGGCAAGAGCTTTTAAAAAGTCCAGGAACAGGACAGGGTGTTTGGCTTCCCGCTGACCTTCAAGCCCCCCAGGGACAGCCCCCCCCCAGGGACAGCCGCGAGAGCAGAGAGGGCCCAGGCCTGCTGGGGCTGCACTGCGCCTGGCGGGAGCTCCCTGCAGGGCCACGGGGAGGCTGGCCTCCCTTCTCCCTCACTGGCCACACGGCCTTTGCTTCTTCAGTTGGTTCCAGTAATTGTTCAAAAAGCAAATGCGATCAAGAGGCTGTGAAGCGAGTGTGTGTGAAAAGCAAGAGGCGGCAGCGCACAGTGTGTGTTGTACCCGAGGGCGCTTCCCGCCCCGAGGCTCTTGAAAACGTTAAACAAAACAGGCGGGCATTCTGAGGGTCACCCTGGGCTTCAGGGGGCCAGCACGGAAGGCCCAGTCTGCCTCGTGGAAAGGAAGGTGTGAATGGCCTGCAGAGACAGCCTGGTGAGGACAGAGGGGAGGGGTGACTGTCATGTATGCGGGGGACACCAGCATGAATTGAGCATCACAGGGTGAACGCTCCTGCTGGGATGTGGGCGAGTCCTGAAAAGGTGAATGATGACAAGACAGTTCAGAACGCTGCCAAAGGACACAGGGGACTGCCCTCTTCCAGAAGCAGCAACTAGCACAAGAGCAGGTTGTTCAGAGGTATTGCTTAGGTACTGCCAAGGGGACAGAATTGTTTCATGAAAAGAGATCGAAATATACTGATAGACCCAAATTCTTTAGTCTAAATGACTTTTGTTAGTTGAATGTCACATATCAAATAATTTCATGTTGGACAATAGACTAATTCAAATAAAATTATGATTTTTTTAAATTAAATGATTAGTAGTACCTACAGTGATGTAGACATATAATAAATGCTCAGTGTTTGTAGCATTCTTAGGACACTTTTTTTCTCACTGATTAAGGTTTCAAAAATTATCCTGTTGATTTCTTTCCAAAAGGAGAGCTGCATAAATAATTTAAGATGCTACCATAATTCATGGGAAGTGTCATCAGCTGCAGGGATCTGTCCTGCCGTCAGTCCTGGGCCCCTTCAGTGGTGATTTCCCTCCTTTACCTACAAAGACACACTAGTTTTGATGTGTGCCAGGAGGTGTGCTCTTCTCCTCTCTGTTTTCCCTCGAATTCCTCTAAAACCTGGGTCAAGTATCATTGATATAAATAATCCAACTCAAATTTACTAACAAGAGATTTCCTGATTCACTGTTTAAGACATTAAAAAAGAAAGAGAGGATTGGGGTCTAGGAATTCAGCAGGGAAGAGGGTGACTGTTCAAATGGTGTGGCATCCTTCATATTTGAAATAAGCTCCTGTGACACGGGGTTTGTCTGGTGGCATACACTGTGCAGTGTGGCACGTGGAGGCCACGGGAAGTCAGATTCTCCCTGGTGCCGTGAGACAGGCTTCCTCTGAAGGTGCTTGGCCAGGGGAAGGCCCTCGGGAGAGCGCCAGCCTGTTCCTTCCCTCCCTCCGGGATGTGCAGCGGTGGGAGGGCAGGCTTCCCTCCTCCTTGACAAGCAGATGATGTCAGGGAAGGCCAGGGGGTGCGGAGACTGCTCACTGATGACCCAACTCTTGTCCTAAGATAAGTGGTTATTTGAAAGTTGTGTCGTCAGAGTAGAGAGACATTTAAGGAAGCCACATCAGAGGTGACCCAGGCATGAGTTCCATAGTTTTGCAGGATTTGCTCTGCATGGTCTGCTATCTCTGGTGTTGCCAGACTTACATGTCATCTGTGCTGTCTTACCAATTGTGCCATGATTAAGAGATTAATTGTTATAGAAGTGAGGTATCCCCCAAAGGCTCATGTGTGAGACAATGCTAAGAAGTTTAAAGGCGGGATGAGTGGGTTATGAGAGCCTTAACCTAATCAGTGCCTTACTCCACTTCAACGGATTCACCGGTGATTGCTGTAGGTATGGAGCAGGTGAGTCATGGGAATGAGCTTTTGGAGGATATATTCTGTTTGTGGTAAGGATCTCTCTCTCTCTCTCTCTCTCTCTCTCTCTCTCTCTTTCTCTCTCCCCCCCCCCACGCCTTCCGGTGGCCACATCCTGAGCTGCTTTCTCCTGCCATGCCTTCCGCCATCATGTCCTGCCTCACCTGTGGCCTGGAGCAATGGCGTCCACTGTCCGTGGACTGAGACCTCGGGAACCTGAGCAACAAATACAATATTCCTTCTTCAAAATTATTTTTGTCATGTCTTTAGTCACAGCAGTAAAAAAACTGACAATGATCTTCCCATTGTTTTATATCATCCTCAAATCAAAACGTAAGATTATTTTTCAGTGGAAAATAGTGTAGTTAAGAATATGAATAAGTTTTAGAGTCAGATCTGGATCCTCCTCTTGTTTGCCTGAGACAAGCCGTGGAGTCACAGTGAACTTATTGAGCACCTATGTGTCACTACCTTCTAGGCACAGAGAGATGGTAATACAGAGCCATGCGCCTGCCTGTGAGAACGAACCATCCCTCAGTTCCTCGGGTGGACAGGAGATGCGCCTGCAGCAGGGTGATCAGCACTGAGAGAGGAGGGACTTCTCTTATTGGAGAGATTTCCTGGCCATGCCAGCTGGGCTTCAGTCCAGAAAGAAGACCATCCTGGGCACTCCAAACTGAGGAAGAAGCTGGAAGAGTGTCTTGGTACCGACTCGGCAGTTGTACCACTCACAGCCGGGCCAGCTGGGCTTCAGAGTCTCCCGGCACCACCCCTCAGAGGTCTGGAAAGGGCTGGAAAGTGCTAGTTTCCAGCTCCTCTGCAGGTTTTGAGGGGAGGACAGTTGGAGAATGAATACCTTCTGTCCCAGCCCTGCAGAACTCGTGGGGTGGGCTCTCATGGGCAGACCCCAAGGAGGGTAGATAATTTGTCTGTTAATTTCATAAGTTGCTGGGCTGCGGGGAGCCCTCTGAGCCCCTGAAGACAGCACATCTTCCAGGTACTCTGCGTTCTCATTATATTCAGCATCTAGATGGATCCTGAGTCGTGCCCTTGGGATGAAGAGAAAAGTGCACACCAGGGCTCAGGGGCAGAGAATAGCCTGTGGTAGAACTAGCTAGTTTTCCCGGAGAATCCACTCTTCTTTCTTCCAGGGAGAGTGAGGAGCCAGGAGCAGCGTGGAGCACACGGGGCAGGGGTTCTCCAGCAGCACATGAGGCAGGGTTGCACCCCCTCTTCCCCATCAGTACTTTGAGGACAGGAGCCGTGCCTCTTGGGGGTCTTTCTCTGGTCCTGTGGGTTCTGACAGTGGTGGCCAAATGTGGGTGCTACTCTCAAAGTAGCTGAGAGAACTGGGCAGGAGGAGGTACTAAGTGGGTAGCAGAATGGGTACAGGAGAGTAAATTCATTTGCAGAAGAAGTGGTGTGTGTGTGTGTGTGTGCATGCTCGCGTGTGTGTCACAGTGCAGGGTCAAGAGGGGGCTGGGCTGAGAGAGCACGCTCTGTTATGTTGGCCTTGGAATTCTGAGATGGCTCAGCAAGGCGTGTCCTTGCTCTGAAGACTCCAGTCCCCTGAGGAGCCAGGGCAGCCCCGTGACCTGGTCTAGCCTAGCAGAGAGCGCCTCTTTAATAGACCAGTGGAAACAGCAAAAAGCTCCTAGAAGACAGTTCCTCCATGGATTCAGAAGCAGAGAAACGTTCCCTGTCCATCCCTTAGGAGACACTCTATTCCTGACTGTCTGGGTGTCCATTTTTCTACAGCTTCCCTGGGCGGGAATGATGCCTTTCCTTAAAGCAGCACTTCACCCCAGGACACATTCGACAAGGCTTACAGAGGATTGCTCCTTGGCACAGCTGTCCAGGCCCGACAAAACACAAGGGGTGACGTCAATGACAAATTTATCTGAATTAATGTCAGTTAATCAATAATTTCAATGTGCGTAAATAATTATGTCACATTATGTAAGAAAAAGCACATGCAAGATAAACTTCTATTATTAAAGAGCCTGTTCTGTTTAGTTAAGTAAAATTCAAATATTAAAAACGCACTGCAGTGTGTGATGGGATCTGGAGTCACAGACGTGGGTAAGGCGAGTGCGGCTCAGCAGGCGAGGGAGCCAAGCATCTGGGTGGCCTTCCCAGCCAGGAGCCCGAGCGCACCCTGCTGGGGAGCCAAGGCCTGGGGCAGACTTCCCACACACCAGGCTTTCAAGGGTACCAATGAGGGAGTTGCAGGAACCGAGGTCAGCAACTCAGATTGCTGTCAGCTCACTGAAGACTCGGACGAGTGGAGAAAAAACATGAGACATTTCATAGACTAATGAAGGTTTATTTTCAGCAGTAGAACAGCTTCATTTAAATGGTACTTTCAAAGATTGAGTTGATAAGCTTCAGGACAGCTTATGGAATATTCTGTGACAACTTCTGAACCTCAGTAAAGAGTGCAAGCTTCACTGAGGGTCAGAAGCCATTAGCAGGGTGGCATCGTTATAAACAAATGGTCTAAGCTTCTGTCTGAGCTCAGGGCCTTGGTGTCCGAATATGACAAACCCTTGGGCCAACAAAACCCGGGCCATTCTGGCACCAGTCACCTTTGTAATGGTAGTTAGAGTGAGACTCCAAAATGTTTGTCCTGTCTCTTGTGCATTTAAAATTTATTTCTTGAAGACTTTATTCTCAACTCAATAACAGGATCTGGAATTCATGCAAAATAGGTATTTTCTTTTTTACATGAAAAAAAAAAGCCTTCCTCAAGAAAACATTCAAAACTGTTATCATAATGCTTACTTTGTAGAATCTCATTCTCCTTTTTGGTACCCCAAGTGATTATCGTCTTAGCTATAGACGACGATCAAATGGCAACACGTGGCTCTATTATTTCTTTAAAGTGCTGTTATGTATACTACATCATCACACCCAGAGAAAACTGAGATAATTATCTTAAAACATTATCATAACTGTTCAATTTTATTGGGAAATTATACATTGAAAGTATGATTCATAACACACAGCAAATTAAAAAATATTAATAAAGTCCAGTTTATATTCAAAGAGCATTTTGATACACTTTCAGGGATATATCTTTATCACCAAATCCTTTATTTTAAATTTTGTGATTGTTCCTACTTCTTTTTGAAGAAAACCAGCGTTTGCCCTCCAGTATTTACCCCAATAACTTCATATCCTGAGTTGATTGCAGTCGCTGACCTTCAAACATCTCCTATTGCACTTTGTCCATAAGTTTGTTTTAATATCTTCACTTCCCCTAATTACCTGGATCATTCTATACCGTTCCCTACAGGGAAACAGACTGCTGAAGTTTGGATTTTTAAATACTAATTAAAAAATTCATTAGCGTACGAATTAATTCCCTCCTTCGTATGTTCCTCTCCCTCTTGATAGCCATGCATTTGAGAAGCAGTCTAGCTGTTCCCATACAGAGATTCCACACACACTTTAATTACTCTGTTTGGGCCCCACATCAGTCAGCAACGCCAGGAAATAAACCTGAGCACAAGGAACGTCAGCTCAAGCAGCTCTCGGGCCCATGAGGCTTCACGACTCCCTCTTCCTGGACCAAGGCCACAGCTCCGCACCGGCACAAGACCCCGCTGTCCGCTCTCCCGCTCAGAAAGACAAGACACCCTCGGAGACGCAGCGGTGAAGAGCCAAGTTCATCAGGTGGACACCAGCAGGGGAAGTGGACACTTGGAATAATTAGCAACACAATTCAAGTTCTGCCAAAGTGACTCAGGGACCAACGCTACAGAAGTGTCTCCACGGAAGCTGCTACTTTTAGATCAGGTTGCTTGGAGAGTTCCTGCCGCAGCAGCGAGTGGGCAGAAGATGCACTCAGCTTAATCTCTGAAAGACGCCAGTTCACAAAATAATTAGCTTTCTATATTTAGCCTCCACCTAACACCACTGGGAGATGTTCAGTGCTCACAGCGAGGTCAGGTCAATTTCACTTCTCGTCATTTCTCTTGGTCCCTTAGAAATAGAGCATCCATTAGAAGAGTGAAAGAAAGGAAGGCAGACTGCCCATGCTTAAGCTTGTAATAAACTGGTTATCCAGCCTCACCCGGGACATTAAACAGCAGAGTTGCTAAATGAGTGGGAATTTGGATTATTTTCTGTTCCTCTGTTTACTGAAAGCTGAGAGACACTGAATGCTGTTCTTAGAGGTTACTGTTAAATATGTTGGAACCAGTGACGTGCCCTCTTCCACGAGAAGGCCAACTGCACGTGCTACCATTAGTTTTCCAAATCTCACCATATTGTTCCAAATGTCCTGTTCTCATTTGAGTTCTCAGAGGTCTGCTCAGCTGTGAGTCGCACTGCGGGTCCTCTCCAGACTTTCACACGATGAGCCCTGGTGCATCCAGCATCAGCTCCTGGGGTCCAGTCAGAGTTCCTCAGGGAGACTACTCCATTCCTGCAAGTCCAAAGGGTGAGAGTGAACTACACCCACGTGCAAATACACACATGCACCTTCATGTTTACAGTGTGCGTGATGGACTACGGCTGAAGGAATCATACTTTTTTTTTTTAAATGGGGACTCCTTGACTTATTAACTTGGTCACCCAGAACTTTCCCTGAGGTGTGCTATAAGCAGGCCCTAAGTCAACTGGACTCAACAGACAGGCCCCCAGGAGGGGAAGCAGAGGAACACACCTGACGCCCTGGCCTCAGGTCCCCCAGTGCAGGGGATGTGCAGCAGCGACAGCCGGGGGGCAGCAGGTCACCCGAGAGCCCAAGAGCAGAAGCAGGGGGGAGGTGGCGCTCCAGGCAGGACCATGTGGAGGGTGACAGCCTGGGCACCTGGAGGAGGAGCCTGAGTCAGGGTCCAGTCCCTGAGGAGGAACAGGCCTCCAGATGAGGCAACTTCAAGGAGGCAGCGTGGCCTGAGCAGAAAAGGGAAGAGACATTGGAAAGCGGCTAGGGTCTGGCGGCCAAGGCCAGACCTTCAGAGAGGTGGCCAAGGCCAGACCTTCAGAGAGGTGACCAAGGCCAAGGCCAGACCTTCAGAGAGGTGGCCAAGGCCAGACCTTCAGAGAGGCGACCAAGGCCAGACCTTCAGAGAGGCGGCCAAGGCCAGACCTTCAGAGAGGTGGCCAAGGCCAGACCTTCAGAGAGGTGACCAAGGCCAAGGCCAGACCTTCAGAGAGGTGGCCAAGGCCAGACCTTCAGAGAGATGGCCAAGGCCAGACCTTCAGAGAGCTGGCCAAGGCCAGACCTTCAGAGAGGTGGCCAAGGCCAGACCTGAAGGCAGAGCTGGGGTTGAATTCTGAACCTGACGGGAAGCTGGGGGCAGTGGGGACAGAAGAGGAGCATCCTGGGAGCCACTCTGTCTCACCGAATGTCAGTGATGTGGGAAGAGAGCAGAAGAGAAACAGGGAGACAGTCTGAGATGGTCCAGTGACAGGTGAGATGGTCACCGTGAGGCGAGGTGTGTGAAGGAGAAGTGAGGAGGTGGGTCCCTCGGGCACCAGGCTGGTGAAGGCACAGAGAAAACGTAACTTAGGGCTCAGTGCATCCAAGGACCCTGCAATGTTATCAAGATGGAAATGTAGCGGGAGGAGAGGTCTCAGAGTAGTAGTAAAGTCCAGAGGGCTTCATTCTGGCCATGCTGAAGGTCACCTCTCCTAGAAGCCATTTTTAGAGGCCACTGGATAAATTTAAGTGAGACCTACAGCTGTTGGCACCGATGTGACTCCTGTTGTAGAAAGTCATTTCCCTGCACCAAGCTCAGGAACGGCCACGTGTGACCCTGTGTGTCTCTGGGTGCAGCCGTGGAACGTGGGCTGTGGCTGTGGAGAGGGGCAAAGTGCACAGTAAGGGGCCCAGAGAATCCCAGGCCAGAGGACTAGTGGGCAGGAAGATGGACAGCCCTTTGGTCTACAACAGCAAGGCTTTGCAGGTTGAGACCCAGGCGGAGCCAAGGGAGGAAGAGGGGGCTGAGGTGGGAACAGCTTCCCTCTCAGCTGCCCCAGGCTATGATGGTAAGGCCTGGGGCTGCCAGCAGGGAGGGCCCTTTAGGAGGGGACCTGCTTGAAGGAGCTCCTGCACTATGAAGGGGTTTTGGAGCCAGCCCCCTCCTGTTCCTCTGTCTATTTCCCAGCTGCCATGAGCTCCTTACATGATGTCCTTCCTCTCCACAGGCCCAGAGAGACTCTGTTGCTCACCAAGGGCAAGATGTAAACCCCAAAGGCAAGCCCCAGTGACCCCTCCCCCAGCCACACCCTACCTGCCCACAGGTACCACCCTGAAAATCCATTCCACTGAATCGACACACTGATTAGGTTAAGGTTATCATGACCCACTCATTTCACCTCTGAATAATCTAGTATCATCTAACACCTGAGCCTCCAAGGGACACCTCATATGCAACCATAACAGCAGTTAAAAAAATTAAATAAGTAGCTTCCTTTACTAAACTCTATTAGAATAAAGTTGATTTTTTCATAAACATGATTTGTGATAGATAATGAGTAAAAGGGGGAAGGTGGTCTATGCCAGGATGGCCACTGGCTTGGAAATATTCTTCCTGACCATAACCAAAACATTGTGTCCAAGGAGACCACCACAGACTGGCAGCGTCCATTCCGACACTTACGAGGTCCAGTCCACAGGCACAGGCTGGAGTTTCATTTGCAGCTGTGGACAGGGACTCACTGTTTGTCAGCTGCCATTGAGGCTCTGAATGCATCTTCCAACCTTGTGGAGGGTGGAGAGATGCTCTGCTCCCACCGTGCTCGATGGCGTTTCCACTTGAACACTTCCACACAGAACAGAAGACAAAGGGCCATTCAGCCGGGAGCATCATGCACATCCACAGGTTTGCAAATGATCAAGAAAACAAGCCAAAATATTGATACAGCTGGTGTTTGACATCATTTCTGGTCAAGGAAGACAGCTGAATTGAAAGCTTATTCCAACAAGTAGAATCGTGCATGGAAGGCCTGGGCCAAGGGGAATGGGCAATTGAGAAGAATCAAACACACCAACAGGGACAAAGCTGATGTTCTCCACATTTCATACTTCATAACTTCTTCTTATATTAAAAAATGATAAGCATAACAAGATTAATGCTACCCAGAGAATGGAGCCAGCCCCAAGCCATCTGGCCCATCTTACAGTTTTCCTTCACTCCAAAGCTTCTTTACAAGCAGCAATGGGAGATGGGACCCATCTCCCGGGCTTTGTCACTCCAAAGGTTCACTGTCCACAGTGTTAAACCACATGTCCAGAGGCAGCAGCTACAGAGCCTCTGTGCAATTTCTGAACACAGAAAAGGCACACTCCCAAGGGTCCTTGGTGCTCTGCTCTCTCACAAGGCAAAAAATCATACTGTGCAAGACTCAAGACCCCAATGAAGACTTATTGCATGTTCAGGGGGGACACGGGGTATTACAAACATTGGAAAATTGTCTCTTACTGCATTGTATTCCATTTGTGAGTGACAAATGATTACCAGCTTAGAGCTCAAAATAATATCCATTTACTAGCTTTGTTTGGTCCATCAGAAGTTCACCCAGGGCTGAACCCACAGCATCTATCAGGCTGTGCCTCCATCTGAAGGCGTGACTGAGGGAAAGCCACTCCAAGCCCGGGCAGCCTGTTGACAAAGGGTACTCCTCGTGACCAGAGGGCTCAGGGTCCTGCTCCCTGGGGGCTGTCAGCCAGGGGTCACCCCCTCTACTCAAGATTTCCTGCTCTCCCTCCCTCCGGATCTTTCCGTCTTTATGGTCCCCTCGCTGCACACATAGCTTCCAGTTTGACTGCGTCACTGAAAGGAGACATTTCTACCTGAGGAGTCAGGAGTCTTGGGGTCATCATAGAATTCACCATATTAACCGTGTATCTAATTAAATATGACAAGATACTAAAAATACTTAATGACTTTAACACAGAGTGAACGTGCACACTGAAAACACTGACCCACTGAAAAAACATTAAACATTTTACTTGGAACAATTATCCACTTCTATATTGAAAAGATGTCCACAAGTAGCAGCAAATTCCTAACTTGAAGATGGGCTGAATAGCTTTCTGATAGACGGTGCTTGGTGGTCTAGAAGCAGTTTATATTCCTTAAACTCTACTTATTGCACACACACAATAACTCTTGAGGCAGGGTAAACTCCATCTGCTCAAATTTAGATAAGAAATTGGAGAATACAGAGATTCAGGAAATTTTTATCACTGCACCATAATTATACACAATGGTGGGATCCATTGTGCCATACCTGCCCATGCACCCAGCATAACCTGACCCGTCTCATGTCAGCACCTTCCCTCTCTCCCGTCCTCCTCCCCACCCGTGTGTTATCACTATTTTAATTAGTGCACTACAATTATATACATAAGCAGGACTCACAAAATCTACCAAATTATACAGGGGCTTTTAAATAGGACCCCGATGTCAGGGTCCTGAGGGGCCTAGAGGTCAGCGCTTCCTCCTTCACCAGGAGTCATCTGAACAGGCAGAGCCCTGGAGCTACCTTACACCCCTGGGCAGGAGGCTCCTCTCTCTGTTGCTGGCCCCTGGCTGACCTCTCAGGGTGGTCCTGCTGTACTGGTTTACTTCTCCTCTCCTCAGCCCCTGTGTCCTCTTGGCCTTGGCAATGGGAAGTCCTTCACAGGCTGGGCTACCCTCGGCAGCATTCTCAGATACCGCTGGACGTGGGGAAGAAGCTGTTTGCAGCCTAGAAAATGAAGAGCTGAGTGACCATCTATCCAGGAACCACGAGGCCTGAGCCAGGGTGGCACTCGGGCCAGCCTGCCACCCAGGGAGGCCCCGTCAGCGAGGGAAACGAGGGGAGCAGGTTCTGCCTGTGTGCTGCATTTCCCACTTGAAAGCTGAGAGTTTCAATAAGTCAATAATGGCCTATAAAGTAACTCTCCAGAAATGGAAAAACTCCAGAGTATGAATCATTTAAAAATCACCAAGATTAAGAGAAACTGATATAACCACCCCCTTAAGTCTTAATTAAGTTTAAAATTAAAACTGCTTTTAGATCTTGAAGGGCCCCAACATGGAAAGCCAGCCATCTGTGAGCTCCCTGGAGGGTCGGTACCTTTCACCGCACATCCCTAGATGGGGCTCCGGTCCCCAGAGCGTTTCCCACTGCCAGGGGCAGCAGCACCTGCAGGAGAGAAGGAAGCCAGCCACGGCCATGGTGCCCAAGTGCCCACGGAGGCGGGAGGGCCACCATGTGCAAACAACCCCTGGTGCACCCCCCCCCCCAAGCAGGAGAACCTACAGGCTAGGTCAGGAGGATGTTCCAAAGCAGAACCCCACGCGGTGTCAGTGGACGGCATTGCCAGGCTACTGGACGGAATCAGCCCAACACAGGACTTTGGTCCTTCACAGGGGCCATGAGAGAAACTCACAGGTCTTCTGTTTACCAGGGAAGAAATGCGCCCTGGAGAGCCCAGAAGCTGGCATAGGTCACTCAGCCAGAAGCAGGGAGTCTCCAGGTGCCCCGTGCTGCGGCTTGGAGGACGAGTCTGCAAGTTTCACTGACGTTGTCTCCCCTGCTGGGACCCGCGCTCATATCCTTGGCTCCTAGTGTCTGCTTGAAGCTCTGCTTGAGGCACCCTGTGATGAAATGTTGGGTGGGAGGAGGTGAGAAGAGGCGGGTGCTGTCCCTGGATGGACTTCCGAAAGGTCAAACTCATCATGAGATGTTTCAGGACCACCCGGTTTTCACAGCCAACTGGTTTTTGACTGGTCTTTGGTTCTGACATGATGGCTGCCTTTGGCAGCTACAGATCTTCTCTACGACAGGTGGAGCGGGATCTGGCTTGGAGTAAGCAGTCCACCGATGTTGAGAGCCACAGCGGAAGGGGCCCCAGCAAACTTCCAGCTGCCAGCAAACTTCCAGCTGCCAGCTAATGATTGGCTCACAGCGGCCCCAGCAACATCTAGCTGCCAACTGATTGGCTTCTCTGCGGTGGTGCTCATTGGGTTGTTTCCCTGCCCTTTCAGACCACAGAGCTGCTCATTGGGGGACTTTTTTGGCTCCGCCCACGCAACCCAGCCAATCGGCCTCAAGAGCAGGAGGGGGGAGAGGTTGAGAGGCTTGTGGGAAGCTGGTGGTGGTAGTTGGGCTCTGAGGGAATTCCTGAAGAGCTGTGTGGTGTGGTGTGTGTGTGTGTTCTAAAAATAAAGTTCGTTTCTTTTGACAAGTGGCTCCTGAATTGTGCCCAGCCAGACTGCAGGCATTTGGTGGCCCGTATGGGGAAACAACGCAATGAGCATCACCACAGAGGAGCCAATCAGTTGGCAGCTAGAAGTTTGCTGGGGCCGCTGAGAGCCAATCATCAGCTGGAAGTTTGCTGGGGCCCCTTCGGCTGTGGCTCTCAACACACCCCTCCCTGCCCTACAGTTCCTGGGCTCCTCTTCTGAGGAACCACCACCACCATGGAGGGCAGCTGGGGTCTTGCTCAGGGCTAGTGCTGCTTGCCGCAGTCTGGCTGGGCACAAATCACGAGTCACTCAAGCAGGAACAAACTTTATTTCCGAACTCACGCATTCGCCACCCACACGGCCCTTCTCCAGCACACCACACCAACTGGAACTCCCTCCAGCAGACCTCCACCCACCAATGCGAACTCTCCAGGAAACCCCGCGAGAGCTCTATGGGAACTCAACAGGAACTCCGCAAGAACTCAAAAGTATACGCAGCTTAGCTTAATTATCATCATCTTAATGGCTTGCTGGCATCACCTCTCAACCATTACTTCTGGTAAAATGCCAGGGGCCATTCCGACTCAGCTGTGGCTCTCAGCAGCTGCTGGTGCTTGGAGACAGAGCAAGTGCTCCTGACCCCAGTCTTGGCTCATAGTGAGCAAGCCGCCCCGTGTTCCAAAGACAGGCACAGTCCTGATGGCTCCAGGCTGTACCCAGAACGTGGCAACTTCGGCATGGTGACATTCTCAGTCCCCTCACAAAGGCGCTGCTGATTCTGCATCAGAGTAGGCATGGAGCTACAGCAGGGACGCTCAGCCGGCCTCACCAACGGGCTGAGCACCGTGACAGGGAGGGGGCGCTCCGGGGAGCCCAGGGACCATGGCCCTGCTGCCACATGTCGTTCCGGGCCCTGATCCGCTGCTTTCTCAGGTAGGAGGTGGATCACCTCCAGGGTAATGGGCATACACCATTCAAACTGCAAGCCCCAATGTCTGCAGATTCATAGGGTGACTGCCAACGTCCTTTATCATGAGTGTAATTATATCATAAAATTTCTGTATCCTTTTCACGTTCTCCCCGAATTACACTAAAAGATTCAGCATGTGTGAGTCTTAGTTGCACATTATGTGGAACATGAAAGTTTACACATCTAAGTCAGAATATGTCTCTGAAATGGGGTGAAAAAATACCATATCTATAAGAAAAATATCCATGGATTTCCATACTCTAAGCCTAGAAATATTTAGTGGATGGGAGCGATTTTAAACCCAGAAGACCACTGAAAGTTCAAAAAGGAAACCTCCCACAGGCAGGGAGCCCCCAGGCCTGCCATCCGTCCTACCTTCAGGTGGTGACTGTCGCACGCAGACAGCATGTTGATGGCTCCAGAGGCTCAAGGACCTTGTCTGTACAGCTGGGTGAAGCAGGGACAGGTATCCAGACAGCAGCTGAGCTGCTCTTCCCCTTTTGCTTGCAATTCCTGGGCAGAATGTTTGGAGAATGCCCAAGAGAGCGCGGAGAGAGGGAGGAGCTGTCTGAACAAGAGGTCCCGTGGGGCCCAGGACAGGATGTCCTGCCCTGCTCACTCTCCATGATCCAGCACTACTCAGGGTACAAACCCAGGGCACAGATGATACATTAACCTTGATGCATCAGATACAGGACCATAAAACAAATCTTGATGAACTTAAAAGGTTATTTTTATTGGGAAAATATTGAAAGATTTTCTGAAAAAAACAGAATCAAGGCAATTATACTCAGGATCTTGACCATTGCAATAAAACAAGAAAAATACAAAAGGCATAAATATAGGGAAGGAAGTAATAAAGTCATTTCTTCAAATAACATGATGATTTATAGAGAATTCTCAGGTGTTTATAAAACAACTAACACTACTCATAAATGAATCTGATAAGGACTTAGGTCAAAATTAAACTATTGCAAATAAAAATTTTTAAAATAATTCTATCCACAGTAAACAAAACCAAACCATGCTTAGGAGTACATTTAACCATATGTGCAAATTTCCTTTGTTCAAATCTGTTGAACATTATTATTAGGATAGTCAGCATTGCTAAGGTATCAATTTGATCCAAAGTGATCTTTACAAATTTATAGGATGATTCTAAACATTAGATAGAAATTTGAAGAAATTATAATGGCTTAAATATTTTAATGAAAAACAAGGTTGAGGGATTATTCTAATGCTGGTATTTGCTACACAGTAATCTGTAAACTGTTATTGATTAAAAGATAGACGTATATGGAAATACAGATGGGAGATCAGGAAATAGAAGACATAGGTATTGTCAACCAATTTATACCAGACATGCCAAGAAAATTCTGTTTCACATGAATTAGAGGTCCAAATTTCAAGGTAAAAATTACTAAGCTCTTAGAATGAGTATAGGAGAAATTCATTTTGGCTTTATCTTACTAAAATACTCACTAGATCAACATACAGAGCATGAACTGGTAGAAAAAGTATATAATGTACTCAGTTTAAGATTCACTCCTCAGTAGAAACCATTCAAAAATGAAAAGGCAAGTTACAGGATACACATTAGAATTCAGTGCTCAGAAAACAAATTCCCTGTCTCATCATCAAAATCACGGCCATCGGTGAGTTCTGATGTCACAGAACACCACTTCCCAGGGAGTGCAACCACCAGGAGCCCTGGGACTGCTGACATCCTGGACACCCAGTGTCCTCCCACCACAAAGAGACCAGCAGCCCTCACCGTCCTTCCATGGGAGACTCACGTTTCCTGCAACTGCATGGAGCTCGGCATACACAATCTACTAATCAGAACGTGGAGGGGGCAGGAGAGCACGGCCATGGAGAACCGTGGGCCACAGGCTCCTCGTGGTGCAGAGGGTGCGGTTTTGACTTTTGAATGCTGTGAACACACTAAGTATTCGGTAAACACTAAATTTATTTTTTTAAATCCTAAATATAAATTTCTGGCTCAGAGCTATTTCTAAAAAGTACCATTTTATGGGCGAGGAATCCATGTTGTGCTTGGGGACGCGAGCAGGCATGCAATGCTCTGTGGACTGTTGTTGTCGATCTTCACTACTGTTTCAAGTTTGCAAATGGGAATTGTGCAGAGCTCTATTTGGGGTGAGTCATGAGGTGACTTTTGTTGTGCTCTATTCATTTCTGCTCGACCAACCTGGGAGAGGTCAGGCCAGGTACCCTACCAGGGAGAAGATGTGGCTGTGAGGTAATCAACACACACACTGCCAATCCAAGACTTTGTTTCTCCCTGCCCACCAGCGCCAGGCTGCCTGTGACCATGACACACAGCACACAGCACATGTGGTGGCAAATCACACCCAAGTCCAGCATGTGTCTGGGTGCAGGGCCTGCCCTGTCTCTTCCCTGGGCTCTTCCTGGGTCACTCACTGTCCAAACTACAATATTCAATAAATTCTGAAAAAAGGACTCGTCACAGGCTTAAATAAAAATTAAAAGGGTTTGTTTTTTTTCTTGAAAATACAATAATTATTAGAATTTAAAATATGTGTTCTGTATTATAGGAAAGGATTAAAACACTTTGCAGAATCTACAATCTTCTAAAATTAAGACATCATAAAGTGGTAATAATACCTTTCTGGAAAAGAAGATATGTGTATTATTTAGTTTTCACACAGTAGATTCCTTATTCTGTTAACCTATTTTGGGGTACATGGAAAGTGCCCTTGCTTGGGACCCTGGGAGATGGTAGAAGGCTTCACTCCTCGCCCCTGGGGGCTCCTCCATTCATGGCCATTACTAGGGCCATGCTCACCAAAAGCTCCCCCTCGGGTGTGTGTAGGACCCCGGCTTCTTCTCCCCACCACATTCACAGTGGCAGGGACACAGCCATGATCACATGACATCCAGCACACAGAATGAGGGGAGACTGGTGAGGAGCTTCGTGAGAGGACACAAGCTGGGACCTGAGTCTAGAACCATCTCTCTCCAAAACTCACAGCCTATGCCTTTTTCTGCTGTGCAACTTGACCTGAGACACTTACCCAAGGCTCAGGAAGAAAAAACGAGTGTACGGTGGAGTCCAGTGTTTATCAGTGCAGACTTCCAAACACTTAGCATGATTTGGTGTGACAGGTAGTCTACCTGTGTGCCCTTCACATACCCTTGGGAACACAGGGCAGCTCTCAGGTGTTTACAGGTCCCATCCTTTGGCACATTTGTCTCTAATGGTGAGTTGGTATACATACAGTGACAATTCAAAAGAGCAAGTCTTTGAAGAGAAAAGGAACCCTAGACATCCAAAGCCCAGTGGGCAGACATGCTCAGTAAGATTTAAATCACAAAGACTTCCTCCTGGGAAGGCCCTGTTCTGCCACAGCTGACCTGGGATGCGTGGGTGCTGGAGTGGCTGCCTTTCCTAATTAAATCAGATCCACTTCTACCCTCCTCAGGAAAAAGAAAAAAGAGGGATTCAGCAGCTCCCCTCCCAGTGCTAATTACCCGAGCAGGGAAAGTCCTGAAGCAGAAGCCCCATCCTTGGGAAAATCCTGCCCGCATTTACACGCAAGGCCTGCTCCATTGTGTGCCCCATACAGGCACAGATGTCGGCCCGCCCTCCGCGCAGCGACTTCTGCCTAATAACCATTTTCAGTGGGTCCCAGTTGCACCTGTTCAGCATTTTAAAATGAATTAGTGTGCTTGATTGCCTCCAAAACTCTTGTCCACTTTTGTCAACCTGATTACACTGCCACAATACACAGCCATTAAAGGGCGGCAGCCACTCCGCACACTGGAGCCGGGCCAAGGCCGCCAGCCCTCCGCGGGTTGTTGTTGTTGTTCTTGAGGACTGCCTGACTGCAGTCCAACTGCCTGACTGGCCAACCCCCACACAGGGACCCTCCCCATGGTCAGGTGACCACAGCCGGGTGGCACCGTGGGCGCTGAGGAGGAGAAGGCTGGCAAACCAGAGCATGCCACGCCACCCACAGGGAGACCCCAGGAGGCTTGGTGGTTCTGGGATTCGAGGCTGGAGGGCCACAGCTGGGAGGGAGTGCAGGGCAGCCCCGGGAACCCTGCGACTAATTCAGGTAACTGCCAAGATTCTAAGACAGTCATTTCACGGTATTTCTACCTCTGCTTCCTCCCACAGAACACTCGAGGCTAATTTTGCCTTCAGTGAAATGAGGGGAGCACACACAAGATGCTGGGGTGGACCAGTCTCTGTTTTCTACTCACTTCCACTCAGCTAAGGGCTGGGGCTCAGCTGTGGAGCACTTCCCTAGCGCGTGCGAGGCCCTGGGTTTGATCCTCAGCACCACATAGAAATGAATAAATAAAATAAAGATATCATGTCCATCTACGACCAAAAAACATTGTTTAAAAATATCAACTAATCCCGAGCTTGGGTAATAATTGAGAGAGTTTCATAAAAACACCCAACTGATTATTAAACAAACAATTAAAATGATGCTAGGAAGGGAGGAAGGGAGGGAGGGAGGGTCTAAGGCATGGATAAATTCTTTAGTTGTGTTTCTGAGGCTCCCCAGAACCCACCTCAGAGCCTGGCACAGAGTAGACATGGATGACAAACTGGTGAATGAGCAGAGAGATGAACACTGTGCCAGTGGAAACTCACACTCCGAATGGTCTATGTAAAAAGCAATAAAAAGCATCACAAGAAAATGACAGAACACTACTAGTAGTGAGGATGATCACAGCCTTAGAGCTGCTGCTTCTTTCCTACATTTTTGCATTTCCATCTCTTCTAAAATAATAATGTGAATTTTTATCACGGTTTAAAACATGAACTTCAGCAGGGAGAAGCACCTTTGTGCTGGGAGGTGATCCACGGCTGGGCACCGCAGGTCTCTCCCCGCTTGCTGGCTGGGTGTCATCTGTGCACCATGCAGACTGACACTGGTCCACCTCAGGGAGAAGTGAGGATGCCGAAGGGCTCCTCAGGTGAGGTCACCAGTCGCTACTTCCCCACACCCTTAATCTCTCATCTGTGCAAACAAAACACAAAACAAAGTCAGATCTAGAATTTTAAGCTTTAGCATAGAAATAAATTTTCAGCAAATCACAAAGGAAGGAAGCGTATTTCCCTGGACACCAATCATGTGCTTCAAAGGAGCAGTCCCTGAGGATGGCTCAACACAGCACCCTGCCTTCTCCAAACCCTTGTCGCGGATGCTTTTGTAACACTGCAGGCCTGGGTGCGGCTTCTGTGTACGTCCCTCCCCCCCCCCACCTCCTCCTCGTCCAGCATCTCTCTCACTTC
>NW_025999977.1:58362544-58403100 GCF_001458135.2 Marmota marmota marmota
CTTCGGCTGCGTTACTCCAGCTCCCCCTCCCCCCCTCCCCCCCCGCAGAGTCTCAGTCCAGCATCCTTACCTCTTCAACTTTCTCTTCACTGCACAAATTCCCTTGATCGTATGGATTATAATCTGTTTTAAGGAAGGGAATCACTTGATTCTGGGGACTTCCAGGTCCAAAATCAGCAGGGCCGGCCAGTCAGAGCCGCTGTTGCCATTCTAGGTCTGACGCCTGCGGAGACCAGCAGCCAGAGGCTCAGAGTCATTTTGCTACAATTCTGAGGCAGAATCACTGCTTCTCCAGGAACCCCAGGCTTTTCTTCTCTGAGAGCCTTCCACTGAGTGAGGGGCACTCGATTTTCACGGTTATGTTTTACTTAAGTCAACAGACTGCGACCACAGTGAGTCTGGACCCACATTTGACCAGACAAATGGCAGAGTGGATCTGAGATCCTCGGGGACAGGCGCCTTTGCTCCCCGGGCCCCTGCCCCACCTTGCTTCTCTCCTCTTCACTGGCTCCTCAGCCACTTTGTGCTCCCATTTTACGGCGACAGGAACTGCTTCTTGTTCCCATCTGTATACTCAAGACAAAAAAAAAAAAGAATTATGCCTTGAACAACTAGCTGAGATTTTTTGATGGAAGAAAGGAAGAGTTAGGAGGGTATGAAGAAGAGAAGCAGGGAGTCCCAGTTCAGATCCCTGGTTTCCACAGTGATCTTTCTCGTGCTGAATTCCCATACTGTTATCAACCTGTGCCACAACGCTTATCAACTATGGGAAAGGTAGGACAAAATTAATACCTGTGTGCTGGCTGGCTCTCCCATGTCCTCCCAGCCCCGCTCTCCATGTGCCCTCGAAGTCCTGCGCCCGGCTCTCCACCCTCCCCTGTAGTCCTGCGCCCCGCTCTCCATCCTTCCCGGAGTCCTGCGTCCTGCTCTCCCTCCGCCACCAGAGTCCTGCGCCCCGCTCTCCACCCTTCCCCGGAGTCCTGCACCCCGCTTTCCATCCTCCCTGGAGTCCTGCGCCCCACTCTCCCTCCTCCACCAGAGTCCTGCACGCCGCTCTCCATCCTCCCCCGAGTCCTGCGCCCGGCTCTCCACCCGTGAAGCTCACGCACGTGAACCACACTAGTGGGCTCCGAGGCTGCTGGCTTTAGGTGTGTGAGGCAATGGAAGAGGAAGGAAAGCGGATGAGGTAAGTGCAGAGAAGGACAACCCAGCGCCCAAGCTCACAGCTGCTGTTGGGCAGCCTCCTCGGGTGCCAGCCGGCTCCCACCAACAGCCTCTCCCTTCTCTCTAGGCCCCAAAATGCGCTCATCAAAGTCTCCCCAGCTGCCGCCACCACCCAGCCACAAGGCTTCTTTTACACTGGAGGTTTCCGTTTCTGTGCACCCCAGTTCTGGGTGCACCCCACTTCTAGGGACCACATTCTGCTCTGGTGATCCATACCCGCAGAGCAAACATGCCAGAAGGTGGTGGCTTAGGCCAATAAGTGTTCCTTAGTTTGCGTGGGGTCTGCAGTTCACAGCAGCAGCTGAAAAGAGGAACCGCTGCTCTCTCTAGAGGACCCCGGCAGGAGTGGAGACTGTAGACCGTGGGGGGGGGGGGAGTTCTAATAGAATGGGAACCCAGAGTCTAAACCCACTGAAGAGAAGACGGTGCTGGGTGGCACAGCTCTGCTCTCCATCTCTGCGCGGCTCTGCGTCTTGGTCAGCACCTGGTGCTGGTGCTGGGAGGTCTCGCTGAGCAGTCCCCGTTGTATGCATGATAAGGGAGGTGACTTATTTCCAAGACTTTTCATTGACCGAAATGACTCACCACAGATATTTGTGGGAGGCTGCTTGGCTATATGTTAGAAACATCTGTCAATTTTAAAGCTTTAATCTGATTCCTGATTTATCCAAACATTCAAATAGTTGTTCTCCCTACAGATTCTTAGAATGCTGTATTTTCTAGGAGAATATGATAGCTAAAGACAGTTTGGATGGGATTATTGGGTTCATAAAAAACCTACCCCTTGTCCTGAAATCCTCTCATCTTTTGAGCCCCTTTAAGGACCACCTTGACCACAGTATCTTCCTCAATTTTCCATATGGTCAACACACTTCTTTTCTGAGCTTTCATAGCTCTTTGCACTTCACAGATTGATTTTTCCGGCCTCTGTCTGCACCCCTCTATCTAGTTCTTCACCTTCTTGAGGTCAAATCTACAGTGATGGCTAATTTGATTACTAATTTGACTGAGTGAGAGACACCTACAAAATTGGTAAAGTCCACTCCTGGGCGTGTCTGTGAGCGTGTGGTTCAGGGAACTGTGCACTAGGCTGGGGGTCTGGCTGAAGCAGAGAGTAGAGGGGTAGCTGGATGGTGAACAAGTGTGGTTTGTGCTGCCACCATCACCCCCAGGAGTCAGACCCCTCGTCCTCAGTTATGGAGTGAACGTAAACCCACTCCAGTGGCTCAAGAGAGAGCGCAGCCTTCAGCTGGGCCTGGGCTGAGTCTCTGGTCCCTCTTGTTCTGGGTCTTCCGCTTCTCAGACTGAGCAGCTGTTGTTCTCCTGGCTCTCCAGCCTGCAGATGGCCGCTGTAGGACTGTCCACCCTGTGACTTGTCAACCCCCAACTCTCCTCTTACAATTATGTGCGCATTCGGCTGACTCTGACCCCAGACTCCCACAGGTACCTTATTGTCACATCTGGAGACAGAAACAGTGGCTCTATCCCAATCAAAGACACAACAGTAAACTACTTAAATTCAAGCAATTTAACTTCAACTTAAACAACTTAAATTCAAGCAAAAATATGAAGTTGGGACCTCAGCACATCGCCTTTTAAAAATTATGTCAGTAAAAAAAAATGAAAAATGAAAGAAACAGAAGGAAACAGGGTTTCTGCAGATGTGATCAAGTTACAATGACATCAGACCAGGGGGAAAGTGACATCAGCAGTGCCTCCCCCCAACCCTTCCCTCACGATCCCTGTCTGCATCTGTGAGAAGGTGAATCACGAGCCTATCCACCAAGGGCACAACACAACTGGAGGAGGCCACTGTCAGAATCTGTCTCAGCCATGCACCAGATACTGACCAGGAACAAGGTCCTGACCTCTGCCTTCAGCTTCTGGTCTGCCCAGTTCCAGGGGACTGCCCAGTGCCACGAGAAGCCCCCTGGACAGTGTAGAATGAAGAGAAGGGCTGCTGCAAAGTAGCCTTCAGCAGACACGCAGAGCACCGTGCCACCTCTCCAGTGCCACAGCAGAACCGCTTCCAATTCTGCCCGAAGGCCTGGGCTTGGCATTCAAGACTGAAGGACGTGGGGAGAAGTAGAGTCAGACTCTTCCGTTGTCCCTGCTTCAAGAGGATCTCCAGGTAGCTGGGAAATGGCCAGGGGACATGCACATTTCACCCCCCAAGGTCTTCTCATCCTGAGCTGTCAAACCACATGTGGATGGGGAGAAACCAAGACCCAGCAGGAGCATCTCAGCTGCAGAGCCAAGACCTGGATCACATGGAACCCGGCCTAGACCTTTCCCTAAAGCTCCTCATCCCACTACCCAGCTTCCTCAAGCTGCTCCCAGGAAAGCCACTCTGTTAGAAAACACCCCATGAATCCAGTGATTCTGTTTTCTGCAGCTCTGCAGACACCAAGTTTAATTTGTTTACTTTCAGAATAAGGCAAAGAACCTCTACAGGTAGTAAATCAAGTAAAATTATTTTAGTTACCAAGTCCTTCCCCATGAAACTCCAAGTCAGCAGTTGAAATGATCAGCCTCTTAAAAATAATTAAAAGCAGACATCTGGAAAATACTGTGACTGAGGCATTCATAGGCTTAAAAACATAGTCCTCGGGCAACTACGCTGCCCTCATTGTTTTTTAAAAGGAACATTTTTCATTTTCTTTTAAACAGAAGCTTATCACCCATGAACATAAAACACAAATGTCCAACACAAATTTACTTTTTTTTTTATTTCAGCAAGTTAATGTCAACACATGTTATTAATTTTTGCTCAAAAGCCAGTCTTGGTGGGGAGTCTGGAAGCAGGGCCAACCAGAGCTTAATGAGCTGGTGCTGTTGAGCAGCACATGTATCACAATGAGACCAGATGGACCATTAAATTTCATCCTTCACATTCTTATTTGGAATATGGAAAGGCTGTCCCCTGTAAACCTGGCACATATCTCTATTTCTATGACATCCCCTGTCCAGGTCCTATTGATGTACTTTCCTAGGATCTCCAAGAACAATGCTATTCATGGTCACAGTCTCGATGTACTAGCATCCAGTTGCCTGCCCGCTGAAGTGACTATATCATGTGCTCTATTTCCTTTCAGTAAACAACAACCACAGCACTAACAATAGCATGCAAATACCCACCCTACAGGCTGACCACCATAGCCCCAGACCCCAGGCCATACCTCAAGGCACCAGACAGGCAATCCCAGTTTATTCCTGGTCCCGCATGAGGCTAGATCAGTCCCTAGAGTAAGCCCTGTGGTGCCAGGATCCTTTGGACCCAAGCTCAGGCCTGCTCCAGCAGACCTCGGTGTCAGACTGTCCACAAACCTAGCTCCAGGACCACCCTTGCAGACTCATGCTCCAGGTCAACACCTGTGGACACAAAACTCAGGGCAGCCCCCATGAACTCAAGCCCCAGGCTGACCCCAGTGGACCCAGTGGCAGACCCACTGCCATTGGTGAACTGCCTCTGTAGACTCAGGTTTCAGGATCAAGGCTGACTGAAGCACAAGATGAGTCCTGTGGGCTCAAACTGTAGGCCAGCTCCAGAGGATACTGCCCCAGGACTCCTCACAGGAACCAGGCTCCAGGGCACCTCTATGGATCCAGTCACTGGGTTCATTCCAGTGAATATGGTGTCCAGGGAAGTGCTACAGACAAAAGCAGCAGGACCATCAGTGCTTGCCCAGACACCAAGACAACACACCACCACTGACTCCACCATAAAGCCCTTCTGTGGACCAAGCCACGTGGCCTGCTGATGGGTGGTAAGCTTTCCCAAGCAAATCCAGTTGACAAGCACTGAAATATGTCACTACTCCTTCAGGGGCAGAGATATCAATGCACAGCAACAGGAAGCAACAACAATCGGGGAAACATTCTACCTCCTAGTAGAGTGCCAGTAGTAAGAGAAAATCCTAAATAAACAGAGATCGATGAACTGCATAATGAAGAATTCAAATTACTGTTTCCTGGAAGTTCATCAAACTTCAAGTGAAAACACAGAGGAATTATTCAAGTGAATTGGGAAAATAACAAATTATCAAAGTGAGAAATATAATATATTAAAATTATTTTAAAAAATACAAGTTCTAGAGTTTAAAAATTCAGTGAATGAACTAAAAATGCATTATGATGTATCAACAGCAGAAATCCTTTAAACTCAAAGCAGGTTATTTGACAATATTTAGTCAGAGTAGGAAAAATATAAAAACAATTGAAGATAATTTGCAGGGGACAGCATGCAAACAGCACATACTTAAATTGTAAAAGTGTGAAATAGACAAGAAAGAGACAAGGGAACTGGAAGCTCATTTACAGAAATCATGGCAGAAAGGATTCCAAATATGGGAAGAATATAAACCCCCAAGTACAGGAAGGCCAAGAATTCCATCAGACTCAGTGAAAACAAGAGTGCACCAACTCATATTGTAATCAAACTGCTAAAAATACCAAAGATAAAGAGTCCTGAAAGTAGTAAGAGAAAAGCAAATCATATATAAAGGAGTTTCAATAAGGTTAGCAGAAGATTTCCCAGTGGAAAACTTACAGGCCAGGAGATGTTGAAATAATACAAAGTGCTGAATTAAAAAAAAAAAAAACTACTAAATAAGAATATCTTACCTGGCAAAGTTGACCTTCAAAACTGAAAAAAGAATTAGACTTGTTCCCAAGAAAAAGAAGCTGAAGGAATTCACCAGCATCAAACCTGTCTTATGAGAAATGCTGAAAGGAGTTCTTGAAGCTGAAAGAAAGACACATTACTTAGTAAAACAAGAACCTATAAAATTATAAAGCTCTCTGGTAAAAAGTAAGTGTAGGGTCAGATTCAGAATATTGCTGTAATGGTGATATGTAACTCACATAATTTTAGCAAGACGTTTAAAAGATAAAACTTAAAAACAGTAATACTAATCAGTTTGTTAAGGAATACATATTATACACAAATGTAAATGATGAGGTGAAACAGGGAGGCTGGGGGAGAAAAACTGTGGACAGAAATTTATATACATACATGAAATCAAAGCTAAATTATATCAGCTTAAAAATGCCTGTTTTAGGTAAGCTTGTTGGTAACCACACACACACACACACACACACAAACAAACAAACAACAAAAAAAACCTACAATAGACACACAAGTAAAAAGTAAGGAATCAAAGTGGGTAACTGAGAAAAACATCTAATAGCATAAGGAGAGAGCAACAGAGAAGACAGCAACAACCAGAAGAGAATTTACCAGGACAATCAGAAAAGAATCAGGAAAAAAGAAGCAGTAACTACTTACAAATTGGTAACTAGCTTAAATGTAAATGGACCAAGTGCCACAGTCAAGAGACACAGAGAGGCTGAGCAGCTTAAAGAAAAAGAAAGTAAGATTCTACTATTCACTGTCAACAAGAGATTCACTTCATCTTCCAGTACAGAGTGAAGATAATGATGAAATAAGATATCCAATGCAAATGGAAACCAAAGAGAACAGAGTTATTATCTTAGACAAAAACAGACTTACATCAAAAATTGTAAAACGAGATAAAGAACTTATTATATAATTATAAAAAGGTCAATTCATCAGGAAGATGTTACAATTTTACATGCATGCACACCCAACATAAGAGCAAATAAATACATAAAGCAATAAAATAAAAGTCAAAATAGAAGAGATTTGCTTACAGGCACAAGTGCTGCACACACACTGCATTTAGAACTGAAAATGAAACAATTTTCATACTTTATCCAAGGCCTTCAGGTCTCCACTGGTCTGGAGTGACCAGTCTGTCCTTGGCACAAGGACAATAAAATGCACTTTGACACATCATTCATAAATGGAGTATAATTTCTCACTCTTCTGGTTGTACCTGATGCAGAATCACACTGGTCCTGTGGTCATATATAAAAAAAGGGTAATAATGTCTGATTCATTTCTATCCCCTGCCCCTCCCCTCCTTTCACTCCCCTCTACCTAATCTAAAGTGACTCCATTCTAACCCAGCATGAATCAGCATCTACATATTAGAGAAAACACTCAGCCTTTGGTTTGGGGGGATAGGCTTATTTTGCTTAGCATGATATTCTTCAGCTCCATCCATTTACCAGCAAATGCCATCATTTCATCTTCTTTAAGACTGAGTAATATCTCATTGTATATATATAAAACACAATTTTTTTATCTATTCATCTGCTGAAGAACACCTAGATTATTTCCATAATTTAACTATTGTGAATTGAGCTGCTGTAAACATTGATGTGGCTGAATCATTGTAGTATGCTGATTTTAAGTTCTTTGGGTATAAACCAAGGAGTGGGATAGCTGGGACAAATGGTGGTTCCATTCCAAGTGTTCTGAGAAATATCTATACTGCTTTTCATAGTGGTTGCACCAATTTGCAGTCCCACCAGCAATGTATCAGTGTACCTTTCCCCCCACATCCTTGCCAACATTTATTAGTACTTGTATTTTTAATAATTGCCATTCTGACTGGGGTGATACAAAATGTTAGAGTAATTTTGATTTGAATTTCTCTAATTGATAAAGATGTTGAATACTTTTTCATTCATTTGTTGATTGAATACATTTTTTCATCTGTGAAGTGTCTGTTTAGTTCCTTTGCCCATTTATTGATCTTTTTTTCTTCTTCTTTTTATCTTTTTTTTTTTCAGTGTTGAGTTTTTCAGTTTTTTATATATCCTGGAGAATAATTCTCTATCTGAGGTGTGTATGGTAAAGATTCTCTCCTAATCTGTAGGCTCTCTCTTCACATTATTGTTTCCTTTGCTGAGAAGAAGCTTTTCGGTTTGAATCCTTCCCGTTTGTTCATTATTGATTTTACTTCTTGCATTTTCGGAGTCTTATTAAGGAAGTCAGATTCTAAGCCGACGTGGTGGAGACCTGGTCCTATTTTTCTTCTATTAGGTGCAGAGTCTCTGTTCTAGTGCATAAGTCTTTGGTCCCCATTGAGTTCAGTTTGGTGCAGGGTGAGAGATAGGGGTTTAATATCATTTTGCTACATGTGGCTTTCCATTTTTCCCAGCACCATTTGTTGAATAGGCTCTCTTTTCTCCAGTGAATGTTTTTGGCACCTTTTTCTAGTATGAGACAACTGTATTTATGTGAGTTTGCCTCTGGATCCTCTATTCTGTACCATTGTGTGTCTGTATTGGTGTCAATATCAGCTGTTTTTGTTACTACGGCTCTGTGGTATAGTTTAAGTTCTGGTGTTGTGATGCTTCCTGCTTCATTCGTCTTGGTAAGGATTGCTTTGGCTATTCTGAGTCTCTTATTTTTCCAAATGAATTCCATGATTGCTTTCTCTAGTTCTATGAGGAATGTCTTTGGGATTTTAATAGAAATTGCATTAAATCTTAGTATTCCATGAAATAGAACTCATTCTATGAGGCTAATATCACCCTTATATTAAAACTAGACAAGACACCACCAGGAAAGAAAATGTAAGACCAACATCCCTGATAAATATAGATGCAAAAATTCTCAATAAAATTCTGGAAAATCACTACAAAAATATATTTAAAAAATAGAGCACCACGATCCAGTGGGGTTCATCCCAGGGATGCAAGGTTGGTCCAACATACAGAAATAAATAAACATAATACATCACATCAATAGACTTAAAAACAAGAATCATATGATCACATCAATAGATGCAGAAAAAAGCATTTGAAAAAATACAGCACACCTTCATGTTCAAAACACTAGAAAAACTAGGGATATTAGGAACATACCTCAACATTGGAAAAGTTAAATATGCTAAACCCAAGGCCAACATCATTCTAAATGGAGAAAAATTGAAAGCATTCCTGCTAAAAACTGGAATAAGACAAAGATTTCCTCTTTCACCACTTCTATTCAACAGCATCCTTGAAACTCTAGCCAGAGCAATTAGAAGAAAGAAATTAAAGAAATATGAATAGGTAAATAAGAACTCAAACTATCACTACTTGCAGGTGACATGATTTTATATGTAGAAGATCTAAAGAATTCCACCAGAAAACTTCTAGAACTAATAAATGAATTCAGCAAAGTAGCAGGATATAAAATCAACACCCATAAATCAAACACTTTCCTATACATCATGATGAATCTACTGAAAGAGAAATTAGGAAAAATACTCCATTCACAATAGCCTAAAACAACTTGGGAATCAACTTAATGAAAGAGGTGAAAGGCCTCTACAATGAAAACTACAGAACATAAAGAAAGAAATTGAAGAAGACCTTAGAAGAAGGAAACACCTCCCGTGCTCTTGGGGAGGCAGAATTCATATTGTCAAAATGTCACAGATATTTTAATGGATTGCCGTCTCTGTAACCCCCCTGATTTGTGTCAGTTTCCCATCGCTGGGCTCACACAATCCTTGCTTATCTCCAGAGGGTGTTGAGGGTGCTTCTCCAAGAATGCTGAGCCCCACCTTCACCCTTCTTTCCCTTTTTGCTATAAAACCCTCCAGACCACCTCTCCCATTCAGTTGCCAGACTCTAAGGATTAGCTTGTGCATCCTGATGGCAGATCTATTTGCACCCACCTGTTTTCATTTTAATCTTGTTTGAAATTCTTAGTCTATGAAAGTAAACATTAATAGATCTGAACAGTACTTGGAGCACTGGACAGATCATCCAGAGAGACACTCAGCAGGGAAACAGCAGACATATTGCTCTCAGACTGTGTGTCTGGGTCAGGCCAAGCTTCCAAATAACTGGACAACAGGAGACAGGTCTTTAAGTGTACGAAGGACTTTCTCCAAGGCAGATCATATTTTAGGCCACAAAACAAATCACAACATATTTAAGAAGATCAAAATCACACCAAGTATCTTTTCCTACCATAGTGGAGTGAAACTAGACATTGATAAGAGGAAAAATTTCAGAAAATTCAAAAACATGTGGAAAGTGCTTTGAATGATTCATATGGAGGAGAAAGTGTCAGGGGCTTTGCTGATGATACTGGCAATGCTATGAGCTATGGCATTAGCCCTTTCTCCTGGTACAACACTGACTTTAAATAGTCATAGATGGACTCATCTAGTTCTGAAACTGTAAGAAATTGAGAATTCTATTACTATCTTCATTTTCTAGTAATAGAGACTTATACACACACAGTTAAAAAGCCTTCCTCAAGATCCGTGAACTACACCCAGGCATTTTGACAACAGAATGACACCACGCTTCATGCCCCAGACTTCAGGGGCTCATGTTCCTAACACCTGAGGTAACTCTTGTTTACCAATCGTAACTTACTGGGAAAATAACTAGAGAGGAAATGAATTCCAGTTTTTTGTGTTTTTTTAAAGAAGTTCTTTATAGAAGCAAGTAAACTAAGCTGAATCCAAGGGGCTGTAATGTCTTAACCTTTTTAGCACTTGCCATGAATTTTTACTCTCCCAGGTGAATACTTCATCAAAAAATATTTCTAAAATTAATTTTAAATCAATCATTAAGTCTCATTTTTTAAAAAGGAAATTCTGCATAACTACACCATGGATAGATCAGGCTGCCAATCGCTCTGAGGTGCTGTAACAGGATGCTGGAGATGCCTCTGCCTGGTGTGAGGGCGGTTAGCAGGTCAGCACGTGTGGTCTGCCCAGCTGAACATGGGGCAGGCTCTTTCCATGCCACCTCGAAAGCGCCCTGGTTCTAGCCAAACAGCTCCCAAATGTGTTTTCCTGATCATTTTAAACAAGAAAACAAAGGAAAAACGTTATTGGGGCATGGTTTAGTTGGCTCACTGCAAAATTATAGTCACAACTAAATAATAATAATAATAAAGCTCTAGTAATAGCTAATAAAAGTAATAGCTAATAAATGCATTAGAGCATATATAAGTAATTTAATAAGGTTTCTAATGTTAATACAGCCTACAAATCAACTTGCAATACTCTATTCTCAATTCTTACTCTTCTCCGCCGAGTCCCATGCGGGCCAGGAAATTTGGTTTCCCTTGTGTGAAATGTGCTGGCTGGGAAATATGGCAAAAAATCACAATGCACAGAAATAATGTTGAAAAACTAGGGCGGGACGGCTCTGCGACCTTAGGGGCCCTGCTTCCACTCTGGAAAGTGAGAGAGAGAGAGAGAGAGAGAGAGAGAGAGGAGCCCGCATTTGCTTTATTTATACAAGGGGGCTTCAGAGGATTTCAGTGGAATCTTCCATTGGCAAATAAGGTGGGAGGGGGGCTGTCCAAGCCCAGTGGGTAATGCCCAGGTCTGGAGCTAAGAACAGCCTCTCCAGCCGAGGGAAGACTGAGGTCACCACGTGCTTTGCATAATAAGCCACAAAATGACTTGCAATGCCAGACCAAAATTTCCTTGGCTCCAAGGCCAATAGAGGCTATTCAGATAGCCCAGGGTGGCCCCCACACTCTACGAGAAACCAGACAGGTCAGGAAGCAGTGGCTCCGTCACTGTAGCACGCTCTCCTGAAGCACAGGGAACACCATCCCCTGACTTCATGGAGGTGCAAAGACAATAGCAGCTCACTGGAAACCCCACGTGCAACTTTGCATCTGGACCTTTTCTGGGCTAGTCATGGGCGGTGCAGCTCTCTCTGGCAACACAGGTCAGTACCCTGAGCCACAGCTCCCTCAGCCCAGCCAGTGGGACTGTTCAGTGCCCAGCTACTAAGCCGCCAGCATAGGTGGTGAGGAGCTTCGGAAGCACAGGAAGCATTTCCACCTCTGACAGTCTCAGCCCTTAGTGGGCTTATCAGCATGCAACCTCATTGGAAGTTGAGGAGTATCTGTACTGACAGTCACAATATTTCCAAGTAATTTTTATTTCCTTTAGCATCCTGAAAATAAACTATCCAACACTGGCTTCTTATCAAAATAATATTATTAGTAAGTTTAACATTACACTAAACAAAGTGATTTTTTTAAGAGAGAGAGAGAAGACAGAGAAGAGAGAATTTTTTAATACTTATTTTTCAGCTTTCAGTGGACACAACATCTTTATTTTATTTTATGTGGTGCTGAGGATCCAACGCAGCGCCCCGCGCGTGCCGGGCGAGCATGTTACGGCTTGAGCTACGTCCCCAGCCCATGATATTAATTTTTTAAAGTGTTCTTTCATAGGAAATGGTTAATAAGGAAAAAAACATGGCGGCAGAAAGGGAGTGAGCCGCCCATGCCCCACACCAACATGCCCTCAGATCTCTCCTGGTCAGAATACTGCATNAAAAAAAAAAAAAAAAAAAAAAAAAAAACAGAAATCCTTGAAGTGAAAGAAATAATAAACCAAATTAAAAGCTCAAATGAAAGCATCACCAACAGAGTAGATCACTTGGAAGGTAGGACATCAGACAATGAAGACAAAATACATAATCTTGAAAAGAATATAGATCACACAGTGATAATGGTAAGAAACCACAAGAAGAACATTCAAGAAATTTCAGATAGCATAAAAAGACTAAATTTAAGAGTTATTGGGATAGAGGAAGGCATAGAGGTCCAAACCAAAGGAATGAACAATCTATTCAATGAAATAATATCAGAAAATTTTCCAAACATGAAGAATGAATTGGAAATCCAAATTCAAGAAGCCTACAGGACACCAAATGTACAAAATCACAACAGATCCACACCAAAGCACATTATAATGAAAATGCCCGACATACAGAATAAGGAGAGAATTTTAAAAGCCACAAGAGAAAGGAATCAGATTACATACAGAGAAAGCCAATTAGGATAACGGCAGATTTTTCAACACAGACCCTGAAAGCTAGAAGACCCTGGAACAACATATACCAAGCTCTGAAAGAAAATGGGTGCCAACCAAGAATCTTGTATCTAGCAAAATTAAGCTTTAGACTTGAAGATGAAATTAAAAACTTTCATAATAAATAAAAGAATTTGTAGCTAGAAAACTGACACTAAAAAAAATCCTTGGAAAAATATTCCATGAAAAGAAAAAAAACAGCAATGAAAAATCAGCAGAGGGAGGTAGTACCCTAAAGGAAAACTAATCAAAGAGGAAAATCAAGTCAAGTTAAATAACAAAATAAACAAATATGGCTGAAAATTAAAATCTTATCTCAATAGTAACCCTGAATGTTAATGGCTTAAACTCACCAATCAAAAGACATAGGCTAGCAGATTGGATTACACAAAAAGACCCAACAATATGCTGCTTCCAGGAGACTCATCAAATAGAAAAAGATACACAGAGATTAAAGGTGAAAGGTTGGGACAAATCACACCACTCACACAGACTGTGGAAGCAAGCAGGGGTGTCCATCCTTATATCAAATAAAGTAGACTTCAAGCCAAAGTTAATCAAAAGGAATAAAGATGGACATTACATACTGTTCAAGGGAACCATATACCAACAAGACATAACAATCATAAATATGTATGCCCCAAACAATGGTGCAGCTATGTTCATCAAACAAATTCTTCTCAAGCTCAAGAGTCAAATTGATCACAACACAATAATATTGGGTGACTTTAACTCACCTCTCTCACCACTGGATCAGTCTTCAAAATAAAAGTTGAATAAGGAATCTATAGAACTCAAAATACAATCAATAACTTAGACTTAACTGACATATATAGAATATTTCAACCTGCATCAAGTGGATACACTTTCTTCTCAGCAGCACATGGATACTTCTCTAAAATAGACCATAAACTATGCCACAAAGCAACCCTTAGCAAATACAAAAATGTTGAAATACTACCATGTATTTTATCAGATCATAATGGAATAAATTGGAAATTAATGACAAAATAAAAAATAAAAATTATTCCAATACCTGGAGACTAAACAATATGCTACTGAATGAACAATGGGTTACAGAATACAATAAAGAGGAGATTAAAAAATTCTTAGAAGTAAATGAGAATATAGATACAATATATCAAAATCTATGGGACACTATGAAAGCAGTTCTAAGAGGAAAGTTCATTGCATGGAGTTCATTCCTTAAAAGAAGAAAAAGTCAACAATAAATGACCACTTTACATCTCAAAGCCCTAGAAAAAGAAGAACAAATCAGCATCAAGAGCAGGAGAAGGCAAGAAATAATTAAAATTAGAGCTGAAATCAATAAAATCAAAATAAAAGAAACAATTGAGAAAAATTGACAAAACAAAAAGTTGGTTCTTTGAAAAAATAAATAAAATTGACAGCTACACTAACAATTGTTAGCTACACTAATGAAGAGAAGAAGAGAGAGAACTCAAATTACCAGCATACGGTGATGAAAAAGTTAAAATCACAACAGGTACTACAGAAGTACAGAGGATAATTAGAAATTATTTTGAAAATTTATACTCCAATAAAATAGAAGATAGTGAAGGCATCAATGAATTTCTTAAGTTATACAACTTGCTCAGACTGAATCAGAAAGATATACACAATTTAAACAGACCAATATCGAATGATAAAATAGAAGACACCATCAGAAACCTACCAACCAAGAAAAGCCCAGGACCAGACGGTTACACGGCTAACTTCTACAAGACCTTTAAAGCAGAACTAATACCAATACTCTTCAATTTATTTCAGGAAATAGAAAAAGAAGCAGCACTTCCAAACTCATTCTATGAGGCCAGTATCACCCTGATTCCAAAACCAGGCAAAGGCGCATCAAAGAAAGAAAACTTTAGACCAATATCTCTAATGAATAATAGATGCAAAAATTCTCAATAAAATTCTGGCAAATCAAATGCAAAAATATATCAAAAGATTGTGCACCATGATCAAGTGGGATTCATCCCAGGGATGCAAGGTTGGCTCAACATAAGGATATCAATAAACATAATTCATCACATCAATAGACTCAAAGATAAGAATCATATGATCATCTCAATATACACAGAAAAGGCATTTGACAAAATACAGCACCCTTCATCTTCAAAACACTAGAAGAACTAGGGATAACAGGAGCATATCTCAACATCATAAAGGCTACCTATGCTAAGCCCCGGGCCCACATCATTCTAAATGGAGAAAAATTGAATGCGTTCCCCCTAAAACCTGGAAGAAGACAAGGATGTCCTCTGTCACTACTTCTAGTTAACATAGTCCTTGAAACACTGGCCAGAGCAATTAGACAGATGAAAGAAATTAAAGGGATACATATAGGAAAAGAAGAACTTAAATTAGCACTATTTGCTAGAAGACCCTAAAAGCTCCACCAGAAAACTTCTAGTACTAGTAAATGAATTCAAAGTAGCAGTTTATAAAATCAACACCCATAAATCAAAGGCATTTCTGTATATCAGTGACAAATCCTCTGAGACAGAAATGAGGAAAACTACCCCATTTACAATAGCCTCAAATAAAATAAAATACTTGGGAATCAACCTAATGAAAGAGGTGAAATATCTATACCATGAAAAAAAAAGAAAGAAAAAAATCAAAAAAGACTCTAAAAGATGGAAAGATCTACCTTGCTTTTGGGTAGGCAGAACTAATATTATCAAAATGACCATACTTCCAAAGCACTATACAGATTGAATGCAATTTCGATCAAAATCCCAATGGCATTCCTCATAGAATTAGAAAAAGCAATCATGAAATTCATCTGGAAAAATAAGAGACCTAGAACAGCTAAAAAATCCCTACAAGGAAGAGTGAAGCAGGTGGCATCACTATACCAGAACTTAAACTATACTACAGAACAATAGTAACAAAAACAGCATGGGATTGGCACCAAAACAGACTGGTAGACCAATGATACAAAATAGAGGACACAGAGACTAACCCACAAAATTACAATTATCTTATTTTGTGGGTTAGTCTCTGTGTCCTCTATTTTGTACCCCTATCTCTCACCATGCACAAAACTCAACTCAAAGTGGATCAAGGACTTAGGAATTAAATCAGACACTCTGCATCTAATAGAAAAAAAAGTAGGCCCTAATCTTCATCATGTGGGATTAGGCCCTGATTTCCTTAGTGCAAGAATTAAAACCAAGAATCAATAAATGGGATGGACTCGAACTAAAAAGTTTCTTCTCAGCAAAAGAAGCAACCTGTGAGGTGAACAGAGAGCCTACCTCCTGGGAGCAAATTTTTACACCTCACACATCAGATAGAGCACTAATCTCTAGGATATATAAAGAACTCAGAAAGCTAAATACCAAAAAAATAATAATAATCCAATCAATAAATGGGCCAAGGACATGAACAGACACTTCTCAGAAGAGGATATTCAATCAATCCACAAATATATGAAAAAATGTTCATCATCTCTAGCAACTAGAGAAATGCAAATCAAAACTACTCTGAGATATCATCTCACTCCAGTCAGAATGGCAGCTATTATGCATACAAACAACAATAAGTGTTGGCGAGGATGTGGGGAAAAGGCACACTCATACATTGCTGGTGGGACTGCGAATTGGTGCAGCCAATATGGAAAGCAGTATGGAGATTCCTTGGAAACTTTGTAGTGGAACCACCATTTGACCCAGCTATCCCTCTCCTCGAACTATTCCCAAAGGACTTAAAAACAGCATATCACAGGGACACATCAATGTTTATAGAACTACAATTCACAATAGCTAAACTGTGGAACCAACCTAGATGCCCTTCAGTAGATGAATGGATAAAAAAATGTGGTATAAACACAATGGAATATTACTCAGCAATAAAAGAGAATAAAATCATGGCATTTTCAGGTAAATGGATGCAGTTGGAGAAGATAATTGTAAGTGAAGTTAGCTAATCCCCAAAAAACAAATGGCAAATGTTTTCTCTGATATAAGGTGACTGACTCATAGTTGGGTAGGGAGGTGGAGCATGGGAGGAATTGATGAACTCTAGATAGAGGGATGGGAAGGGAAGGGAGGGAGGAGGGGGTTAGCAATGATGGAGGAATCTGATGGACATTATTATCCAAAGTACATATATGAAGACATGAATTGGTGCTAACATACTTTATATACAAATAGAGGTATGAATAATTGTTCTATATGTGTAATAAGAATTGTGATGCATTCTGTTGTCATGTACTTAAAAAATAAAACTAATTTAAAAATAAATAAATAAATAGAAATAAAAAATTAAATTAAATTAAAAAAATAAAATTCTTAATAAAATGAGGTTTGAGTGCATTTTTCATTTAAAGACTATTTGGGGGAAAACTGTGCTGTCTGTATTTGTACCTGTGCCTCGGATTTTACAATGAATACTGGCTGGCTTTGACTTCCTAACCCTAACCCTAACCCTAACCCTAACCCTAACCCTACCCTAACCCTAACCCTAACCCTAACCCTAACCCTACCCTAACCCTAACCCTAACCCTAACCCTAACCCTTAAACCCTAACCCTAACCCTAACCCTAACCCTAACCCTAACCCTAAGGCACCCTAACCCTAACCCTAACCCTAACCCTAACCCTAAAACCCTAACCCTAACCCTACCCTAACCCTAACCCTAACCCTAACCCTAACCCTACCCTAACCCTAACCCTAACCCTAACCCTAACCCTAAACCCTAACCCTAACCCTAACCCTAACCCTAACCCTAACCCTAAGGCAGGATCTTTCCTTCACCCATTGGAACAGTTAATATCATTTGCTGTTGTTGAGGTTTTCAAGAAACAAGCTGGGCTGAGAATTGGAAGAGAAATCCATTCCAAATTCTAAGTGGCAGAAGTAAAGCAAAATCTGAGAAGGAAAGGCCCTTCTTTTGATCTGACATGCATGGATGAGTGCCGTCAGTAGCACAAAGGATGTCATTATTTTGTATCAAAGTAAATAAGGAAGAAAATAAGCCACAAAGATGAATGACGAGCTGGAGTCAGACACCAGGCAGTCCCAGAGGGCGAACGGCTTTCAAAAGAACCTGACACTCATTAACCCTTTGTCTTCTCAGTGGAATATTTGCTCTGAAGATCCCTTCACAATGAATCTCTGAAGGGGAAAAATAATTGCTGTTATAGTAAAATATAAATTTGAGCAATGACAGAATCGAATTTATCATTTATCAGCAGAGACTCCACGTTAAGAATAACTGAGTTTGAAAACCTATTCAGTTTCAAAATCTCTATATTCCCCACTAAATTTGTTTAATCTAGATCATGTATACCTTCTGATTTCTATACTGTAAATTTTATACATATATATAGCTACGAATGTTAGAATGTATATATAAAGCAAAAATGAGAAATAGAATGGTAACAGTAGTACACATATACATACACAGGAACACTAGAACACATGTATACCATGGAGACATATTTACATAAAATAAATGCATATTAAGAAATTTTTTATATATATATATCATATATAAATGTATATATTATATATTTAATATGTATACATGTATATATATACATATATATTAGTATATACTCACAAGAGGGAATGACAGCACCGTCCTTTGGGAGTGACACTACAGTATTCTGTTCTGCACTATTGAACACCTAACAGCAACAAGTGCATGCACAGTAATCTTACAATGGAGTTAGAATATTTTAATTCACAAAGGACTCAGCTCCCCTAGCTCAAATGTCAACACATCTTCTTTCTGAAGGAGAAGCGCAGGTCTTCCTGTTCGGCTGTATGCTTCTCTAAACAGGGGGAGGAGATAATGAAAGTTCCTTATTTGATTTTATACATGCTCATGGAACATACATATACACTAATTAACCATTCTTTAGTTCAAATTTTGTAATTCAAAAAAGTAATCGTGTGACCTGGGGATCTAAGTGGCCAAGGGAACTAATGCTTATTTAATGTCACCATGTCTGATTTGCAAGGGAACTTGCTCTGCACAACCTGCGGACAAGGGCTCACCCTCACCAATCCCCGTGTGCAGCCTCCTGGTTGCCTGGAGGAAACCTAACTCAGGGAACTGGAGGTCGGCCCTGTGCATGTTTGGAGCAAGGCGGGGCCCAGGTTTCCTCCCCGAGGACCAGCGCCCAGCCCGGGACTTGACAGGTGTGGGCCAGTCCACCAGCAGGCTCAAGAGGGAGGGAGCTCTGCCAGCAGCAGGCCAGGCCGGGAGCTGGACTCTGGGAGCAGGACTTGGGCTCCTACACCGAGAGAAAGAAAGCAGACTAAGGGACCTGGGAGAGGTGGGGTCCCCCCTTGTCCATCTTGGACAGGCTGAATGGAAAGAAGGAAGCCCGGCTCCAGGACACCTCCTTGCCCAGAGTGGGCAAAGAGGCCACGTTCATTTTCTTCCCTCTGTATGCCTTTTCCTGGGTACTGAAATATACTGCTTGCCTATCTTGAAAATTCCACAGTGGATTAGCATTGACAAGCAAAAATATAAAAATTATAATTCTAAAAAATCCATCCTCTGCTTCTCTGTGCAAAATTAGTGGGGCAGGGACGCTGCCCCTGCCTTTAATGGGTCACTGGGGAATTAGAGAGCTCTCAGGAAGCAGCGGGATCCAGGCTGAGGTTCAAAGATTTCTAGCAGCATACTTTGGTGATTAAGAAAGGCAAATGCTCAGTTCTCGAAGGCTTTGTCTGCGGAGCCTGACACTCCGACTGGCTTCCCAGATAGTTAATCCTTTTTCTCTCCCCCTCCCAAATAAGGCATTCACACATTTCCCTTTTAATGTGGCATGGGAGGGGACACGGGTTTGCATCTCCTTGGCCTCTGTGAACTTCTTAATCTATTTGGCCAGTAAGAAGCTTCTAAGCTGAGGTACTCAGTGCACGCACTTGGGAAGCACCCAGAACATCCCCACCCCTAGATGAGCCTGACTCCTGTGTGCCCTGGGAAATGAGGGACTTTCTGGCGTAGAAACAGAGAACTCAGGATAACGGAATACAGGGCTTTGTTTACTTTATACCTGGTTTTGTTCCAGTGGGTTACTTGCTTCCCTGTGTTGTTCCCAAGGTTTTATTTTAAACATATAGAACAGAAGAAGAAATGGACACTTTATATTTATAACCTAAGCATATGTCAAAAGTGGTTTGCATTCAGGCTGATGTGCACGGTTTGGCTGGTGTACATTTCCTCCTCAACCACTTATCAGAGGTAATAGGCATCTTGACCGTCCACTCCCGGAAGCTTGCCATGTTACCCCTAAGAAGGACGTCCACAGGAAGACCTGGCCCTCCAAGTCCAGCACCAACAAGGATGACGGAATGCAACAGCTTCATAAAGAAGGCGACCTATGTGTGAATTTCTTAAGTTCTGAAGGGAATGTCTAGTTTCTCTCCTTCGTCTCCTCTTCTTCCTTTTCTTCTTTATCTGCAATTCAGTTAAGGTTCATGCATTGAGTCGAGTTGCTATGCCTTGTAAGTCTCATTATTGGACAGGATTCCCTCATGTTCGTTATATTGCATTCTATGTTGTTTGTGGGATCTGATAAAATGATCTTTTTTGTGCGCTAAACTTCAGTTTAAGTTGTCTCCTCATAGTGTGGTGTGGCTTCCTCCTCACTCTCTGCACCTTCCCTGAATGAAAGTTAAGGCTAGGCCCCACACCTGTTGGCCACGAGCTACATCTGGTCCTCTGCTTGCTCTGAGAGTAGTTTATTGCACAGGACCAACCCCTGCATGGACCAGTTATTTACATGTTGTTCTACTTCTGCAATTAGGACAAATCTGAGTAGTCGTGACCGACACAATATGGTCCGCAAAGCATAAGACCTTTACTCCCTCACCTTTTACAGAAAAACTCTCTCAATCCCTGACCTGGTTATTGATTAGATACAAACACTTGGGACAAGGATTCTCCAGAGATGATGTGGGTCTTTCCTGTTCATCTTTCCAAAGACCTAGACGCCACATTATCACCACAGTGAAGCCCATGCCCTGTTTAGTGTGTAAGGAATCTGTGACTTGATACTTCGACACTATGGAAATATTTTTTCCCAACTATCTGATGCAGTTTTCCATGATGATTTTTGGCTAAATCTAGTATTTCTCATCTATATGTGTTTTTCATGTATTAGCTGGTTCTGGTGCAAAGAAAAAGTAACATTTATTTGTTTTTTGATAGTTTTGCTTTTCATTAAAAAAAATGTTTTTAGTTGTAGATAGACACAATACCTTTTTATTTTATTTACATATTTTTATGCAGTGCTAAGGATTGAACCCAGTGCCTCACACATGACAGGCAAGTGCTCTACCACTGAGCCACAACTCTGGCTTTTCATTTTTGAGTCTTATTCCTTAATCGAACCCTACACTTGTTATGTCTTGGGTTCAATTTGCCCATGGGGGCCTCTTCAAGCAGTTACTGAATGCTTTTGTCCTGACTACCTGGGTGTTTAGGACTCCCTGGCACACGGACACTTGAGGGCTCCCAGGAGTAGACACTCCCTGTCCCAGAGCCAGATCCAACCTTCCCTAGGAAGCCCTCTGTCCTTTGCACAGGAGAGGGCACGTCGCATCTGACATCTGGGAATTTGTGTTTACTTCTCCAGGGAGGTTATGGCTGTGGCTGTGGTTAATGGGAGCAAGCAAACAACGTCCCAAGTTGGTGTTGTCTTGTTCAACTCAAACCCAACATCAGGCATACTTGTCTCTTTACTTTTACACTAAAAGCCATGTTTTCTCTAATCGATAATGTATTGGCTTATTTACCCTACCCTGTAGCAGAGATGAAATAATTTGAAATTTGAAAAGCAATGGTGCTACTAACAGGAAAACCACTGCGTTAGTTTACATAATCATCCTTTTTCTTAAGAATGCCTCTCTAGCGCACACTTCTGGGTACTCTGTCAGAACTTTGGTGATCACAGGTTTTTTCCCTTGTGCTTTTACAGTGCTTCCTCTTTTTGATTTTTTTAACATATACAGTATTTTTCATAGTGTCTTTTTCATGAGTTTCTGGGGGAGCCATCCGCAGACCAGTTCAGCATCTTGGGACTTCCGCTGAAGTGACCAGGGGTGCTGGAGGAACCCACTGCCAAGGTGTGCCACGCAGCTTGAGCGCCGGAAACCCGGGCTTCAGGGCAGAGCCCTGAAGAGCTGCGTGTGCTGCGGCTGCAGGGAAGGAAAGCCCCGTCGCTCACGTAAGCAGGCTGAACAGTGCCGCTGACCCAGACGGACAGCGCCAGGGCCCAGCTCCATTCTCACAGAGCCGCGGCCGAGAGGAGCTCTGGACCTGAGAGACAGCAAATCACTAACTGCACAGATACTTCCCACAGCCATTGGAGTCCCTGTTTCAATTTGCACTTTGTTTTCTTGAATAATCACACAGCACTAGACTCCCACTCAGTCTCTCTCTGTAGTAATGTCCAATCTGATAAGAAGTCTGTCAGAGACATTTTTTTGTATCTAGTTCAATTTATTTTTTTGTTTTGTTTTTTGTCGTTTTCACTTGACTTTTGTGTAGCTCCTCTCTATGTTCTGAAATTCCTCGTGTGTCCACACTGTGATATACCTTCATGTTTGATCCTTCCTCACGTTCATTGATCATTCTGAGCGCTCAGTCTCTGCCCCAGAGTTTGAACTACAGGGCCATCCCAGAGTCTGATTCCGTTGACTGATTTATCTGTTAACATTGAGCCTTTATTTCCCTTGATGTATGCTCTGTGTCTTGTCATTTCCGATAGATTGCTGAATGTTGCATACAGAGCAGCAAGGATTCAAGTCGGTAGATTGGCACCTAGAAATGGCCTTCTTTCTTCTGTTTGCTGTCGTGTGAAGTTGGTCACTCTTTGGCTCTGAGCTTGGTATTGCTGAAGTCATCCTTGGTTTTTCACAGGCTTCATATTTCCGTACGAGTGCTGGGGACTTAGTCTTTCTCTGTGATTCTGTTCCCACCACATACAGGTTTCCACGTTCCGATATCCCTGCTCCCCAAAAGGATTTTGTTTGTTTGTTTGGTTGGTTGGTTGGTTTTTTCCCTTTGCCTGCACCTGTTTCTGTTGTGTGTCTCCTGGTGCCAGTCACCACTCGTGGAATGCGGTCTCCTGATGCATCTGCAGCATTGAGCAGGCTGGTGCCCCTCTCCCAGGCTCTGGCTGGTCTCCTGCCCTGCCGCAGGTCGCACATGTTTGCTTCATATTGGTGCACGACATGGTCCAAGAGCACCCCATCCTGTGCCCTGGGTGCAGAGGTCTACTCCTCTGGGCTCCCCAAGGAGCAGCTGCCACTTCCCTGGACTCTGAGGGCCAGGGGGAAGGAGCTTCTTCCTGTCACCGCAGTGCTCCTTGAGCCTCAGCCCTGCTGTCCTTCCTCTGGAGCACAAGGACACTGCTTTGTTTGATGAAAGGCCCAAGGAAACAGGATTCATGTTATGCCTCGCCCCAACTGGGACTGATCCCCTGCTGCTCAGCTAACCCTGGTGGAGACCCGATCACCTGCTGTGCAGCAGGCCACTGAAAGGCCCAGTCCTGCCACCCTGAGGGCTGGGCAGCGTCTGCAGAGACCTGTGGGGAAGCACTTGAGAACAACCAGAACTCGCCTGGCTGTGTTGGCTTCCAGTTAGTACAGACCCGGGTCTCCTCCTCCTTAGGCCCCCAGGCAAGGTGGCATGTAGCCAGTTATCCCTGGGAGTCTCCGTGGTGGCTCCCTACATATTCCTCCTCATTCTATAAACAGAGAAAGATCACAAGCCAAGTCCTCCTCAGAAGACCTGGACACTGCTTGGCATTCAGTGCCTTTCCTTGTCCTAGGTCCACAGTTCTGTGAAGAGTTCAAAGAAAGCTGGGAAATGTCGCTCACCTGGGGCTTCCTCATTGCTCCCCCTGCACCTTCCTGTCCTGCCTGAAGAAGGCGGAACAGCAGCAGTTCAGGACGGAGAAAGCAGAGTGCTCATGCCAAAGGGGCAGAAAAGAAGGCAGCTGGTGGGGCCACCTGAAGAGGAGCCTACAGCCCTGGGTCTGACTGCATTGCCCAGTGTCCCACCACGGCTCCTGGTGGTGGAGAACGGGGGGGAGGGGGAGAGGAGGGGGGGGTCTTGCTAGCTCCCATCAGTGGCGCAGGTGGGTGAAATGTGGCAGCTGCACACAGTGGAGTCCCACACAGCAGCTCAGGAAAGGACAGAGAGCAGGTGGGCACAGGAATGGGTCCCAGGCCTCCCTGCAGCACCGCACCCACGCAGCACAGTACCGTTAGCATAGATCAGAACTCATGCGTGTAAGCCCTGCAAAGAAAGGAGTGATAAACCTACAGCAAGAGCAGTCACTTCAGGCTGGATTCGTGCTTTTCACAACTTTTTACAAGCTGACTCTCACCTCAGCTGTGTGTCCTGTGGGCTGCTGGGCATCGGTACCACTGCAGACTGCACCTGGTGGACTGCAGGGTCTCCAAGCACACCCTGCTCTTGTGCCGAGCACCACATGCCACACAGCACAGCTGCGACTCTGCACAGAGACACCCTGGAGGCTCAGCACTCAGAGCTGCTCCTCTCGCACTCACCGGGGCTCCTACGACTGTGTCCTGAGGACCTAGGCAGTTGGAGAACTGCTCCTAGCTGTGACAGAGGTCAACAGTGGCTGAAACATGCAGTGGCTCTCCTGGGCCATCACCACCACACTGCCTATGGCCCAAGTGACGCGGGAGATTCCCTCCTTCACCCTCGCCCAGAAGGCAGAGATGTGCCCGTATTTAACAAGGGGCCAAGACCCTCACATTGGCAGCTGCTGAATAAAAACCTATCTGAAAGTTTTGATTTTTTAAAATACTTTTTAAGATACTTATCTCGGAAGAAGTTCTCAAACTGAGGCAATCTGTGGTGAGTTTGTGCCAATCAACATTTTCAAAATAGCATGCAGCACAAAGTGCAAGGAAAACATTTGCTTTCTCCTTTTGTCCCTGTTTCTCCCGCCTGAGCTGGTGTCTGCCACCGTCCTTCTTGCCTGTTGCCTGACTGTTCACAGCCTGCCTCGGGCAGCTTCACTGTGACTCCTATCCCAGGGCCCCCTCCTCCACGGTGGGAGGGGGACGTCGGGTTTCCCAGGCAAAATCCACAAAAGACAATTCAACACAAACGGTGAGAAATGTCTGAGTGACATCATAAGACTCTCCTCGTAAAAAACAGCAGCCGTTAGGAATCCTGACAGACCCTAGCAGGTGGCAGGAGGGTCGAAACCTCCTGGTTGTCCAAACCGGCTCCCACCCTGTGTCCTGCACCACCGGCACAGAGAGCTACTCACTCACAAGTCAGCTCCTTGCGGCTGCTGGGAAGCTGCCCTTTCGCTTACCTTGCCCTAGGTCACCAGGCCCCTTAGGTGGCCACTGGCAGGTCATCAAGGAGGACCAAGCACACCCGGGGCAAGGGGGTTGAGCCTGCCCCTGCTCCTTCCTAAACGGACCTGGACCCCTGGCGGTCCTGCGCTCCTTCCCTGGCTGTAGGTAAGGTAGTCTCGTCCTCCTGGCCCGCCATCCCTGGGGGTGGCACTAGCTTCCTGTCCTGGCGACTCTGAGTTCTCAGGAGCCCGTGTGCACTTCCTTCCCTCTGTGGGCATCACCTGCAGGGTCTCATCTGAACAGTCCACAAGGGTTCCATCTCCTGTCTGAAATCCAAAGGCCTGAGTCACTTGGGCCATAGGCGGTGTGGTGGTGATGGCCAGGAGAGCTACTGCACATTCCAGCTGCTGTTAAAACAGAGAGTAGCTAAGCCCTGAGCATGTGAAGCCTTCAGCAAATTCTGCTTTTGTTAAGACAAATTCTCAAAGTATATCTCATGATGTTTCCAAGGCTTTCCTACTTTATGAGGATCTATGGAGCGTTCTGAGCCGGGCATTATGTGAAGACCTTTGTGTCCCATTTCACTCTTTCCAATCAGCTGCTTGGTGGCCATAACGTGCCCGGGATCCTTTGCCGTGCTGCCCACTGCCTTTGGTAAGCGAGCAGGAGCCTTTGGGTTGGATTCCTTTCAGTGGAAGCGAAACGTGCTCTGCTAAGCATCACGTTATTGACCTCGCTTCAGATCCTCGCTCCCCTACTTGGCGCTTCGGCCTGAACTGCTGCGTCCTTGGGAATCCAGCTCCATCCTTGGTTCAGCGACAGGGAGTTCCAGAGGGAGACCGCCTGCGGTGGGGAGCGGTCAGGGTTGCGCTTCCCAAGGGCTGGCGTGGCCTGGCAGAGGTCGGGTTGTGGCTTTGGCCCTGTGGGGCTGCAGAAAACCTGAACTAGGCTGCAGGGATTTGCAGCCAGAGGCCAGCCACGTCCGCACAGGGCTGCCCCTGCCCTCTGAACATGGGTCACGGCCACACAGGGTCCCTCTGTGCATGGTCCTTGGCTGCACAGGACCTCCCCTGCATAGGTCCTCCCTGCGCATGGGCCTCACGGGGTCCCTCCCTGCTCGAGAATAATCACGACTCTTCCTGTTATTCTCCAAGCCCTGAGGGTGGTAGCAACGTCGCACAGCTGTTGTTCTAGGGAGCCTTAGTGTTTCCCAGTTGTCATTCCAGTTCTGAAATATCGGCTTAGCAAGTGTTAATGTGAAATTCTCCGGTTTAAATGCGCTGTCTCCTAGCTTGTCTAGGACTGATACATGCCAATCACAGATAACTTGTACAATGTTGTTAAAAGATAAATAAAAATATCACCTAAAGATGTCTTATTAATATTTGATCTATTTCTTCCAGCATTTGCTGAGGATATATATTATTCAAGATTGACATTCATTGGTAGAGCTATGTGAATAATTATCTATTTTCTGTTATATCATAAAAAATTAGATATCCACCAAAATAGAGATTTAGAATTTATGGAATTTTTAAATACTTGCCCATATGCATATAAAACATTTTGTTCAAAACTGTCAGGGAGACCCCAGGCAGCCCTTCAGAGGTCCAGGCCATATCCTCCCAGGCCACACATCAGGGGCCCTGGTGACCCGCAGGCTGCTGCCTGGGGAGCCACACACTGCAGAGGGCAGAGTCCAGTGGCGAAGGCTGCAGAGGCAGCTCCTCTGACTCCTGGGCTGTTTCAGGTGGCGAGAGAGGGCGTCTCCCGTGAGGGCTCTGCCTGGTTTCCTGGCCTGAAATCAGCCAGGACCTAGTTTCTAAAGAAGTGCAGAGAAGGAGATTTCTCCAGGTTACCCTGTGCTGCGGTAGGCCCTTGGAATCGCAGACCAGGGACAGAACTAAATGTGCCCTCCCTGAAGGAAGGAAGGGGAGGGGCAGGGCAGGGGAGGGGCCTCACACCCTGAAGCAGGCCTAGGCCCAGGGAAGGTGGCCACGCAGGGCGCTGGGCAGGGAAGCCTTCTGTGGGCATGGCTGGGAGAAGCTCTTGGCCATAAAGAAGAGTACGTGATACCTATATACTGTCCATGTCCAGTTGGTGTTGATCAGTCTAAGTCAGTAGAAAGTAGATCGCTGGGGTCATGAAGATTTAGAATATATATTATTTCTAACCACAAGCTCATGTTTGTTAGCAAGCATCAGATTATATATAAAATGTGGAAAGAAGAAACTGAAATTACTTGCAAACCCAGCCACTGTTGCTTGTTTTTGTTTCGGAGAGCGCTGGGCTGCACACCTCTCTCCAGCTGCCATGCAGGTGGTCCACACCTCTTGTCTCCTCTCCTCTCAGGGTCCAGACCCCCTGGATGGTGAGCCACATCCTGGAGACAGCTCAGCTGGGCCTGCTTTCGTGCCTCTCCAACACGAGTGCTTCCCAGCAGAGCATCGGTGGTGACCTGCACAGAGCTCACTGCCAGCTTCACCAGGGAGAGAAGGAAGACTGCGCTGCCCAGGGCACAGGAACAAGCAGCAGGGGAGTCTCCACACCTCCAGGACATTTGTCCCCGTCTCAGAGCTGCCCACCTGCTTTTCTATCATCAGCAGCACCAGCCTCGTCCTCCCAGGCATTTGTAGGATATTGGGACACTCTTATGTGAAGCAATTTGGATTTTCCTTAAGCTGACAGCCCATAATTTACATGCCCAATCTCATTTTAATGAGCTAAGTGCCAGTGATTTAATCATGTCTGCCCTCTTGGGGACCAGCTCTGGCACATGTGTGTGCCCTGAGGCTTCCGTGCCTCCAAAGCACCTTCTCTCCAACACACACATCTTTTCTTCGAGAGGAATGTCTCACTGGGGGAAAAAGGAGGAGGGTGCACTTCTGGTTCCTGATACACACCCCATTTCCCCCTATTCCACATACAGCATACCGTGGTGCTATTCCAGATCAGTAACGGCCCTGGAATCCCTTTCCACAACAACAGTTTGTTGTCTTAATAAGTCTTTAAGAAAGATGCCTAAGCTCATACGAGAAGAGGCATTTTATGCTTAAATGCTTGTATATATGTACATGATTATCTTAAAATCTCTAAGAAGCAAGATATATAAGTCGGTATGTGTCAGGGGTGGTACTGCACACTTATCATTATTGCTACATTAATTCCTAGATTTAGAATTGCTAGAAATGTGTTCCCAATCTATACTCTCATCCAAAGAACAAAAATAGGCTTCTCTTGGTACTCTATAATCAACTGGGCTAGCCTTCATATCAAACCTTTTATGTAATTATCAAAATCATATTTTCAAATCTACACAATAACAGGTTTATATTTTAATTGGCATATTGTTGGTATCATTGGACCTATAATTTTAGTGAAAATTCTTATTTTCACAGTGGATTTCATAATTTTTCTCTGCAAAGACGTGTATGACCTTTGGTAACCATGTTCCAGCCAGTGACTATTAGTTTTCAATTGCTAAGTGAAACAGTTACACAAAGTTAGTGACTTAAATGGACCAGAAGTTCGAGCATGGTGTGAGCACTGTCTATGTTCAGGGTCCTGCAGGCTGAAATCATGATTTGGGGCTGTGCTGTGTTTCCTTCTGGAAGTTCTACAGAGCAATGAAGCCTCAGCAATTTAGCAAGACTCTGTCTCTAAATAAAATATAAAAGAGGGCTGGGGTGCTGCTCAGTAGTTAAGTGCCCTGAGTTCAATCCCCAGTACCCCCCCCCCAAAAAAAAAGCACAGGCAAGCTCAATAAAACACTGACCAAATTAAGTTTATTCTTGTATAACTGAGTTCCCTGGGGGCAGGTGTCAGCCAAAGCCCACTCTCTGCTCCTGGAGCCCCCACCATTGCCACATGGCCCCTCCATTTCACAGCCAACGAAAGCATTGCATTTATCTTTGAATTAATTGTGATTCTCTGACTCTCTCTGCTTCTGTTCCCTCCTTCTTGACTAAAAGGCTCACGAGATGAGCTTAGGCACCTTTCTTAAAGACATTTGTCCCATATGTACCACAGCTGAGTCAAAGAGGCAGACTCCCATGATATCGAAAGCTCCACGGTTTACACAGGGTCTGTACACTGTTAGGTGTGAACTTGGAAGGAAATCTTAAAAATCTGCCTAATGCATTTATTAAAATTTATTATTCTTTTAAAATCTTTTAAAGGTATAAAAATATTTTGTATGCTTGAAAGTTCAGTAATTAAAGGTATATTTTGTATATTGTACATTAATGAGGATTGGCTAAACTTCCCCTTTGTCAATTCCGTAGATTTTTTTATTTTTAATGCACAAATACTTTAGATTCAGAAAAAATTTAACAGCCTAGCCACATGGTGTTCCCTTTTCTGATCGACAGAACTATCTACTAATAATATCTACTATTATTATTAAGTGCTGAAAAGCTAGATAGCTAATATCACATATTTTTTCTCCAAAATGCACATCCGGTTACAGGGACACAGAAGATTTGGTGCAGTTTCTCCCAAGATAAGAGCAGTGGTGTTTTTTCACTTCCCACCCAACAGCAGGAGAGTGCACCTTCTCATTGTGCATGGACCATTCACCTAGATCAAATAATCTCTGGGTATAAAACAAACCCCAGTGAATTTAAAAGAATTGAAATGATGCAAAATATGTGCTCCAACATAAGGAAATTAAGCTAGCAATCAATAACAGAAAGCTATTAGGAAAATCCTCAAATATTTGAAAAGTTCACAATATAGTTCTACATGAAACCAAAGATAAAGAGGAAATCTTGAGGTCAATTAGGCAATACCTGACTGAATGCAAATGAAATCACACTGATACAAAATGTGTGGGATTCAACTAAAGAAGTGTTTAGAGGAAAAATGTATAGCATCAAAAGGCTGACATTAAAAGGAGGAATATTTCCAAATAAAAGACTATGTTTTTACCTAAAGAAGCCGGAAATAAAATAGTAAAAACTCAAGTAAAAAAAAAAAAAAAAAAAACCTCAAAGTAAGCAGAAAAAAAATAAAAGATTAAAAGCCAGATAAAATTAAAACAGTAAAAAATTTAAAAATGATTCAAATTGAAAATCAACTTTTTTGAAAAAATAAAGAAAATTTATAGCCTTCAAGAAAGATTGATCAAGGAAAAAATTTAAAAAGACATAAATTACCAAAAATAAGAGAGCAGATCTGATTTCATACATTGCACATTCAGACATAAACACCTTCAGGGGCTCTTCCTTCTGCCCATCAAAACATACTGAGACACTGAATAGAAAAAGCCTCACACTGATCCCAATAGTGAGAAAATCACTTGAAAGAAACACAGTATCCATTCATAATTTTTAAAAAGTCAGCACAGTAAAAACAAAGGTGAACGTCCTTATCAGGATAAAAACCATGAAAACAAATTTCCAGTTAACATCACACTTAATGCAATTAATTGATGGCTTTCCCCTAAGATCATAAACAAATAGCACTGTCTTCTTTCCTACCTCCCTTGTAACATTGTGTTAGAAATTCTAGGCACATGACAAAGCCACCCCCCAAAAAACCTCTATTTGTAAATGACACAGCTATCTACATCAAAAATCCCAACTAATCCCAAAAAACCAAAGGCGGAATGTTTTCTTTGATATGAGGATGCTGACTCATAAGGACCATGGGGGGGGGGGGCGGGCAGAGCATGGGAGGAACGGAGGAACTTTAGACAGGGCAAAGGGGAGGGAGGGGAAGGGAGGGGCAAAGGGTAGGAAAGACGGTGGATGAGAGGGACATCATTACCCTAAGTACATGTATGAAGACACAGATGGTGTGAAAATACTTTGGGTACAGCCAGAGACTTGATAAAGTGTGCTCTATATGTGTAATATGAATTGCATTCTGCCATCATGTAAAACAAATTAGAATAAATAAATAATTGTTTAAAATTCTGAGAAATAATAACTGAGTTGAGCAAGATTATAAAGTCAAAGTAAAAAACTCTATTACTTTCTAAATATTAGTAATGAATATTTGGAATCAGAAAAAAATGAAGAATCATTTATAACAACACAAATAGGTATAAAAGTCAATAAAATTGAAGATCCAGAAATAGTCATGCTAATATGTTTTGAAGTGAAAGGCAATTTAAAGCAGAAAGGGTAGATTTTTAAAGTGCTAAACAATTGACTATTCACATGCAAAACAAGACACTGGGACTCAAAACTCACACTGTATGTAAAATGCAGGTAGACATCTTTTAAACACAAATGCAAAATTATGCAAGAAAACCAGTAAGAATCTTTGTGTTATTGAATAGGGTCCTTAGTTACAACACAAAAAACACAATTTATAAAAGAAAAGTAAAACTTTGGACTTCATCCAAATACCTAGAATCTTTCCTATGGAAGACGTTATTAAGAGACATAGAAGGCAAATCAAAGACTGGAAGAGAGGACTGGGCACAGCTCAGTGGTGGAGTGCAGGCCCGGCCTGCAGGAGGCCCACAGTGTGATATGTGACACCAGAAGAAGATAGATAAACAGACCAGTAGAAAACGTTGGCACAAAAATGAGCATGTGCATATACATGACGTCTTTATTCTTCATCTCCAAGACCTGGAAAGAAGCTGATTGTCCTTCAGTCTGTGAGTAGAGGAGCAAACTGTTGAACCTGCGCACAACGGCTATTGCTCAGCAAGACAGGGGACACACCCACTGGGCTGGAGCAACCCCTGGCTGGGCACAATTCAGGAGCCACTTGTCAAAAGAAACAAACTTTTTATTTTTAGAACACACACACCACACCACACAGCTCCTCAGGAAAAACCCTCAGAGCCCAACTGACACCACTGGCTTCCCACAAGCCTCTCAACCTCCCCCACTCCTCCTGCTCTTGAGGCCGATTGGCTGGGTCGTGTAGGCGGAGCCAAAAAAAGTCCCCCAATGAGCAGCTCCGTAGTCTGAAAGGGCGGGGAAAGAACCCAATGAGCATCACCGCAGAGGAGCCAATCAGCTAGAAGTTGCTGGGGCCACTGTGAGCCAATCATCAGCTGGCAGCTGGAAGTTTGCTGGGACCCCTTCAGCTGTGGCTCTCAACATCTCCCCCTCTCTGTTTAAACAACAAGCATGTGGCTTAGGACCGTGCCAGCCTTAGGTTGTCCAATAGTACATATGGTCCTTACCCGTAATCAGATGAGCTGACCTCAAGGCGTCAGCCTCGTGTCTTAGGTTGGTACCATTGCAATTGGATCTTACCCGTCATTGACTACCGGTCCAGCATACAGCCACACCTGTGGATAGGTCTTCGTACCAGCGGGGGGGTGAGATTCTTTGCCTCACCTCTGTTGGCCCCAAATTTTAGCTGACAACCATGACAAGCAGAAGGGAGGAAGATATACCAAGCCAATTGACGGCTCCTTTTGGAAAAATTGTACCACCGATGACATCATCAGCAAAAATACCCCAACACTACCACAAGTCGCTGCACCAACAGATAGTTCACAATGCATACAGGTGAGCTCACAATGTGTCCAGGCAAGTTCTGCAAGCAGTTCAGTGATGGCTATTGTAGAAGCTGTAGATTGGTTTTATCTTTGACTTCACCAGCACTGGGATGAAGATAGGAATTCTGGCAATAATGGCTAAAGAAAAAATTATGTAACATTACAGAAGGCACTAAAAGAAAACAATTTTCTTAACAATTTACATTATCTTTAAGAGAATTATTAAATATAATGAAAAGGAAAGGTGAAAGTAAACAAACAGATCTGTTAACCTTCTTTTGTGTTCACATATTAAAACAATCTTTAACAGCTGTTTACCCAATTAAATTAAACCATTTAAATCACGTGAATTAAAAAAAAATATTTGGATCCATTTTATCATGAGCGCTCATCATATATGATATATGGACATACATACATTCAAACATATAACACAAAACACAAGTGTGCACACATAATATAATACATACAACACATAACATTATAGTAAAGGCCTTATAACTTTTTACAGGTGAAATCTCCATTGCAATGTTTAAAAACTCTATAGTCAAAAAATAGAACTGATCAGCAAAACATTAACCTAGGTCTGTATGAGCTCAAAAAACAAAATAGAACTTCATGATATGGCAAAGGGCAATAATAAAATAGATATTGAAAAAAGCATCCTGGTTCTGTTGCAGATGTAAGAATAGCCAAACTGGAGTTTTGGATATCAGTTGTTATGGATTTGAGCCAAATCATCTTCTTTTTGGTCTGTAGAAATCGCTTTAGTTAATCTTTCTGGAATCCAAATCGGCTGCTGTTCTCCCTGTGGAAACACATAAACAGACTCCCGACTCCAGACAATCACTGGGTCAGGACCTTGGTTAATCTCTCTGGAATCCAAATCGGCTGCTGTTCTCCCTGTGGAAACACACAAACAGACCCCCGACTCCAGACAATTACTGGGTCAGGACCTTTCCATTGTCCTGTTAGAATATCCTTCCAAAGTACCTTGGGCTTATGTACATTTTTTGGACACATATGCCTTTCCGCAGCACTAAGTCCTGATGAATCCAAATTTAAAAAGTTTAGAGTAAAAAGGGTTATTTTAAGTTTATCTTTGGGGAATATATACCCCTTCCCAATTCCTTCTTTTTGCTTTAATAAGTACATTTTAATAGTTTGATGAGCTCTTTCAACTATGCCTTGTCCCTGTGGATTGTATGGGATTCCTGTTATATGAGTAATGCCAAATGTTGAGCAAAATTGTTTAAAAGAGGTAGAAGTATAACCAGGGGCATTATCTGTTTTTAACTGTTTTGGAACACCCACAGTGGCAAAATTTTGTAAGCAATGAGCTATAACATCTTTAGTTTTTTCTCCGGCATGAAGGGAGCCCATCAAAAATCCAGAAGAAGTATCAACTGTAACATGCAAATATTTTAATTTTCCAAATTCTGGCAAGTGTGTGACGTCCATCTGCCAAATATGGTTAGGTATCAATCCTCTAGGATTGACTCCAAGATTAACTTGTGGTAAAAAGGTCACACAATTTTGACATTGTTTTATTATTTGTCTAGCTTGTTCCTTAGTTATTTTAAAACGCTTTTGTAAAGTATTAGCATTGACATGGAACTTTTTATGAAAATTTATAGCTTCTTCTAGTGTAGAGAAAATATGTATGTCATGTGTAGTTTTATCTGCTAAATCATTGCCCAAACTAAGGGCTCCAGGCAATCCTGTATGTGCCCTGATATGTCCTATAAAGAATGGATCTTTTCTGTCCCAGATTAGACTTTGTATAGTGGAAAGCAAAGAGAAAACAGTAGAAGAAGGGGAAATCCTACCAGCATCTTCAAGAGATACTATAGCATTAACTACATACTGACTATCAGAAAATAAATTAAATACAGAATCTTTAAACATCACAAAAGCTTGTAAAACTGCATTAAGCTCTACCTTTTGAGCTGATTGTTTGGGTACTAAAAATGTAAAAGTTTGATCAGGGGTAACTACTGCTGCTGTACCATTATTTGACCCATCAGTGAATATATTTGGAGCATTCATGATAGGTGTTTTTCTTGTCATTTTTGGAAAAATTACAGGATGCAATGACCAAAAAGACAATAAAGGATTAGATGGTAAGTGGTTATCAAATGAAACATTAGATTTGCACATGATTATTGCCCAAGTATTTAACTCATTAGCTAACTCATCAATTTGATTCATAGTATATGGAGTAATAATTTTATTGGGAGAAATTCCAAACACTCCCTTTGCTGCTTTTATTCCTTTGAGTATTAATTGTCCTACAGCCTCAGGATACCTAGTAAGAATAGTGTTAGGAGAATAAGATAAATGTATCCATAATAATGGACCTTCTTGCCAAAATACTCCTGTAGGAATATTTTTTGTTGGTAGTACAATAAATAATAAAGGCAAACTTATATCAATTCTATCCAAATGCATATTTTCCATATATGTTTCAATGATTTTTAATGCCTTTCTTGCTTCAGGCGTTAACATTCGGGGTGAATTTGGATCTGATGGACCTTTTAGGATATCAAATAAAGGTCCCAACTCTCCTGTTGGTATACCTAAATAAGGCCTTATCCAATTTATGTCTCCTAATAACTTTTGAAAGTCATTAAGTGATTTGAGTTGATCTACTCGTATTTGAATTTTTGGTGGACGGACCATGGTTGAGGATAATAGAACTCCTAAATAATTAATTGGAAAATTTAATTGTACTTTATCTATTGCTATCTCTAGATTATAATTTTTTAATAAGTTTGTAAGTGTGGCATAACATTCTAGCAATGTGTTTTTATCTTTGTGTGCTAATAATACATCATCCATATAGTGAAATATTTGTAGTTCAGGATTTTGATTTCTAAGTGGCTGGATTACTTTGTTAACATAAATTTGACACATAGTTGGGCTGTTAGCCATCCCTTGAGGGAGTACTTTCCATTCATATCTCTGATCAGGACCTTCATGATTCAGTGCAGGGATAGTAAATGCAAAACGTGGACTATCCTCAGGATGAATTGGAATTGAAAAAAAACAATCTTTAATATCTATAACTAAAACATACCAGGTTTTTGGCAAAGCAGACAATTGAGGAATCCCTGATTGAGCAGGTCCCATAATAACCATCTCATTATTAATGGCTCTTAAATCTTGCAATAATCTCCATTTACCAGATTTCTTTTTGATGACAAAAATGGGAGTATTATGGGGAGATACAGAAGGTTGTATATGTCCTTCTGCTAATTGTTGTTTGACCAGGTCATGGGCTGCTTGTATCTTTTCTTTAGTCAGGGGCCACTGAGGAACCCATACTGGTCTTTCTGATTTCCAAGTAATTTTTATTGTCTCAGTGGCCCTTTCTGAAAATCCAACCCATGTCTGTCTGTTCCTTGATCTATTTGTATTGGTGCTGCTATACCTTGTTCTTGTTTTTCTAATCTTTTTCCTTTCCTAAAACCTTGTCTAGTCATAATAGTGGGTGCATTTTGGTTGATGTTATTTGTTAATGTCAAACCTAATTGATCTAGGACATCTCGTCCCCATAAATTTACGGGAAGATGATCCAATACATATGGCTGTATAGTTCCTTCACATCCTTCAGGATCCTTCCAATCTAATACCATTGCACTTCTATGGGGATTAGTCGCCACTCCTAGGCCTCGAAGCGTTTGAGTGGCTTGTTGTAATGGCCAATGTTTTGGCCATTCTTGACGAGAGATGATGCTAAGGTCTGCACCTGTATCCAGTAGCCCATTAAATTCATGTCCTTGAATATTTAGTTTTAGCATGGGGCGAGAATCTAAATTTAAAGAAAGCATAGCCCAATCTACACCTGTGGAGCCTAATCCCTTGGAACCTCTTTCTACAGTACGACTGGAAAATTTATCATGTAGGCTGGGTATTATTAGTAACTGTGCTATTCTATCTCCTGGTGAAATTACTGATATACCCTTTGGAGAACTGGCTATAATTTTTATTTCACCTTCATAATCGGGATCAATTACCCCAGGACTTATCATAAGTCCTTTTAGAGTAGAAGAGCTGCGTCCCAATAATAAGCCTACTGTTCCTTTGGGAAGAGGTCCTTTCACCCCTGTGGGAATGATTTGAACTCCCATCTCTGGAGTTAGTACTGCTCTGGCGGAGGCGCAGATGTCCAACCCTGCGCTCCCTCTGGTTTGTCTGATGAGGGATCTGATGGACAATGTGTCCTGGGCACTACCCTGATGGGGTTGCTGGGTTCCTCCAGTGCTCCGTATATTTGTGGTTTTGGGCCCCGGAGCATTGGGCCCCCCTGTCCATTTTTTGGCAATGGAGCCCGATGCCTTTCTCCACGATATCGTGGATAAACACCTGGTCCTTGTTCGTTTTTTGATAATGGAGTACCCTCTATGGTGGTTTGAGAACGGCATTCATTAGCCCAATGTCTCCCTCTACGGCATCGTGGGCAAATACCTGGTATTCTACTCCTTTGATACCTAGTTTTGTTAAACCCTCCTCCAATGGGGCAATTCCTTTTAAAATGTCCTGTTTGTTCACAATTGTAGCATGTTCTTGGCCTGGCATCTAAAGCCTGTTTTACTGCAGCTGCCACAATTTGCCCTTGTTCATTAATGTCTCTGGCATCTAAAGCCTGTTTTACTGCAGCTGCCACGACTTGCTCTTGTTCATTAATGTCTCTACATAATTTAATATATGTGTTTAAATCTTCATGTTTCCATGGTCTAATGATATCTCTGCACCAACGATTCGCTTGCTCATAAGCCAGGTGTTTTAGTAATGGCATTGCTTGTTCTGTATTCCCAAAAACTCTGGTAGCTGTTTGAATAAGCCTATCTACAAATTCAGCATAAGGTTCATTAGCTCCTTGTATTACCTTAGATAATTGACCTTGTAAACCTCCATGTCCTTGTAAAGTCTTCCATGCCTTAATTGCATCTACAGCAATTTGTGCATATACACCAGGATCATATGCAATTTGTTGCTGCTGATCCTCATAAGGTCCCTTTCCTAACAACATATCTAGATTTCTCTGAGGATAACCAGCTGCTGCATTTCGCCTAGCCGTCTCCTTGCAAAATTCCTCATTGGCAACCTTCCATAACAGGTATTGTCCTCCATTTAGCACAGCTTTACACATATTAGCCCAATCTGCTGGCGTCATGTTCAAGTTGTTAATGGATTCGACCATGCTTACAGTGAAGGGTGCTTGAGGACCATAGGTTGTTACAGCCTCTTTTAGCTGCTTCACTGTTTTGAAATTTAAAACTTGGTAAAATCGCTGCCCTCCTGCCTCAAATACAGGGCATGTTAATATTTGAGATCTTGTCTCAGGATCCCAACTATCAACTGCGGGGGTTGGGGACCTCCCAGCATATGGAGGTGGCCTTGTTAGTTGGACACTTACGTCCTCTGGTGATAGAAAGGTGTTAGTAGCAGTCTCCTGTAGAGGTGGTGCTGTTGGTTGGACACTTACACCCTCTGGTGATAGAAAGGTGTTAGTAGCAGTCTCCTGTTGTAACTTTCCCCCTGATGGCTTTTTCTGTTTTACACTTTCTTTCTCTGTCTGACTAGCTTGAGAGGCCTTCTCTTTTACTTGAATCTTTTCCTCTGTCTGACTAACTTGAGAGACCTTCTCTTTTACTTGAATCTTTTCCTCTGTCTGACTAGCTCGAGAGACCTTCTCTTTTACTTGAATCTTTTCCTCTGTCTGACTAACTTGAGAGACCTTCTCTTTTACTTGAATCAATATGTCTTCTCCTTCCTCTACCATTGTCTGAACTGAAGGCTTTGGACTAAGCAAACAAGATGCGAACGTCCACAATGGCAATGTGCCAACTGGCAGAGTCCCTGGGCTTTTCTTTTCTATTCTTTTTAAATCTTCACCTTGATGGTTCCATTGTGATATATTCAAAAACTCCTCCTTAAAAAGCCATGGGCTCCATTTTTGTATTGTATCAACGTATGCCCTGACTGTTCTTGATTTTACTGGGATGCCTCCTTCCTCTAACAATTTACTTAACACTCTTTTGGTTTGTTTTTTACTAATTTCTGATCCCATATTTCAACTATAATACAACCCAACAAGATGACACCAAACAAAGCCGAGACAGAATGAAACTAAAATGGAACAACAAAAAATCATTATAGCCTTTCTATCCTCCTGAAATGTCCATCCATCCTTTCTCCCTATCTGTTCCTCAGACGCAAATAGTTTTTCCTCAGATGTGAGCGGTTTTTCTTCCGTCTCACTCATCTCCAGGGACAGGCAACTTAAAACAAAAGTGAAGCAAAACAAAAGAGGAATCTCAAAATGGCTACCCATCCTCTCGCCCTGCCCTCAGGGGCGAGCAGTTTACCTTATCACTTACCCTCAGTCGCTCCCTGTGCAAGCCACTAAATGCTGCAGTCTGGCTGGGCACAATCAGGAGCCACTTGTCAAAAGAAACTAACTTTATTTTTAGAACCACACACGCCAAACAAAACTGCTCCTCAGGAAAAACCCTCAGAGCCCAACTGCCACCACCGGCTTCCCACAAGCCTCTCTCTCAACCACAAGCCTCTCCACCTCCCACAATCCTCCTGCTCTTGAGGCCGATTGGCTGGGTCGCGTGGGCGGAGCCAAAAAAGTCCCCCAATGAGCAGCTCCATGGTCTGAAAGGGCAGGGAAACAGCCCAATGAGCATCACCGCAGAGGAGCCAATCAGCTAGATGTTGCTGGGGCCGCTGTGAGCCAATCATCAGCTGGCAGCTGGAAGTTTGCTGGCAGCTAGAAGTTTGCTGGGGCCCCTTCGGCTATCGCTCTCAACACACATGGGCTCTCAAATGCCTCATCTGCAGGAAAGGAGTCTGCTCAGAGGCTGTGTGGCAATGATGCCATCCGGATGCCCCCAGGGAGCACAAAGTCCTATGGTGGAGAGTCTCAGGCATGCCAGCTCTCAGGGACACAGGGAGGGGCCGTCTGTGGAAGGGCCACCCACCGGGGAGCACAGGAGGGCTGCTGGCAGCTCTGTGTGCTGATGGCTGGACGGTCAGTGACTCTGTGTCTCTCGGAACTCGGAAAGAAGCACCAGAGCTTGACCCCTGCAGCACATCAGTGTAAAGCAAACACAGGGCAGTGCATCAGGCGGTCTGGCTATGCTGTGGAGAGCTACGTCACTGGGTTGGCTTTACCTAGTAAAGTTTCTCAAAGGAATATATGATGTGATGAGTGACATTTGTAATAAGTGCTCATTATAGTCAAAACTGCTAGTTTTCCAAGAAAAAACAACAGGAATGTTCGTATAAATAATAACATAGAAAAATAGAATAATGGTTCATTGGTAGATTAATAAGTACATTAGTACAATGACCTTAGTAAAATTATTATATTCTCTTGAATCAACAAATGTTTATATTTCAAGAATGTTATAAAGTATAACAATAGAGATCACAGTTTTATAGAATTGTTTTAGTAGTAATATTTGTAATAGTAAACAAAATTATTTAAAGAGATGTATTTATGGTTTTCTTACTAAATTTAATGTGGGAATTGAATTTGTTGGGGTGTGAACTGATAAATAAAGTTAATAAGAGTGTACGTTAGGTGATAGATTAGTAAAAATATAGAATATAGATAAAAGATTTTGATAAGTTAGAAAAGGCAATAATAAAGCAAGAATGGTCATACTCCATTTTGCTGCCTTCCATAAAAAACTGTTACAAGAGCTGTTTCTCAGAAACTGAAATGAAAGCTGTTTTCTGCTAAATTAAATATATATATATATATATATATAT
>NW_025999977.1:58403125-58539370 GCF_001458135.2 Marmota marmota marmota
TATATATATATATATATTGTTTTCTGTACTTTGGACCCACAAAATGTACTCAACCCAGGATGAGGTGGTCTTGGAGACCTATACAACTTTGAAGTGGATTCTCGCCCCCACTGACCACCTGCTTGATGGTTGTCTAGCAGCTACTGGACCCAAGATGTGGCTGAGTTGTTCTGCTAACAGCTTGTTTTCAGCTTCTGTAACTTGCTTGCTAACTGAAAACTTCCATAGGATGTGGTTTTGCTCCTTAAATAGCAACTTTCTCTCAGAGGGGGCTGCTGTTCTTTCAGAGAGCCACTTGGACTCTGTTAGACTCAGCCACTGGCCAGGTGTAACTGGCAAAATAGGTAAAAAATAAAATTCTTCAAATTATTTCAAATTCGGACTTGGTGTGTTTTCTGAGGGGTCTCCCTACAACAAACTCAGTATGCAGTCTTGGGGGTAATTTATAATATCTTTTGACAATCAATGTAGGTCCAGTTGGCGTTTTGCCCCGTGTTAAGTGCCATGAGGAAGACGCTCTCCATAGCCATGTCCTGGTGCCATCCATCCTGTGTTCTCTGATTCAGATGGAGCTGGACCTGCAGGCTCCCCGTGTGTTTACAAATGGAAACACAAACCAGAGCCCAGCAAGTCCACCGAGGCCCTTCACCAACAGCTCAGATGATTGTCTGGCTCCTTTTTTTTTTTCTTTTTGGTATCAGCAAAATATTTTTGAATTAAGTTATGTACGTTTTTAAAGCATAATGTCACTCCATACTTAATAGATCACAGTATCATGCAAACATGACTTTTACAAGCATGGGAAACCAACCATGATCTGTGACTCACTCCGTTGCAGAGTTTCTTTATTGTCATGGGTTGGAACCAGGCACTCCAAACCCCCAAGATGTGGCTGTGGACAATTAAAGAAGAAAACGAGGAAATCTAACTGTAATTCTCCCATTGTCCACCAATTAAATTGCTCCTTTGCCAATCTATTGGTCTGAAGTTTATGAAAAAAATGTTGCTCAACTGGCCCTACAAATTACACACAGGCAATAATTTTAGAAGTAAAATATTATGAGATCATGAATACAGAAAATATCTTAGTATGCTTAGAAAGTACTTAGAAACATGCACCAATATAGATTATAATCAAATTTTAAAACTCGGAGACAAAGAATTTTGGAAATAGCAAGAGGAAGGTGACCTGTCACGTGCAGGGAACTCTCATAGTGTGGTCAGTCGATTTTCCAGCAGACACTTTGCAGACCAGAAGGGAACGGATGATACGTGATAAAGGGGAAACAGCCGGCTGTGAACAGCACAAGGAGGGAAGATCTCACAGGCCACAAAGCTGGAGGCCATCAGCACCAGGCCTGCTGTCGGAGACGCGTTCAAAGGAGACCTTCAAGTTGAAGAACAGAGTACTCCACAGCACATGGCGACAACATAAAGGCCAATAGAGAAGACGGCAGAAGGCTGCGTCCCTGCAGCAACAGGCCGGTCACTTCCCATCCTCGGGCAGCCGTTAGGAGACGAGGGCTGAGATAAACAGGAGTGTGTCCTGAACGTCCCACCACACGGAGCGGGGCAGCCTGTGCTGATAACATGTGCTGTGGGGCGTGGCAGGGGACGGTGGGGGACCTCGGAGCAGGTGGAAAGAGTCCCTTACCTAAACCAACCCTGGCTACTGCTCGAGAATTGATGAACATCCCTGTGAACACGGAAAACGCCTCCAGAAGCCGCACCAGCCAAGAGGGCAGGAGCCAGGACCTACCGAGGCAGGAGAGAGAGCGGGAGGAGGAGCTCGCAGAAACCGGCCCGGGAAAGGCGGACCCAAGGTCTGCAAGACCACAGGTAGCAACTGGAAATAGGAATCCGCCCTACTGCTTCAGACAAATGGGTTAAATTCCCCAGTCAAAAGACATGGAATGACATGAGTAAGGAACCGAGACGCATGCTGTCTAGAAGGATCTCCATTTAGCTTTAAGGACCCAACAGGCTGAAAGTGAAGGGAAAGAGGGACTCATGCAGTGGTGACCATGCAGGCCCGTGGACACTCACGGAATACAATTCGAGTCAGAGCTCTCTGCAGAGCCAGTGGAGACTCTCACATAGGATGAAGGGGTCAACGCACCGGGGACATAAGCCGTAGATAGAGAGACACGTGGTGTCAGAGCACCCAGGGACACTGAGCACATGTCGTGGATTTGAAGGGCAGAACTGACAGCAGTGCAATGACCACTCAGGATGTCAGAGTCCTGCTCTTTCAATAACAAATTCGACATGCAGACATAACTGAAGACCAGAGCACCTGACCAGGCTCCAGAACTTTCCACCTAAGGTAAGAATACGCATTCTTCTCAAGACAACAAACACTCTCCTGGATAGAGCACATGTTAGGTCATGAAATTAAACAGCAAATTTAAGAAGCCTGAAATTCACCGTTTAAAATGACACCAGGACATCTGGATAGTGGACAGGCTGGAGCCGGCACACCTGGCTGGCTGGGGAGGCAGGAGACACACTGCTCTTCTGAAGGACCGACTAACATGCCTCAGCCTTCGCGAGCCACACGTTCGGGACTGGCCTGCTGAACTCTGCCTTGGAGTGGGAAGAAGCCCCCTGGTGCTCCGGGTGGACTCCTCCACGGAAGGGTGGGGAGCTGGCTTGGCTCAGGAGCCGCCCACCACTGTCCTCACCTCGAGGCTGCATTTCGCTCTCAGGCCACTTCCAGGAGATGTATCTCCTTTACTGGATTTGGTGAAGCAGGGGTTGGTGGCATGCACACAATGATCTTCACCGTTAAGATTACCATCCCAAGATTTATATTATTCCAACTTCCATTTTAAAAGGCTTTATTCCCTCATTCCACAATATTTGTAAAGAGCAATGCAGAGGCAACAGATAGCTGGTCAGTCTCTGGTGAGGTGGACAGCTGGCTGTAGAGGATCTTCACTACAGAGTTTTGATTGAAATATAATTTTAAACATTTCTCACTGCCGCAGTCTGGCTGGGCACAAATAACCGGGAGGTCATGAGCCACTTGTAGGTTCAAACAGGAACTACTTTTATTGCCCGAACCCAACAGGAACTCACCAGAACTCCAAAGAAAATCCGCGAGAACCAAAGGGAACTCCGCGAGAACTCAAAAGTAGCGGGCACCCGAGGTAGCAGGAGCCACCTATTGCTGGACAGCAGAGGTTTATATGCACAACTGAATACACATCTTGTTTCAATTTAGCATCATCCAGTTACAGCAATCAAGCATTATATTAATAATTATACACAGCTTAACTTAATTATCATCATCTTAATGGCTCGCTGGCGTTACTTCTCAACCACTCCTTCTGGCAAAATGCCAGATGCCATGTTGACTTGGTAGTGGCTCTCTGCCACAGTCCGGCTGCAGCAAAATAACCGGGGGGGGGGGGGGGGGTTTGGACGAACGACTTGTGTAGATTGATACAGCAGGAGTGGGAGCCGTTTATTGCAGGACAGGAGCGAGTATTTATACATTCCACACAGCTTATCTAATTAGCATAAACTAGATACAGCAGTCAACCAATAAGGAATCTCCACACTCATGGCTCGCTGGCGTTACTTCACAAACCACTCCCTCTGGCAAAATGCCAGGCACCATCCTGATTTGTTTACAGACCCTAACATTTGCCAGGTGCCATCCTGACTTGTTTACAGACCCTAACATTTGCCAGGTGCCATCCTGACTTGTTTATAGACCCTAACATTTGCCAGGCGCCATCCTGACTTGGTTACAGACCCTAACAGCCCTCAACATCACACCCACATTTATAGGACACCAGCGCTCTCAGAGACTGGAATGGGAGTGACCAGCAATAATGCTGCTCTGAATCAGGGTCAGAGGAGCAGAAGGGAGACTCTACTCTCCATTTGATAATGCCTACATCCAGCCTCTGCTTTCCATCTGATAACGCCTACTTCCAGCCCTGTCGCTCAACCAGCTCTGTTGTGTTAAAGGACAAGTTTGGAGATGCTAATTCAGTCAGCCTCACTTAATTCCTTTGATATCAAGAAGGATCTTATTAATTATAGCAAACTCATCAGTGTTACTTGAGCTATCTAAAGCTTCTGTGGAGTTTGCCATTAACCTAGTGTTTGATTAGCTTAGTCACTCTTCTGCTAATTCAGCCAGTTCCTGTGCAGCTCATTATATTTAACATTTTAATATTTTATAGCGAATTATCCACCCCAGGGGGAACACAGGGCTCAGCTAGGGCTGGGCTCAGGCCCAGGCAGGCATTGGCTGGGGATCCCATTCACACGGACGGTGAGTGCATCCTAAGAGTGCACACGCTCAGACCTTTCAAGGTGGCCGCTGACCTCCTCAAGTTTCCTCGTTTGCCAGTTATTTTAATTAAGGAATTTGTCCAGGAAACGGAATTTAGATTTGTGATCCTGGAAATCAAGGAGGAGGGGTTGCATCCTGGTCTTCCTTATAAGCTATGGAGGATCTTCTGTGTGACCAGCAGACTGTGACCTTCAGAGGGGCAGTGAAGAGGTCGTAGGAGCAGGGAGGCCAGCCTCTGGCTGTGGGCCAGAATGGAGTCCTGGCCAGCGCCCAGCCCTGGGCTGCTAAGTTCCCTGCTCCTGGCTGGCAGAGGGGTGGCTTCTGATGGCTGCTGGCACTCATGTCTGACGGCGGCCAGGAAAGAAGAGAAGCCTAAGCAGATGTGGAGGCCAAGCCAGGCTCTGCTCCTGGAGCACGTCACAGCCCATAGCGCTGCCGCTCTCTCTGGGGGGACAGAGCAGTCGGTGCTCACACCGAGGTCGCCAGAACCCAGCGTTTTCCTTCAGAAGGGAAGTGGAGCGCCACTCTACCACATGTCGCCTGGATACCACTTTAAAGCTTTGGCTTTATTTCTTTGAGTCATTGCCATGTCATGTGTCACTCAACAAATCCCAGCACCCTGCAATTGCTCAGTAAATTCTAATTTATTAACAATGGCTTCTGTTTCACAGAATCAACTCTAAAATAAGAGTGAATAAGTTACAGAAAAAAATATTTGAAATAGATACAAATAAGTAAAAAATCATTCTTGAGGATGAATCGCTGCGTTGAATATAGAACCAAAGAAGACTTCTAGGGGAGGTTGAGGGGCTTTAGCGCCACTCAGTCCTTCTACAATCTAAGTCCCAGAGAGCAAGAGGAGTCCACAGATAGTGCCACAGTTGCTGAGTCTAGAGTCAGAAACCCCAGCAGCGGGTCCTGTGCTGCCAACTCACCATGTGGGTTTGAGCACCAGTGAAACTGTCTGGCAAAGGACGAGCGGGAGGTGGAGGGGCTGTGGACAGGTGAAAGTAAAACAGAAAGAACTCGCTGGGCTGAGATGTATGTGTGGAAGAACAAGAGAGAACTTTTAAAATAGTGCCAAAAAAATAGAGTCGAAGCCAGGAGGGAATAGAATGTTTCCTCTCGAGGTGGGAACAGTCGCCCTCCCTGACGGTAAGGAACAGGGGACAACCGAGAAGCCAGATCCAACAGGGACTGACAGAGAACGAGATAGGGGCCCAGCAGGGCTTGCGGCACAGGCTTGGGAGCCACCAGCCCTGCTCCTCGGCCTCCCTCTGGGGCTCCTCCACTTCAGAGTGACCACTGCCACCTGGCGTGGCCCCAGGGGAACGGTGGCACGCATCCTCTTCTTCTGGCTTCCGTCCTGGCTCTGACACCGTGTTCACGTGTGTCCTTTAGAGACCATCCAGGTTCTCTCAGTGGCAGAATAAGTGGGTTAAATTAAATTAGCTCCGATTTCTTTCTAATTATAACACATGATTGCAATATATTCTAACATCCCTTCTACTTAGAAAGCATTGTGTGATTAAATGTCAAGTGTTAATCAATTGAGTTGATTAAACAGAGGTGCCTAGGACCTTGGTGGAACAGCGAGATGGATGAGGGCACTGCCTTCCAGTGACACCGAGGCCCCGGGGAGCTACTTCAGACCTGCTGGGCTGCCGGGCATCTAGCAGTCCCAAGTGGCGCTGTTGGGAAGCAGCTCTGGGTGGAGGTCTGAGGTTCAGGCAGGGCGCTGACAGAAAGACTCACGTTGTGGAGTTTCAGCTTAGACGTCACGTGTAGAAACATTTGTGGAGTTTTAATCAGCATAATTTTATAAGGTGATTTAAAACCTCATCAGGAAAATTTGTACTTCAGCATATTGAAAATGAGAAAGAGTAAAGCATAATAAAATATCCTCTAAAAGAAGAAGAATTTAATATAATGGCATACCCACGTAGCAGGGCCATGTTCCTTCATCTCTATAATGTTTGCAGTCAATGGAGGAGATGATTGTTACGATATTAATAAAAATACTTATGGAATTGACAATTTGTGTTCAATTATAAAATTTCTAAAATACATAGAGAAAAAGACTAGAAAGAAAAATAATAAAATATCTCAAGTTTCCTCTGAATAATGGAAACATGGGTGATCTGGAGACAGTCTGCTGAGCATTTATTAATTTTATATTATAAAATTATTTCAAAAGAAAAAGATCACCTCTCATTAGCCATTACAAAGATCTGGGGATGAGTTCTTACCAGCTTTGGTTTGGCAATTGCTAAGGGAAGGCAAGAGAAGAAAGTGACCACCATGTGGGAGAATCTTAGTGAAGAGAAGACCCTGCGGTCGAGGGCGTCGAGGTGCGTATTGGAGTGAGGTGCCCCCCAGTGCTCAGGTGCAGTCAGCTCTGTCTTTGCTCAGTGTGGTAAGAACTTGGCTTCTCCGCCTGGATCCTCACGGTGGTCTCACGGCATCACTGACCAGCAGGCACGCAGACTCTCAGACCTCTCCATCATTAGCTGATCGTGCTATGGGCCAGACGAACTCTAAAGCCAGCCCATGTCTTTTTCTTTTAAAAAAATTTTTTTAAATATCAAGAATGTAAATGTGATCATTTGAAAAGAATCTCATGAAAGATTCATTGATTGAAGGAGAATATAGAGAGTCACGGCTGTTTGGATGTCTGTAGGGATGGAAGGTGGAGCAGGAAGAGGGCAATGTCCTCCACAGGCGAGGACAAATGGCAAGGGGATGAGGTGGGGAGGCAGGGAGCTGAGCCACCGCCCTGGAGCCACAGGAGACTTGAGGGCACTGGGATCATGACACCCGCCACATCCTGCTTCACACAGAGAGCGGAACGTCGCCGCCAGGCTTCAGCTAGAGGTTAAAAAGAGAAGAAACACAGACTGCAGCACACTTCTGTCCTCTCCACCCATCCTGGCCTACTCCCTCTCCCGGGTGAGTCCCCAGCTCGGCATCTCTGCTCTCAAACTTCTCATGTCGACTTCAGAGCCGTGTCTCATGGCCAGCGGTCCACCCTCTCTTCCTCCCCCTTGGCCATCGCCACTCCCTGGCCCTGGACACTGTCCATATCTCCCTGGTCCCCTTCCTTCCCTGGCCCTTAGAAAGGCAGCTGGGCTGACGTCATAGAACAGGGGCCACGTCACTCCCCTCCCCCTGGAACCTCACCTCACTGGGGCTCACACCGCACGCCAGGGAAGCCCAAGCCCCTCTAACGACAGCCTCTCAGGACACCTTTGATCCTGACCTTCTTGTGAGCTGCTGAGCAACAGAGAAAAAAGCACTGTGCAGGAGGACAGGAAATCAGGAATCGACAGAAAGAGCACAAAGGGAGCGTCTGCCTGCTCTTCCGGTTCTTTTCCTGGTCTTTCACGATGGCCCCAGCAGCTGTGAGACACTGGGGAGCAGAGCTCCTACACGTCACGTCTCATGAACCAGGAAAATTGAGCAAAGGACACAAAGCCTTCTGCCCGTGTGCCAGGCATCTGGAAGACTCTCCTGCTTCCTCGATGTTGAAGTGTAACAGCAGAGAAGCGGGCGAGCAGCTCGCCCAGACAAGCGTGGAGCAGGAAGAAAGATGCTTTATTAAAGAATAATAAACAGACTCCTCCAGGAGGAAGAAGGGGCCCAGGTCTATGGGATGAGGAAGTCCTGTCCGTTTTCTACGTCTAAAGTTTCCCTGCTCTCCTGCATTCTTCTCCCTTATCTTGTTCATTTCCCCTCTTCCTGTGTGGGGGCTGGGGGTTGTCCGTGGAATGGCCAGGGGTGAGCAGGTGGCTGGGGGGCCTAGGTGGGATGCTAGGCAGAAGGGAGCGGCAGCCCAGGGCATTGACAGCAGCTCCCAGTCTGCTCAGGAACTGCTGCTTAAGGAACCACCTTTTGGGGAGGGTAGGACATGAAGGGGCTCTGGACATGAGCACTCCAATCTCCTAGGGGCAGCTTCCAGTTTCCCTGACTCAGATCAGACTCCATTTTCTCCACCAGACCCAACTTACCTACCTGCACTGACTCTGTCTTTAAATCTGGCTTCACAGACCTCAGGAGTCTGCTGGGTCCTTGGGTCCCCACAGTAGGGACCAGGGAGGAGGGGAAGAAGGTTCTGAGTGGACAGCATGTCCCCAGGGTACCTTGCCAGGGAAAGCAAATGGCCGTCAACAGGGTATCCACAGCACACAGCTTTAACTACTTCATCCTGGAAAAGATGGCAGTTCCAATGTTCTTTGATAAGAAATTGGCTAACTTGTCATGTTGTATAGACTAGAGATCATTCAAAGGAAATTTGCAGATAATTTTAATGTTACAAGAAAATATTCTCTCTACAAAGGTAGGTAAAAAGATAGATGAAAACATTTGTAAGGCTTCCTTCCTTGTATGTTAGAAAAGTCTGCACTCACAGGGAGAGGGAAATTCAATAAAACTTTAACAGTGGTGGGGTTCCAGCTCATTTTCACTCTCTCCTCTATGATTTTTTTCTGTATTTTAAATGAATTTATTTTATAATTAAGAAAGAATTCTAAAATGAACAAATATGCTCCATCTGTATTGTTTTATTTTTAATCTGAAAGGCCTTTATTAAGCATTTCATATGAATATATGTGCTTTCTAAAATATTTTCAGTGGTTTTCAGAGAAAGATATAATAATTACTTAAACTTCTATTAATTGGTAGGAAATCATTAAGCTAAGAACAGTATATCCCTGGACAGCACAAGTTCAACTCTAGTTTTCACAGCGTACCCTAATAATCGCGTTACATTCTTCATGTTCTAATTAAGGCCCAAGGGCAGGGCACTGCCTAGCAGAGGATCACTGCCAGGGTTAAACGCCAAGGACAAGCTGTTCCTTCATTGCTTAATTATAGCAAATCAATTTAGGTTTCGTGTTTGGTAAGGCAGGATGCCTCCCCGTGAGGCCTGAGCACATTTCTGGAGATCTGCTGGTAAAGTGAGCGACTGTGTGCTTCATTCAGTTAGACTAACATTTTTACAACTTCGGAGATGCAGATGCATTGGGTTGTAAAAAACGCCACAAAGATTTCAAGACATATTTAAAAGAGAATTCATAAATCAGATGATTGCAGAAAAATACCACCATGTCAAGTGACTACAAGCCAAAAATCACAAAGGCCAGCCCTCAAGTGGCCCAGAGTGGGAGGTGGGAAGATGTCAGTGGAGTCTGCAGCTGGAGTAACCCAGGCATCCACTTCGGAGAGGACTGAGAAGAGACCTTGGCACATCGCCCTGTAGGCTGCTCATTTTCGATTAAAATGGCAGATGAGGGAAAGGTTGAGTGAAACCGAGCTCGGCATTGTCCTTCACTGGTACAGGGACCACAGAAGCCCTGGACTTCTTTCTTCCTCATTTTCTCCAGGCAACCACCCCTGCTCATGAGGAAGCTGATTCAGGATGGTAGGAAGACCTGGTCCCCAGACAGAGCCCTGAGGCTGGGCTAAAGCCTCGAGCAGAACCTGGTTTCTGTAGGCCCTGAGCCTCCAGGTGGAGACCTTTGGTCATGAGACCGGGAGGACTGAAGCAGCGACTAGGCTCCAAGGCTGCGCTACTGTTTCTACGCACTTTAAAGCACTATAGCATCTCCTTTTTACTTTATTCCTAAAGTATTGAATTATTTCACACATAGAGACTAAACACCACACGTAGCAACTTGGTGATGTCTTTACAAATGCAAATTCCTAGCCAGCACTAGGGAAAGGCATATGCAGACTTTCACATCATCCAGGGTGTCTGTCTCACTGTCCCCCAAGGAAACCCCTCTCCCAAGGTGACGACTGTTCTGAATTTTATCACCACTGATTACTTTTTCTTGTTTTTGAATTTTATATGAATAAAGAACATCCCATTTTTTATATCTGGATTCTTTCCTCATATCTGATTGCCATGAAATTTCTGTGTATGGTTGCCTGTGGTAGAAGTTTGTTCCTTTTAATTTCACAAATACATACCAAAATTAATTTTTTTTTGTTCTGCTGCAAATATTTTGTTACTTTTTAAGATATATATATATATATATATATATATATATATATAGGCATTGTGGTTAGGGATATGCTGAACTGAACTGATAGGTTTGAGAGGAGGCATATACTCAGCTTAATGTTTTCTGAAATGGTTGTACTGGTGTATTCCACCACCCACCATGCGGGAGTATTCTTTTGTGTGTGTGTGTGTATGGTTCCATTCATCATCATCTTTTTTTATTTGTTCTAATCAGTTATGCATGACAGCAGAATTCTTTTCAATACATTGCACACAAATGGAGCAAAATTTTTCCCTTCTCTGTTTGTACACGAAATAGGGTCACACCATTCATGCAATCATACATGTTTCTAGGATAATGATGTCCACCTCATTCCACATCTTTCCTACCTCCACAGTCCCTCACCCTTCTCCCCTCTCCTTTGCCTAACCCAAAATTTCTCCATTCATCCCATGCCCCCATCCCCTGTTATGGATTAGCATTCACTTATCAGAGAAAACATTCAGCCTTTGTTTTGGGGGGATTGACTTACTTCACTTAGCATGATATCTCCAACTCCATCCACGTACCTGGAAATGCCATAATTTTAACCTCTTTTATTGCTGAGTAATATTCCATTGTGTATATGTACCACAGTTTCTTTATCCATTCATCTATTGAGGAGCATCGAGGTTGTTTCCACAGTTTAGCTATTGTGAATTGTGCTGCTATAAACATTGATGTGGCTGTGTCCCTGCAGCATGCTATTTTTAAGTCCTTTGGGCATAGACCAAGGAATGGGCCAGCTGGGTTAAATGGTGGCTCTAGTCCAAGTTTTTTAAGGAATCAAGTTTTTTAAGTACTGTTCAGATTGGTTAGGACCAGACAGATTCTCAGTCAAGTTCTACAAGACCTTCAGAGAAGAATTAACACCAACACTCCTCAAATTTTCCATGAAATAGGAAAGGAGGGAACACTTCTAATCTCATTCTGTGAAGCCAGTATCACCCTGATACCAAAGTCAGACAAAGACTCATCAAGGGAAGGAAACTTCAGGCCAGTATCCCTGGTGAACGTAGATGCAAAAATTCTCAATCAACTTCTGAGGATTCTAATTGTGTCAGTTTGTCGTGGTCTTCCTTGTTGGTTTGATTGTCTTGTTTTGTTGTGGCTGTTTCCACCTGGTGAGCACCTTGGTATCTTAAAGTTCTATTTTGTTTGCTTTTGATGATTAATCATGTATTTTTTCCCATTTAGATATAACTTTTCCTGTTCAAATTTTTGCCTAATTATCACCAGGTTAACTCCCTTTCTGATCAATATTAGAAGTTCTTGCATAATTTGGATAAAAATTTTGGTGAGGGCTCATATTTGTGTAATTCATCTTATTCCTCCTTATCATTTCTCATTCCTCATATAGTCTTTTGATTAAAAATTTTTTTTTTATTTTTAATGAAATCTAATGTTTAAATAATTATCTTTAATTGAATGTCTCTTTAATTCATTTTTACATATTCAATGTCATGAAAATATTTTTGACTCTTAAAAGTTTGCTTTTATTTTTTGAATTAAATCTTCTTTACAGAGCTTCGTGGGCATAAGTCTGCTCCACGGGGCTTCTGGAGCCTGTAGCTTCCTGGTTTCAGTTTTGTTTTTCAGCCTCAGCCTCGCCTCCTGTGGTAGCTGTTCATATTGTTTCTTCCTTATCCTCTTACTCTTTGTTGAACTTGAATCACTGTGAATTCCAACTCCACACCACGCTTCCTTGGTGGGTTTGCATTTCATCAGGTAAGAGTGCATCTCAGGCTGAGCAGGAGCCTGGTGTCCTACAACAGGGAGAGGGAAGGAGAGCAACCTTAGCAAACCCAGAGTGTGAGCTCAGGAAGGGCCTGAAGCTCCTGCAAAGGCAGGCAGACCTGGAGTGCTAGGGGAGAGCCAGGAAAGGCGAGAGCAGGGCTCCGAGTGCGAGGGCCTTTCTCAACATGGTGAGGCGCTGGACACCAGGACCAGAGTGAGAATCTTAGGCAGTGACATAATCGGTGATGCCATTCTGGAAGCAGAGGTGCTTTGGATGCGTGCTTGGTGAAAAGCCACTTAGAGCTGCTGCTGCTATCACCTAAGCTCAGCTAATTGGTTCCTGGACCAAGGAAGTGAGTGCATGGTTGGGAATCGGTGAAAAGTCCTTATAACCTGCTTCCAGTGTCCTATCATCACATGCTTGAAGAGGTAGAATTCATAGGTGACCATAGAATTAGATCAATCCACAACCCTAGGCCCAGAAACCAGGCCAACCGCAGTTCTGCAAGCATAGAGAATGCTGTGGTCTTCCTCAGCTCATTGCCCTCCCACAGTGAGGCCTGTGATTAGCACCCAGAGCAAAGGCTAAGCTGGGCTAAGGGCTGCTGAACCCTGCCACTCCAACAAGCGAGTGTGACTCCATGAACATTCGCCAGGAGCCACCACCTAAATGTGGTGAGAAACAGGAGGAGGAGGAGGATGTTAAAATGAACTAAAATCAGCACCAGCTCATGGGAGATAAAATTCACATCTGAGAAAGGCACTAGTGTTCAAGGGTCATTCGTGCCTGCAGATCCTGAATTTCATTGGTTGTAGGTGGCAGAGGAGGTGAGAGTCCTTGAAACCCTGCCGGGAGCTTTAGCGGCTCTGCAGTGATGTTCACCCCCAAGACCCCAGGCTGACATGCTGATACGTGTAGTGTGCCCCAAATCCACTTGGGCCTGTGGCTGAAATGCAGCTTTCACATCCCGACCATGGAATTCAACTCCATACTTCTGAGATATGTGCAGAAACAGGCCTTTTTGTGAAGCATCTGAGCATTTTGATGTTCAGTTTCCAGGTCACGCCTTACGGAACACTAGTCCAAGGAACTACATATATGAGGATTGTATACAATACATATGTGAAAAAAATAAGAACAGAACCCCATAGAATGAATGTACCTCAAAATAAATTTGTCAACCTGATTTATACGAAACAAAGAAGGCTCAAAAACTGTTTTGGCCAATGCGTTTATATATATTTAAAATTGGCTACACGGACTCAGATACAATGTGCAATTGGGTATTTCACAGTATTTAGTGGCCGATTCTAACCCACAGTTATTTATTGAAGCAAAGTTACACTAGGTCCAAAGAAGAACAGAAATCCTGAGGACAATGGCAACGAGATCAAAACACCAGAACTGTGCGCTCTCCTCCCCTGGTGCCTCAGATGATGCGGCACCTGCTTCAGGTGCACAGCTGCAAGGTCCCAGGCCCAGCTCAGTGCAAGGCACAGGGACAGCCACCTAGGCACCTGCCACTGCAAGGAGAACTGCTTCTAAAAAGCCCAAGTCTCCCCAAGCCTGATGGTAGTTCAGACAGGCCAGAGGTATCCAGCTGTCAGGCCCTTGGTAACGCATCAGGCAAGAGTTTGGGGACAGGACAAACATTCAGTGACAGCCTGAGCATGGAGGAACATGCTGGGCAGTTGGCCTCAGGCACACTTAGAGGTTTGTGCTGTCTTTCCCTTCAGGGGATGAGGTAATATGAAGACAGCTTGGTTATGATGTTAAATTACCTGAATTTCAAAGACATGAGTGAAGACCCTGGTCAGAAACAAGAGCATCTGGCAATTCAAGTGGGAAAAGACAGGACCAGTCAGATCGGAGATGAACTTACAAGTTTGATTTTATTTGGATTAACATATGATAATCAAAAAATATATTCCTCGTCTATCCTTGCAAAAGCAATCCATAGGATTCTGTGAAGAAAGCCTCTCGGTCCTTTTGTGCCCTAGAAAAGTATTTAATCTGGCACATCCAAAAATGCTCCATTTTAAGTCAATTTTAGGCAACCAGATGTAAGTTGCCTAAAGTCATGTTTTGTTTCACTTGAACGATTTCTGTGTAGGCTGGAAACAGAAAGACCAAGACAAGGTAGCCGCTGCTTCCGGGGATGTCCATCCTTTCTTCCCTCACAGCTGGAATCTGCTGTGTCCTCTCCTTCTGACCAGTTCCTGCTTTTATCCAGAGAAGAGACCCTCAAAGACTTACAAATCTGGACGGGTTTTGTGCTGGTGGGTTCTCCACCACTATACCACAGACCTGGGATCTATCAGTTTCCTCTTCTCTAATCAGTGCTGATAACTGGCTTACAGAGTCGGTTTGTGGTGAAAAGCACAGGAGCCACCTGGTACCCAGCCGGAGATCATGAAGGGCGCCATTTTCGCTGGTGGCTATTTCCATGGGCTAAAGTGGGTTCAGGAAGGCAACCACGTACTAGTCTCCAAACGGAGGGCCAAACCCAGTCCTTCTTGGAACTGTGACATGGACAGAGAGTGGCAACCACAGAAGATTCCTGCATAGCCACCGGGGTGGCTTTGCGATCCCTCACCTGCCAGGTGGCAGTTTCTGCCAGACTAAGGAAAAGGTTCCTCCCTTTGCAGAAGAGTGGGAGGAACAGTCTCCAGGCATGAGGCTGGTGAGGAGAAAGGGCCGTGGGTGGTGGTGTCAGGAAAACCCGCCTGAGAGACGCAGCACAAGGGCAGAGAGAGGGCACCTGAAACCCCCGTAAACCCGTCTTCCAGCATGTGCACAGGCGGGTCGTCTCAGAGCCATGAGCCAGACAAATGGAGACACAGCGTCTACCAAATGGAAAAAATGACCGTCTGTCAAGCCCATGTGAAGTGGCTGTTGTTCTCGGCAATCTGGGACCACGTGCTCTTCTTTCTGTGCCAATTTAAATGTCTGATTCTTCACAATTTCCTTTCGTCTGAAAAAAAACCACTTTGTCTGCAGCAATTTGTGATGTTTTTGTTCTCCTCTTTCCTGCTTCAAGCGAGAGGCGTAGACAGTCTTCGCTGAGCGCTGTCTTCGTGTCAGTGGGAGGCCTCTGAGATGTCCCCTCGTGGGTCAGGACCTCTGGCTTTGGCCACAATCAACGACCACCTTCATCTCTATGTGACATCAAACAGAGGTTATGGAACCGTTCACAGTCGAATCATCCTGAGAGTTTCAGGCAGATTTATATCCTTGCACTGGTTCAGGTAAAAAAGCAAAATTACCCATGCCCACTGGACACAAATGAAGACCTGAACATTCTCACCAGGAGTTATTCTTGTTTATTCACAGCAGAAGAAATAAGATGTAATAGGAGGGAGGGGGATCTCCCAGCATTCCCAAACCATTGAACTCCTAAAAATTGTATTTGTGTGGCAAACCCCAGACCACGCTGTTCTGTTCCCCTTGGACAGCACGTGCTGTCTGGCCTGCGGCCCAGTTGTGCCAGTGCAGTGGGGTGGGTCGCGCACAGGCCAAAGGAAGTACAGGAAACACCACGGGCTGCTCTGAGCTCAGAGGCAACAGGCTGACGGTGAGCACCTGTCCCTCACGGCGCCTAGCCAAGCAGTCCCTCCCTGGGGTGTTTTGTCCAGTGGAGGCTGGCTGGGTGAGTGGCACCTGGTTTCCACAGTGCTCCCAGTTCTGCCGCCGACCCTACTCAGAGGGGTTGCATGCTAGGCTGCAGAAGCATCGGCCTTGGCTTGCGTGGTGCTCGTCCGCAGCATCCTGAGGAGCGACTTCCGGGCCTGCATGCAGCCAGGAGCTTTCTGCCCATAACAGACGTGTCCTGGTCCCTGAGTGCCTAAGGAAAGCCAGCTTCCTTCACAATGACCTCTATCTACACTTTGGGGCCCAGGCTTGCTCTCCTTGTGCCCTCGACTGGGCTAGGTTTTGGGGATGAGAAAGGGCTCTTGAAGGACTGGTGTCTTACTGCCCCCCTTTGCTTGAGAGATCACACAACACCTACTGCTAACACACTGCCACTTCTTGCTCAGAGCATGATCCCGTCGCTGTGGGGGACACGTCTTCTGTTACGCAAGACACGTAGCAGGCCCCAACTTAGACCCATAGCTGTGGTCTAGGTTCTGGAAGGAGCGGGAGTATCACTTCCCCTGGAGCAGGCTGTGAGGCTGTGCAGCTCTCTGCCCCAAGTCAGCGCGACCGTTTCTGATAGGGATGGAACCGTGGACGCTGCATATGGCATGTGGGAAGCCATGTCTGGGACCCCGTTTTAATTTTTATCAGTTCTATATCTCACGAGGTGCCGTCGTCGTCAGTGTGGGTTGCTATAGCAAGAGCCTCACCACTGGGTGGCCAGACAACAAACACGGATCCACCCCTGTGCTGGAGGCAGACAAGTCCAAGGTGAAGGCACAGACGGGGTCTGACGAGGCCCTTGCCTGGCTCCCACAGGGGCCTCTCGCTGTGTCCCCAGGTGGGGAAGGCGTGAGGCAGCTCTGGAGGTTTTTCTAAGGGCACCAACATGATCATGGGGCCCACCCTCATGACCCAGTTGTCCCCAAAGGCCGCACCTCCTACACAGGAGGTGATCACAGGAGTTAGGCTTCAACACGTGAATCCTGGGAGGACCCTGACATCAACCTGTAGAAGGCGCAGCTTCATCACCTGATTTCTGAACAGGGAAGTCCCATCTTTGTGGAGAACTCACTGTTTTATTTTTAATGTGACTTTGCTTTAGTGAGCCTGAAACGCTGCGGCATGTGCAAGCTCTGGGCTGCTGCTCCACGGTTTGAAGGATCGAGAGCCACAGTCGGGGCCTCAGCATCTCCCCCGCGACACCCCACAGGAATGTCCTCAAAATGTTCCTGGTGTGTGCATGTTACTCTCCTGAAGGGCCTGCCGAAGGACTGCTGTGGAAATGGAGCGTCTTGGTTCACTTTCTGTTTCTGTAAGAGAATATCAGAGACCCAGGGACTCAGTAAGGGTGGACATTTATTTCTTCGAGGTCTCAGGGCTGGGAAGCCAGGAGCATGGTGCCCGTGTCTGCTCAGCTCCTGGCCAGAGCCTCCTGGTTGCATGGTAACGTGGCAGAGAGCATCGAGGGTGAGTCAGAGCGAGCCAGCTGCCTGGGCTCTCTCCTCCTCTTCTGAAGAACCCCGGACCCTCATGGTGGGCACCTCATGATCCCACCTTGAGTGCCTCCCAAGGAGCCACCTGGAGCACCACTAAATAGGGACTAGAGTTTGTTTCTGCATATGAACTTCCAATAGGCACACTGGAGGCTGAAAATAAAGTGACTTTTCACAAAAGATAGCGCAGGGGCTTTTGAGAACATCGGTATTCACATCTCTTAATTCAAGGGTGTGTAAACAGGTTTTTTTCCTTTTTTTTTTTAACCTAAACAGACTCATGGGTGGCCCTCTGCAGTCCTCTGGCCCCCGGCATGGCCTTTTCCAGAAAAGATGCAGGTCTTGGCGTCACCGGCTTGGCACGAAGCAGAAGCGTGTCATCCCAACCTCCCTGCTGGCCACTCCAGGGACAACAGCTGTGTCCCTGTGAGAAAAGCATAGTCCCTCTCGCAGGCCCAGAACCCAGTGTCAGGGGTCCTTCCCGTGAGGGAGGCTGTTCTTAACACGCCTCTTTACCCCAGATGGACAAACTGACATGCTGACGAGGTGGTGGATAAGCCACATGCCAAGGTGCGCATGGGGGAGCGCGGGGCTCAGCCTGCGGGTGCCGGGAGGCAGCCTTCAGGACGGCCTGAGCAGCTCCGATGCTGGTCCTTTAGTGAGGGGGCGGCACTGACCTTGCGACGACTGTCCTGGTGAGCGGAGGCCTGGAGTGGTCTGTTTGTGGGTGGGTGTGCGACTGTGGCTCTCAACATAATCCACTCAGACCTTTTATAGAACCCACTCACAAGGGCATCGAATATTTTATGATGGTATTCTGGCTGATGGATTATCTGATTAAATTAGGGGGAAAGGAAGCTCTGAGTGGCTGAAAGACAGATGTTACAATTACTCCACCCTCCAAATGAAGAGGCTCAACAGGCCGGGGGATGCTTCTGCCCAATTTCGGGAACCTGGAAAGTAAACTCCACTTTATTCATTTGACCTAACAGGAAGTCCTTCCTCAGTAGCCAGTTGTCAACAGAATGAGAGGGAGAGTCGTCCTTAGAATTCAGGTTCTAATGCCAGAAATAAATCGCACCTGCACTTCACTTGTGTACCTTGCAAAAAACATGCCATATTTTAAATTTCCTCTATTTTAACCCCTCAGCGGAGTTGGGCGGAATCACAGTTACATTCCTCTAGAAGAAGTGGGAACTCGAGGGAGGTCTGTGCCGGGGGCTGGCAGTCCCACTGACATGCCTTAGGAGCTGCTCAGATGAGCAGACACAGCTAAGAGTGAACCAGCCTTTATAGGAATGGTGCTCACTAAAAGTTAAGTATAGTGATATAAGCCTATGGGAGAGTTCTGTTGAAAGCTGTGCTAACCCTTGCAGACTCCAGGGAAGATCTTGCCCCAGCCACAGGAGAGATAGTAGGTAGCACTGGTACACGCCTAGAGTCGGGCCGGGCGGGGCCACTGGATGGAGCCCCGGAGGAAGCACCTGCCGATCCACCCAGCAGAGGATCCACTTTAGCTCCATCCTTGATGATCAACTTTCTTCCTATCAGGACTTGGCAGTAAGGAGTCCTCCACCGACCATAAGCAGAACGCCAGGTCCCCAACGTCGGCACTTGTCTTTCTCTGTGTAATGAATGAGCAGCTCGTCTGGCACCAGGAGAAACAATGGCCACTGAAGACAGGCCATGAGATAAGCTGTCCTCGGGAGCCACCGAGACAGAAAGGGAAAGTAAAGGCTGAGCCTGTGTGTGATCAGGAAGCAAGAACCGCCATTGTATCCAGTGGAGCGATATCCCAACACAAAGCACCACGGGATGCAAATGATCCGAGACTCATGGATGTGCGTCTCACAGCCTGGGAGTGAAGAACCTGAAGGGCCAGAGGACCAGACCCATGAGAAATCACCCTCCCACTCACATGGCCAGAGATCTCACGCCTACCCCACAAGGAAAAGAGCGGATCACCTGCAGCACCACACGGGCATCGTTGGCAACTCCGAGGGCTGAGACCGTGGCCAACCTGCCGGGATGAATGAACTCGGCCAGACACCAAGACAGTGTGAATTGTCCAGGGCAGCTCAGGCATTATCATGGATCCCATGAAGTGCTCATTCCTGGTGGCTCAGGTTCTGCATCAGCCCTGAGCCCCTCCAGATGGCCTCTGGCCCTGGGCAGTGGCGTTGGAGGAAGAAAGGAGAGAGATGCTTGCTCGGCCTCTGCCCTCCTCCAAGCTGAGAGGGGTTGGCACTCACAGGTCCACAGTAAGGAGCACACTCAGAGATGAGTGAAATGCGAGTCATTTCCTCCCTTCAATTTCTGTGAATTGTTTTTAAGATGCTCTTCTCAATGTTTTAACTGTCTAAATTGAGACAGTTAAAATCTCAGTTCTGCTCTCCTCCTTGCATTAATCCTGTGCCTCCCTGAACTCTGGGATTGTATTCCTGAGCCATCAGAATCCAGGGTCACTTTAACCCCGGAGACCCCAAGGAACAGGGAGACCCCGAGGACTTCCCGAGTTTGCGGCACTTCTCCAGGTAACAGGTTAGGGGAAAACAGACATTCACATTAGAATTCCACTCCATGTTGGTGGCACCCAGACCAAGACCAGACCCCTGAATCACAGAACCGGGAGAGAGTGAGTGATTTCCTCCCACCTGTATCTTCTGTTATGAAGTAACACGTGTGTGAAGTAAAAGGGCTCAGGCCCTGGACACCAGGAAAACGTGGGGCTACTTTGGAAGCCTGTGTGGGAAGACTTTGCAGTTCTAGACCTTACATGCATTTTTAATTGAAACATTTTACAAGGATGCAAACTTATAGCATAGCCGCTGTGATGGGGGGAAGCGGGCAGAGGAGATGGCACTGCTAAAAGGCCGTGACCCAGCCTGGACCCCACCTTTCTACAGCTTTAGTGAGAAGCAGGAAGCCAAAGCATTAGGGTGCACTGGGCGTGCTCAATGGCTTTACCGTGGCCCAGAGAATGCAGCCAGGTTCTGAGAGAGGGGCCCTGAACAGGAAGGCAGCAGAGTGCAATGGCCTGGCTGCTGCTCCAGCCGCCTCCTGGGACCCTCAGAGCAACGTCAATCATTTCCTCACGGGCCCACGGAAAAGAGGTGCCTCTGAAAAGGACTGAACCCCACCCAGACCAGGCATACCAAAGGTCAGGGGGATGTTGGGTAGGAGGGCCTATGAGGAACCCTCCAGTATGGCAACAGATCAGAGCAGGGACACTGGCATTGGAACCAGGTGACTGCCAGGGTGCCTGAGTGGCAGCAGACTGCACGGAGAGCCGGCCAATCAGCTCTGCCCGGCTCAGGAGTCCACAGAGCAGACCTCCACCTGCAGGTGCACAGGAGCCACACCGGGCCCTGGTCAGGTGCAGGTGTGTTGCTGGACCACACACCCGGTGCTCCTTTGAGTGTGGGCAGATGGGGCCCGCACATTTTATGTTACCTTTTTCATACAACTTTACAATTATAAAAGTACAACATGCAATACAATGTTTGGGCATGGCTAATGTTGAAGAAGAATTCGAACTTAGATTTCCATTAAGGAGAAATGAGAACTTTATATCATATACTATCACCTAGAGTCTAATGAAATTGGTGAAACAATTATTATATTATGGTACAGAGTTCAGTAGTTTGATATTGAGTAAAAATAAGGTTTATAGAGAGCACCTACTGTATGACGCCATGCACAAAACAGTGTGCACAGGTGGAGGGAACACTGCGGGAGCTGGCTGTCACTAGGCAGGGGACGTTCTCCAGCGAAGTGATCAGGAGCTGGCCGTCACAGTGCAGGGGAGACGTTATCCAGCAAGGTGATTTGGGACGTTTCTCTTTGTTCATATTTTCTTCATCATTTTTAATAGCCTGTACTGTGTTATTTTCTCAAAACAACAACAACAACAAAAAGATTATAAGATAATTTTCCCATTATATGTATATGTTGTTAGTAGATGTGTTAGAAAATGGAGCAAAATGGGGAAAAAATTGTAAATCACATAAATCCTACTGTCCTGAAAGTCACCATTAACTCTGTTGTTTCTTCCATGTATGTATTTATTTATATTTTTAAATATAAAGGAAAAAATAAGCCCCCCTATACAATGGCTTCAACGTTCTGTCTTGCAATTGATCCTAAGCAATTTTTAATGCTACTAAATGTTCTCACGAAATGTGCTTTTTAATGGCTACACACTATAAAATATACATAATTCATTTGACCAACTACCTATTACTGAACGATTAGGAGGAGAGCTGTGTTCTAAAGCAGACATTAGGAGCTAATGACTTAACGTTTGTGCTCATAAAAGTGCAAGGGCTTGGTGTGTTCTGCTTCTGCCAGACGTCTACCAGGCGAGTGCTCAGACAAAACCAGACAATTCCATCCAGCCAGGATCAACACCGCCACAGACATAATGGGAATTTGCTGCTATTAAGAGCTGGGGGAAATGTAACACTTTTTCCTATTCTGCACATTTCAAAGCACATTTGGCTCAGCCTAAGATAAATGTCTTCCACAGTGCTCCATTTGCAAAGCTGGAAGACTCGTAGTTATGTGCACAGCACCGTGGCTGGCGAGCAAGGGATGGGGCTGCCTGTCTTTCAAGGCTCAACAGCTATAAAAGCTCGAACAGGTTATGTAAGCCTTTTTGAGCTTCTGTTCTTTCATTTCTGAAAGGGTGATGTCACTTTTAGGAAAAGCTATACTTTACATGAGCCCTCGGTGCATAGCAGCTCTCAGCGTATGGCTGTCCCTAGCTCTGCGCTGCTAATAGCACTAATAATTATCTAAACAGCACGCCCAGGACTCGCCACTTCCTCCTCAACTTGAAGACTGCATTTCTACCACAAACCCTCCCAGAACCGGGGGCCGCAAGGGGCATGGCTGGGCGGGTTGTGAGAGCCTCGTGCCCCCAGGGGGGCTCCCAGGCTGCCATGCTGTGCTCTTCAGCAGGATTTGCCCTCTCAGATGGACAGGTGTCGCCTCATCTCCTCTTGTAAGTTGAGGAGAAAGTGGCCATTATGGAAAACAGCTAAGGCAAGAGCTGGGTCAGAGCCAGGCCCCTTCCCGAGGGTGTGCAGCTCGGCAACCTGGGTCCTCCGAGGAGTGGGCCCCGGGGGCCAGGTTTCACACACCTTCAGCCAGGCCCTGCATCCTAGGCAGTGGGTGCTTCCCAACACTGGGGACGCCTCCATTCACGGTTACACAATGAGTAACAAGATCCTCCTGCCCTGCACAAACTGTCACTCTTTAGGTTCAACTTATTCCCTCGTAAGTAACTTCTCTACTGATGACCAGGTAAGATGGTCCCCGCTTCTCTCCCAAATGACACAGTGCAGAGTGCACAGTCCGGGGCTGGCACGCAGCTCCAGGCTCTGCAGGACCAGCATCCTCTCCCTCTGCCCTGCCACCCCGAGATGCGGCTCGCTCACGGCTGCAGGTGCAGGATGCGGCAGAACCTTGACTTTTTGGTCTGTCTCATTCTGCAAAATGGGAGAAGGCCAACAGGACCGGCAAACACAAGTCAGCAGGCACACCAGTGCCCTCCACATTCCTGGGGACGCCGCAGCTGCTCTCTGAAACTGCCGCTTTCCTCCATTAAAATGTCATTTCCCGGGCAGAGCTGGGCTTGCTCGAGAAGTCCACGGAGAAGAAGGAAGCTACTAGAAGCTAAGGTTCTCTATAAGATGACATCTATTTAGAAAACTGTTATTTTGGCTTTCAACTCTGACTGACTGACTACTACATCAAATATTAATTTCTGCCAGGCATGGTGGCACACACCTGTGATCCCAGTGGCTCAGGAGGCTGACGCAGGTGGATCATGATATCAAAGCCAGTCTCACAACTTAGGGAGGCCCTACACAGCTCAGTGAGACCCTGTCTCTAAATTTTTAAAAATACCTGAAAGGGCTGGGGTTGTGGCTCCAAGGTTAAGTGCCTCTGAGTTCAATCCCTTGTACAAAAAAAAAAAAAGATTAGTTCTTTGTAAAATTATTTTAATTTGGTAACAGGAGAAAATTCTATTTTTTTCTCTGAAAGGATTGTTTTGAAAACTGATTTTAAAATATCATAATGTTGAAGAGTTAAAATTCTTTCTAGAGGACTACATCGTAAATTCTTAAGGAAGTCACCCGTAATTTAGAATTTTATAAATAGAAATGCACATTTTAGAAACTATAGGAAATGATTCCATAAAATGTATGTGAAATGTAACTAAAACACAAGTTACACATGAATCATCCATATGTACTGTAGACTCAATCTAGAAATCCAAGTTTGTATGGAAATTAAAACTAAAGCTGGGGCCTCAGGTATAATGGTACTGACCTGCTTTGATGTCTTTTATTTACTTATGTGGCCATTTTTTGTCTTAAATGGATATAATCAGTCCCTTTATTCTGTTAACACAATGTTTCCTATTTTATTTTTGTAATAGACTCAAAATTACACCATATGTTAAATTCCTTTCCTAGTTAATGTAGCAAATTACCATGTCTTCGATGCTCACATTTACTAACAATGTTGTGTTTTAATTATAGAGACCATTTCTTTAATCTGTTTGTCATACACAGCATGTAAAGAATAAATACGAAAAAGACATAAATTGCTATTTTTGTTTTTAATTGTTTATTCTTTCCCTATCTAAGCAAGGAAAACATGTTAATTAAAGTTGAAAGTTGGAAAGCTTAAAGAATTAGGAAAAATAAGCCACCCACACTATAGGCACTCATGGCTACTGACTACTTCACGTTTCAACATAACGTCTCTGGTTTCCACGGTGGCAAACCCATCAGATGCCTCTTTGCTGTGATATTTTACCAACTTGCACTTGACCTCCAATGTAATTTTAATGGGCTCAATATTTCAAGAAGTAAATGTACCATGTTTCTTACAGCATTTCCAAAATTTGAATAATTCGGTGGTGTCCAGGGTCTCATTATTGTAAATCATATTGCATTGTTTAGTGTTGATGTTTTAACCCAACCCATACAGCCAGCAGTTGTGACTGGTGGCCGCTCCCATGGGCCGTAGAGATGATTAACCTACCCTTGCTGAGTTCACTGTCAGTGGGAGACAAATATCCAAACAAATCATTTGAATGCAATTTGCGAAGTGACCTGGGATCAGAGGGATGAGATTCTCTAAAGCTGCATGCTGGCTCCACTCTTCTGCTGTGGGTGGAACGACTTCCTGAGGATAAACTTCCTTCTGGAAGTGGAATACCAGCATCAAAGGTAAAGACATTTTTAAAGTTTTATGTGAAGTGTGCCAGCTTCTGCTGATCAGCGCTCACTAACAGTGACAGTGGTCTGCCGCCTGATGTTGGCCTGGTGCTCACCAGTCACCTCGAAGGCACACAGTCCAGTGGCCCACAGACTGTGGGGTGAGGAGACACTCAGGAAGCTCACTTTCCTGCTCTGAACACTGTGGAAATCCTTCTCCCACCTGTTAGCACAAGCCTTCAACTTATCTTGAGTTGTTAGTGCAAGAAGTGCATGCGTTTCTCCTTGTTGATAGGATTCCTTCTTTATTTATTAAAATTATGATGGTTTTGCCATTGAATGTGATTGTTTTGCCCCACTGAGCTCTGAGCAGTGCTTCCTGATTCGCTACCAACAACTTTCAACTTTCTAACATGATTTTCTCCACAGTCATCTTCCTGGCCCTCTGCAGGTCCATCCCACTTGGCCTTGGCATCTGTCCATTAGATTACTCTTGAGTTCATATTAAAGACTGTTGATTCATATTCTTAGAGGAAAATTGTCTCATTTCCTTTCTGTACCATGTTATTTCCTTGTTTTGCTCTCATGACTTTTTCTTTCTATAATAAACAGGTTAGTTTCCAATCTCCTCCACTCACCTGTGAGACGAGCCCCTTGGCTATGTTAGGGAGCCTCTCGTCATCTGCAAGGTGTTTGCAGTCCTAACCCTCATCCAGGAGGATCACGGAGGACGACAGGGAAAGCACGTGCCTGGAATACTGCCTACTAGACGGTGCTCCACATGTGTTGGCTATTGTTATAGAACATCTGAAATCTAAATTGAATATCTGTTTCATCCAAGTTGGAAACAATTTACCAATAAAATGAACAAGCTTACTGGTACTTTCTGATCTGCGGGGCAGGAGGGAGACTTTGTGAAGACGTCTGGTGCAGACCTCTACCTGTCATGCTTCCTTCTTTACAGGCTCACGAGTGCTTTGCCTCTGATACAATGGCTGGTTGGGTTTTTAAATTTGTCTTGTCTGGAATTTTTGTTTTACTATGTTTACACAGTGTTTGTTTTGTAGTGTTTTATATATAGATAGACATAGATATAAATATATAGATATATGTATGTATGTTTGCAGTGCTAATTTTCTGTTTTTAAAATCGTGATATTATTTTCAGTGTCTTGGTCTGTGAGTTTAACAAATAAACATGATAATATAATTATGACTAAATGATCAAATATGGCTGTGCAGGTTGGAGCATGTCTATAGTTCCAGGAACTGGGGAGGCTGAGGCAGGAGGATCAAGTTTGAGTTCAGACCAGGCAACTTAGCAAGGATCTAAGCAACTTAGGAAGACCCTGTCTCAAGTTAAAAACTAAAAAGGGCTGGGGATGTGGCTCAGTGATAAAGCACCTGGGGTTCAGTCGCCAGTACCAAAAAATTAAATTAGATTAAATAATTTCTGAATGTGGTGATTAGGGTATAGTTCAAGTGAGGGTTCTGGTTACCAGTGCCCTTCTACAGTGATGCTCTCCCCTGACTCGAATCCCAGGTAGTCACTGAAGTACTTCCTGCCCCTGTTTTTTTTTTTTCTTTCCCATATGTAACATGAATGAAATCACTCAGCATGTACATTTTTGCGTTTTTCTTAAATTAATTTTTTAAAATTTATTGTAATGCATGTGAGGTTCATCCATATCCTTACTTCCACTGGTCAACAGTATTCTGTTGTAGAGATATGCCATGTTTTTCATGCATTTCCCAATTGAAAGACATTTAGGTCCCTTCCAAGTCTGGATGCTTATGAATAGAGCTCTCTGAAAATTTGTGTGCATGTCTACCATGAACCTAGGTTTTATTTCACTTGGCTAAATATCCAAGGACTGACCAGCCGTGGTTTACATATGCAACTTAAACACCTGGTTAGATGTAACAGTAAGGACCCAGCGGACCCTTGTTCCTGAGACAGCTAAAACCCTGGGCAACATGGAGCAATCAACAGTTTCAAGATGTGAGTCAGGAATGATGGAGGGCAGCCATCGCCCAGAGGTGAGAGACAGGACCACGCAAGGCAGAGGAGTCCGGGCCTCAACCCAGAAGGCACAACGGACTAAAGTTAAAAGGATGAAAAAAGATACACCTTGAAGTACTATTTTAAAACCATTCATATAAGAAAAAGTAAATTTCAGAGCCAAGAATTTTACTTAGGATAAAATGCGACATTTCCTACTGTCAAAAGAGCCACACCATCAGAAGGAAATAAAACCTCTAAATATTTGTGGGACTAACAACAGCGTTTCAAAGTGCATGTTGTAAAAGCTGATTGAGAACACAGGGGGGAAGAGCAAATCCACCATCACAGTCATGGGCGTCAAGACCTTCTGCTGAAAAAGTGGTAGATGGAGTAGCCACAGATCTGTGGGTTGTCTGCCCTGGTGACGTTCCTAGGGGCCTGAACAGAGTGCCCCTGTGGCTCTGTGATGCCAAGTCCACCCCATTTTCTCAGAAGCCTCCGTTGTCTCCTGTGGGTGTCCCCAGCATCCGCCCTGTTAGACAAGAGGCTGAGCAGCGACAGAGCCTTCAGCTCCTCTCCCTGTGCTGGGTTCTGCTGAGGGGACCGAGTGACAGGACCCCGAGCTCCCGGGACAGTCTCTGGTCTCAGGAGGAGTGCTTGCTGGTCGGAACCTACCTTTTCAAAGAGACTTTCACATCATTGCAGACTCTGGCCCTTTAATGTTTCCCAGCTGTGAGCAGGTTGACCGCCACCCCTGGGCTTTGTCTCCAGAGCAACCGCCCTGGCAGTCCACATCTCCACTCCAGAAATCCCTGCCCTCCACGCAGGCGGGGGATCGTCCACACTGAGTAGGATCCTTCATGCAGCCCCTTCCTCACATTCTACCACCAGCAGGAAAGGGGGCAACAGCCGCCATCAACGTTTGAGGACTCCACCTCTTCTACACGTCCCGTTTCCTCATTCAGAATTCTCCCTTCCTCCCAAATCCCACGACGCCACCCACGGGGCCTCTGCCACTGTTGGGAGGTCCCCTCCTGCCCTGCCCTCCGCTGGCCCCTCTCCCTGGAGCCCTGGCCGGTGGGGAGGGCCCGTCCTCACCTGGGCAGTGGGCTCCCCTCTGGGACTCAAGTTCTCTGACCCGCTGCCCTCGTCCTCCTGAGTCCCTGGTCAGAATTGCCTGTCCTGCCCTTCAAGGCCATCTAGGGTCCCCCTGTCATTCTTCTGTGTCCCTGAGCTTCCTTTTCCAGGTGACTCTCAAGGCACTCCCTGCGGGCACAGGAAGCTGCGTGGGTTTTCTGTCACTTTCCTGCCACCACTGAGCGACTCACAGCCCCGTCCCCACATGGAAACTCACTGCAGCTGTGGCTGCCCCGTGGCCTCCCTAGGCCACAACCACGCGTGACCAAGCCTTCCTGGGGCTCCCAGAAGCCGTCCACTTACTGGACTGATCTCCCAGCCTCTGAGGCTGCCTGGGTCCTCGCCCAGGGCCCGGGGACCAGGATGTGGACAGCTGTGGGCACCTCCACACCACCTCAAGCTACTATTGCACAGTAATAGATCACATCTTAAGTTATCTAAGAATGTCTTTGTGATTAGTGGACATTCCCCTTTCGCGACCTGATCTGACACTGTGTTGGGTTGGTAGCAGATTTCATGGATGTCTGATTGCCCTTGAGCCTCACGTCCCCTTGGCCCATGGCTCCAGGCTTTCCCCAGGGTGCAGGTGAACACTGCGTGCAGGGAAGACCTAATCCAGAAAAGAAGAGCGCGGACATGCCCTCACCACAACAGCTCAACCAGGAAGCTTTGCGGGTGCCAGACTCTGTCCATCCAGGTCACCACAGCTCCGACCCCACCAGTGGAGACATCGTTTTTCTCTATGAAACAATATGGAAGGGATTCTTCCCACTATCTTGGAATTTCAACCTGGGATTCAGCGCTGATTACAAAGGTTCACAAATACACCAAGTCTTAAGGAAGGAGACCATGAACAAGCCTACAGAATGTACACACCCTAATTGAACCAGCAAACATGACACCCCAGAATTCATATTGTATTAACAAATTCCAATTGTTTACTGGAGAGATCTATTTGAAGGAATTTGCAGGAATGAAGGATGCTACATTGCAGGGGATAGGGTAAGGATCAATTGCTCCTTCAGCACAAATGGGGGACCTCAAGATGCCGTGGTGGACACACACTAACACTAGCCTGAAGGCACGTTCGATGTCCACGCTGGGAGTCTTACATGAATTGATTCAGTCTTCACCACTTCATGAAGCTGATTTTGTCACCACCTCCTTTTTAAAGGCAGGCAAATAGAAGGTAATTGATGTTGACTAGCAGCATCAGTCCTCGGCAGAGCTGTAGAAACTCAGAGTCTCATCCAGGACCGAGGAGGACAGGAAAGGCTGGACACCCCAGGAATTGTCAAGAAGCAGGTTTATTGGCTGCAGGGTCCAGAGTGGTTATCGCCTAAAATTCTTTGGACCACAAGTGTGGAAATTGTGGGAGGAGGGGTTTGAAGGTTTGCATGACAAGTGTTTATTATTCCATTTTTTTAGACTAAACAGAGGTTTTACACTTTTTTTTTTCTGTAAACCTGGCATTTACAAAAAAAGAGGAAGCTCTAAACCACAATGCCTCTGCAGAAGTTGTTGCTGTGTAAAGATCTGTCTGACAAGAAGAGAAGCTTAATTGTGGCAAGGGTCTTTTGGGTGGGGGTACCTGGTCTGCTTCAGTACAACACGAGGGACTTTTGGGCAGAACTTGTTATGTGTCCTCTGAAATTTGGGAGCATGGATATTGTTGTTTACTCCTCACCCAAAGAAGTCTTAAAATGAGGGGTCCCACAAGGTCAAAGGTCAGGATGAGAAAAGGAAGGAATTTCAATGATGGAATTTGAAGGAATTTGAATGATGCTACATTGCAGGGGGTAGGGTAAGGATCAATTCTCCCCTGAGAATGGTCTATGCCTCTCGGAGGGGAGGAAACATGCTCCTTCCAAACTCTGAGGGTGCACTAGGGACAAGGGCTAGTTTGAGGTACCATTGAGAAAACTGAATCCAAGAGAGATGCTGCCCAGACTGCAGGGACACAGGGAAGGAACTGGTGGGAATGTGGAGGGTCAGCCAGAGTGGACACGGCCTAAGTCAGAGAAAGATGCAGATGGAGGTACAAGTGAGGGTCTCTGAAGAGCCCACACACAGGCACCACGAGACGGAGCTGGTGTTTGGAGGACCCCTGTTAGCCTTCCACAGTCAAAGAAGTAGAAAAGGCATGAGAAAAATACACTTGTACCATGTTATCCTTGGTCTCTACAGCTTCTTGGAATCAGCCTTCTCAGCCTGAGTCTTCATTGGTAAGATGAGGACAATAAGACAACTTGTAGGGTGGCCACTGACGGGACATCAGGAATCTGAGGCACCCAGAAAGCCTCTGACACCGTTAAATACCAAATCATGTTGGCAAACGTGGTCGACAGTGCTCCAAGGGCCACTGTGGGCATTTCAGTAGGTCACATTGCGTCCTTGTGCTAGAAGAGCCCCTCCTAGTGCTGAAAGGTGGGCTTTGCCTTGGTGCTTGGCTGGAAGGTGATGGTCTCCAGTGCACTCTGAACAGAAGGGCCCGCAGGTGAAGAGCTGGAGTCCTGCCTGAAGGACGGAACCTGCCGTTAACGCCTCGCCTTCTGCAGTCATAGAGACAGTGGGAGGGATGCGACTTCAGGATTCCCCTCCAGCTGGAGTAGACAGGCTTGTGTGGGGCAGCCTGTGAGGTGCCGTGAGCTCCGACGCCCAGTAGGACAGCCGGGCCCTCATTCCTGGCTTTCTGCGTCCTGGGACTATACCAGGGACACGGCGACTCAAGCACAGTCGCAGGAGAGAACTTGGACGTGGAGAAACATTGACGTCTTGGGATGACATCAAACTGCAGAGGCTGAGCGACGACGACTTGATGAGAAGGTGACACAAGTACAGGCTCAGAGGAGGGTGCAGGAGGGATCGCTGCAGCCCGAGGGCTGCGGGGCCTGGCTTTTGTCCTGCCCTTTCCTGGAGCAGGTGAGAGGCTTAGAGGGGCAGGTACCAGATTCCAGCTGGGAAGTCTAGATGCCACAGGGGCTGCCAGGACTTCGAAGACTGAAATGCACGGAATAAAATTGTTTGGAGCAAAAGTAAACCATGTAAGAGACGCTGAGTGTGGTGTGGAGGAGAAGCAGAGGTGAGATGGGAAACCAGGGCAGAAGTGCGTATCGGCAAGAGGTGACGAAATCATGGGCACCGTGTGGAATTAGCAAAAAAGACAGAACGGTAGGGACTTATTAGGATGTAATGGCCAACGTTTGTAATAGCATTTAGAGAAATCCAATAATAGAAAAACATAGTGAATATCTGTAACAACCTTATTTTTTAAAAAAACCAATTTCATAATATAATTGAGAAGCTAAAACGATTGGTGCAGGGGGAGTCATTAACAAGAAAATAGTGAAGAGCGTGTTTGCCTCCGCATTAACTGAGCAAGACAGAAACTTTAAAAGTATAAGAAAAATAAGTGGAGCCACGATATTGTCATGACCAGCCATCCCCAAAGTCTGAACAATGAAGAAAAGCATCCTACCCGTCTCCTACTGCACAGGGACCTCACAGGCCAGGGGAACGTCTTACTTTTATATAAGTAATTTAAAAATGCTTCACACAGCATAGGAAAGCCAGAGGAAGATCGGGTGGTGCCGGGAGTTGCTCGCTGATCCATGTTTCCCGTGCTTGTCTCAGGTGTGTGCAGGCTGAGAACACACACTCCACATGGGGGCCGTCCCTCACATCAGTTCTGCCCTCTGAGCATGGTGAGAGGCACTCCAGGGTCAGTGAGTGCCCAGTGCACAGTGCAGCACCCACCAGACACGGGCCTGCAGTGGGCAGCAGGTACCTTCAGGTGTGCGTGGGCTGAGCTGGGCCAACAATGACCAACTGTGGAGAAAACACACGCCTGCCACCGACCTCATGAGGTGGGCATCCCAACGCTCCGGCAATCATTTCACACACATCTGCCGTGACTTTAAAAACCTCTTGCTGTGGCCTGAGAGACTGATGTCACAAGGACTCACTGCCAGCTTCCCCTGAGCTCTCCGCGTCTGCTCTGGCTTGTCCAGGAGCGGTCATCATGGATTCCATTCTGCCAACTAGCGGTCTAGGACATCCGCAGACCTGAGGAAGTAAAACCTGTGGTTGTGCAGGTTCAATGGCATCCCATCCTCATTCCTCTACAGCTTTAAAGGAGATGCCGTGATCTGCTTACTGTACCAAGGTCGAGTAGTAAATGCTAAAAAGATGATAATCGGAGACACTGGGGTGTGCACCATCTTTGCAATTGTTAGAACATAGTTCCAGTGGGAATAATATATCAGCATGACTTTATGATTTCATTAGGTAGGTATACCTGAAGGAATACCCGAGGCAAGTGGCTTTTAGCTGAGCATTAAGTATTTTCTCTCTCTAAACTATTAGTTTGTGACTAAATCTAATGAATAGCAGAAACTATATTCCACAGGGAAGAAGTCTTCTCAAATTCATAAATGTTATTTTGCTTTGAAACACAAATAAATCACGAGTCCAATGATTTCTTTATTTAAGGAATTTTGATTTGAGGAGGAACTTGCAAAAGTGTCTATAAATTTGAATGTAAATGAATGTCAGACATATTCATATAACAAAATCACATTTAGTTCATGAAGGAATATGATCTGAAAGGGGGGAAATGTATGCCTACGCAAATGGATATGTAAAAAATAAGTTTTCTATTCACGGCTGTAGACAAAAGCTATAACTACTATATTTGGTCATGATTAACATGCCATCAAATTGTATAGTGAAGAAGTATCTGTGAAAAACAAACCAGAAACCATTAAAAAGGGGACTTAGGAATTTTGACTTCAACAGAAGTGAGATAAAAATAGAAGTAAACTTATTTGCAATTCCTTTTTATTATTTGTAATTTCAGTATAGAAAAGCTTTACATCTAGAGTAAGAATTTCCATTTTCTCATTCTTCCTTATTTTCAAAACTATTGTTTATCATCTATGAGATGCCAGTAGAAAAAATACTTCACACTGTAAGTTCCCTGAATAAATGAGTGTGTGATATCAGTTGTACATGAAAAAATACATTCTACATTTGGTAGATTTAGACCACATAAATTTGGTTCTACTCAAAAATATGGGACTCTAAATTCCAGGGGTCAGGTAATTTAAACCACTGCTATTCTTTTCATTTTTCTTGTGAAATATCATGTCCATATAATTTCATTTGAAACACTAATTTCGTTTTGGGGAAGCTGTCTCGTTTACTGATGGTAGGAAAACTCGAGACTCATTAAAATACATAGATTAAGTACTCGGAGTTTTTTTAACAGTTCTCTGCACACATTCGTAGAGTTTGATGTGGCAAATATTCAAGAGATCTTTTCAAGAACAGATGGCTCAGACACAATTAATAAGGAGCCTTGAGTTATTTGCATATTCATTAGATAATATCAGTTATTCCTCAGCCAGAACAAAGAATCACACAAATGGCATCCGTGTTTTCTCCCATTAGCACATTATTAAAAGCAAAACGACCGTGATCCTTGGCTGCGCGGCTCCAGCATCGCCCATTGGGTTTAGCATGATGATGAAGGCGCGCCTCGGTGATTCATGCCTGCTCCGATCAGAGAGCACCGCTGCCCGCGCCCAGCCCCTGGCTCTCTCCTGCCTCTGCAGATGAAGGCAGGACGAGGCCATGTCAGGGAAAACAAAACCTTCCCATTTTAGATTTAAAAACAAAACAAAACAAAAATTGGCCAGTAAAGTGAAGAACTAAAAAATAAAAAAAAATAAAAAAGCCTTTGTGTCGTTGGAACCTATTTAAAACCCAGAAAACGTTATAGGTAAAATGTCAAATCACTTTTTTTTTATTTTTTAAGTTGATAAATGACATCGTATCTTTAATATCATGTGTAATATGATGTTTTGAAATATAAAATACATGGTGGAATGATTAAATCTAGCTAAATGGGTTCCAAAAAAAATCACGATTTAAAATGAAATGTTACAAAATATAACATTCAATTTTCAATCTGAGTTTTTTGATTTTTAAAATATCCAGATAGAATTGCTTTACCTTTCCACTATTAATAATTCCTTGTCACTCACATGGCCATTTCATGCAAACACTCTGCAAAATTGTCAAAAATTGAAAATCAATGATCTGTGCGTCAATTTGAAAATTGAAATAAAGTATGAGAATTAAAGCTAAATGAGACAACTAAAACAATTTACAGTAAAGTGTGAATGTCCACTGCAAGTTTAATATTTAAGCTTTTGAATATTTCTGGTTAATGTTTAACATTCAGGAAATTTGTAACAAATATTGGGTAATATCTCAGTAACTTTTTCAGAATTGAATTTTCAATTAAAGATATGTGATAGCTGACATATTTTTCAATTATTAAAATATGGCAAATTTTCTACCTGCACGTGTGTGTGGACATATATAAACACACATGTTTAAGTGCATACACATGTATGTGTAATACCAAATAAAATTAAAGGAGTATCTTATTAAAGATCAATTTTCATAAAATTATCTCCTGATAGAGCTCAGATTGATTTACAATTGACTAAAGATAACCAGTAATCACTGGACATGGTTAAAATTTTGTTAATCCTCTGGTGGATTCAGAGTAGCAGTTTGAGCTGGCAGACAACTGCAGAAATCAAAGCCAGCGAGCGTCGATCAGTCCCAAGGTGGAGGAGCAGCCGTTCCCTGGTCCGGCTCATATAATGTGCAAGGATCACCATTTTATCAAGACTTTCCTCTCATTCCTGCCAAATGTTCCTTATCTCTAGGATCTTTGCTCTCCAGGAAGTACAGAAGCCTCCCAGGACCTGCTGCTCTGCTGTCAGATGGGGGGCCAACCTGGGATGCAGATGCACTCGGTCCAGCCCCTCCTGCGGAAGGAGCAAACACAGGTGCCATCCACTGTCTCTATCCCAACCCACCAGTGGCTAGAGCCATCAGGGCAGGTGTCCCAGCGTCTCTCCATCAGGTCTGAAGAGAAAAAAATTTATATATACACTTAGTTGTAGATGGACACAATAAATTTATCTTATTTATTTATTTTTATATGGTGCTGAGGCACGAACCCAGAGTCTCGTGCATGCTAGGCAAGCACTCTACTGATGGGCTACAATACCAGCCCTGAAAAAAACATTTTTAACAACCCCTGGAGGCCGATCAGAGGTCATGTTGTTCTGTTTCTTAGACACACACATCTTAAAATCTCCTCCCTAATACTTTTGCTGCTCAATTTATCTCCATTAATAACAATAGTAATCATAATTTTCAGAAATTGACAAGTTTACTTTAATGGAAAAATGTGTGTTCAAAGTTTCTCATGCATCCTGTGTGATGTGTGAAAGGTGCACAGACAAAAGGAGCACTTGACTATCACAAAGAGCAACTCGCACTTCTGAGAGAAGTTCTTTATCACACTGTGCTTGCATTGCAAGAGGGAAATGCACTAGCTTTTCTAGGGCCTGGTGGGTGACCTACGAAACATCCTCACCAACTCCATTTCTCAATTCTTTCAATTATTCTATGACAAATGTGATTCCAACTAAGGCAAGAGGGCTCATTTTTCCTTATTTGTAAATGTAGATAACACTGCCTACTTCACTGATTTTGCCATGATTACTAGGCAGGGTCTGCGACGAACCTGATGCCCAGCAAGGTTATGTAACACACGAAGGTCAGATACCTCCTAAGAGTGGAAACTCTGTGTTAGAACCATCATGTTAGGAGTCCTTGTGCTCTGGTTAGGATGAATTCTGTCACGTGTTGTAAATGTGAATGAGCTACCAGTAGAGAGTTCCCCATTTCAGAAAAACGGACTTTCTGCAAATAGTGCCCCCCAGCAGGTGGTGAAGGACCATGGAGATGCCTCCTATACCTGACGTATTGCCAAGATCAAACCTTGAGTCTTGACAGAGGCTTCTGAAGATAGAGTGCAGATGATGAACATGATGTGCAGGTGTATCAATAGGCATATATGTCTATTGTTGGTGGGTTAAAATAATTTAAAATTGGGTATAAATCGACATGTAGAACTTCAAACAAATGTTCTTCAAGTGGCCAGTTTGGCTAGCTTGTGGTTTATAACAGTTAACTCGTTCTCGATAGCTGCTTATGAAGTATGTATTCTGTAATGGGCATCCAGAGGTCCATGAGCCAGTAAGAAGCCCTTCAACTTCTCTAGCAGGATAATCAGATATATCAAAAGCAAAACTATAAAACAAGACAACATGCAGAGAGTTATAGAAGCACAAAATATTTTCAGAATTGCAGAATTCTGATGACCCAAGCAACAGTTAAGCCTAATTTAGATCAGAAAGATGTCGGTAGGCGGGGAAGTGGAGATGGAGGTGTAGTTGTTCCACGGTCAATGCTGTGGTGATCAGAAGCCGTGGAGTACAGGAAGACTTCCCTCTGACTGGAGCAGAGAGCAGGAAAGGGTAGGAAACCAGCACAGGAGAAAGGGCTGGAGTCAGACCCAGGAAGCCGAGAGCTCTGTCTTACTCACAAGAGGCGGCCCAGAGGCGGCCAGCACCAGAGTTGCAGGGTCAGCAGCAGGGACAGGAAAAGCATTGAACTCTTGGCCTCCCAGCCTACAGGCCAGGCCGGCTCCGCAGGGTGGGTACAGGTGGCTAAGGGGCACCGCGACACTCACCTGCTCACCCTCTTCTGACAGCTCACTAGACCCAGCCACATGAAGGGTCTTGTGGGCTGGTCCAGTGGAGTGGGAGCAGAGGCTGCTTGAACAGTCTGCTGGTTGGGGGGGGGGGGGCTGGGATCTCAGGACCCTGCCTCATCCCGGCTGCTGCAGAGTGCAGTGCTGCTCACCATGACCACCGGGACCCTGCAGAGCCTGGTGGTGAATGACAGAATTGCAGAACCACCTGCTGCAGTCATTCTCCAGGTGTCCAGAGGACTGCCTGCCACTCCAGGTGTGGGAGCATGGCTGTGCCAGGGAGGGAGGCCAGCAGGACCCAGGGCCACAGCCAGAATGTGGCCCTGACTTGCTGCTTCCCAGCCAGCACTGGCCACCTCCCTCTGAAGCCACGGGCCACTAAATGGTGCCCCCCTCAGCACCAGGCTAACTGCCTAAGCTCGCTCATCCTTCCCCAAAACACGTATTTCAGCCTTACCTCAAGGTTCTTGACTTGAAGATGTTTAATTAGATTGAAAATCTATTTACAATATCACCAGGAAAATTAATTCAACATTACATCTGTGAATAAGAATCAATTATTAGAATTTTGAATTGCTATAAATATTTGGTTGCTCTTTTAATCACCCTATTTGAATGAACCTTCACATCAATATGACTATCAAGAATTTGAAGAGACCATAAAAAGTGTTTGTCAGGAGGAGGTAGTTAGTATTCACTCGAAACACAAAATATGACATAATATAGTTTCCAGGAAAGGGTTGAGAATGTTTAGAAAGTTTATACAACTCTATCACATCAGTTTGTTTTTTCCCTTATACTTGAATTTAAAGAACTGTTCTAACTATGCTCAATACATAAACCTAGAAGAGAAAAATCACCTGCAAACAGTCAGTAAATGTAATTTAGCAATGCTTATTATTTAAAATGTAGCTGAGAAAAAATATTCCACCCATAAAAATTGTATTTTCTTAAAATAAATATGCTTCCTCAAAAAAATAGTTCAAATTGACTTTAGCAAATCGTATCATGAAACATTCATTCCAATTACAGCCAATCTTCATCTTATTTCATCTCATAAAAAGCTAAATATCTTCTATCCCCTATTAGAAGTGAAATCGCATGCTAGGTCATGGACCAATTAAGCCTCAGTAGTCCTGATCTTTCTTTTGCATAGAAGAAAAGTGATCATAATGTCTCATGATCTGTGGACCAATTTACAAATTTTGAAAATTTAATGTAATTTAATAATTTCTGAAATCTGAACAACATTATTTCATAAACACATACGAATGTATCCATATTTATCAAAAATGATATGGTCATATTATTTTCCTCAATTCATTAAAGATTTTAAATTGCACCTACACCTTAGATTGCATAACTAAACATGAAGCAAAGAATAACTGCATATAAATTTATCCTTACATATAGATGGTTTTGAAAACATAAACCAATGATATTAAATTGGGAAATTTTAATTTTTGCTGGTTTTTAGTTTATCTAACAAGTCACAGTCAATGATATGTGCTAAGCTATTGACCTTAATTGGAAATGGTAATTGGAATTTTATTCACAGAAAATAAAACTTATTTTGCTGCTTGGAACGGAAGGCAAGTGGATTTTTACCAAACAGGTTATACAGAAGCCAGAATCAACTAATTGAAGTAAGTAATATGAAAAGCAGATAACATCTTATAACAGAAATACTGTATTGGCACAATCTATTGAAACTAGCATTTGAACTGTTACCGTTTGCTGTTGGACAAATCACCCCCAATTTCAGGGTTTTAAAAGAACACCTGCTTATTACTGCTCACAGGTCAACAGTCCAGCTGGACGGTGGTCGACAGTCTGCTGACAGACCAGGATGGCTTGTCTTATCTGGGATGACATGTCTGCATCCGGCTGGCTGGGGTGGCTGGGCTGGGGTGGCTGGGCTGGGCGGCTGCCCACCTGCTAGGTGCTTACCCAGTCTGCTGCCAGGGCCCTCACTCTGACTGGGCAGTGGGCCCTACACCCTGCCATCCAGCCTAAGATTCAGTCACCCTGCAGCTGGGGTCCCTGGGTGGCAATGAGAGCATGCCCCGTGGGAGGCCTGTTTCCAGTCTCCCTGGGGTCATGTGTGCTGATGTCCCATTGGCCAGAGCCATCGCAGGCCAGGCTCAGGCCAGAGAACTGTGGGTGATGGTGCTAGGACACAGGTACAAGAGCTAGGAAGGCTGGAGGGCATCGCTGCCTGGCCACGCAGGGGGGTGTTTTGATATTTGCAATGCCTTTTAGGACACTGGATAGAACGAGGCATCCTCTACCAAGAAACGAGTGATAATAACAGCTGACAGTTGATCCTGAGCGGACCCTGTGTGGAGTGCCTCCCTCCCGGCTCCGAAGGGGTAAGGACCTGTGAGTGGGCGATGCCTCGTCTCACTGAACACAGGTTTCCTTCTTTGCTTTCCTGAAGTTGACAGATGATCTAACCCTGTCAGCGTTGACGTACGTCACTAACGATACGTTGTGGTAACTCAGCACATCACAGAATTAAAAAGAGCTCTGAGGAAGGAGCCACATTGTTCCCATGAAGTACAAACCCCTCCCTGCCATCCGCTTGTGTGTGAGAGTGGTGGATCTCAGGTCTATGTCTATGGAAATCAAAAATACTGAGTAGGATTTACGTGAGCCCTGGTTAGTTATAGCAGAAAGTCCGTTTGCAGACTAACTGACAAGTGTCCAGCTCATGACATTAAGTGATGGTTTTCCAACAAAAGTTTATAGATTTATGTATTTACCAAACTCGTGACAGACCCCAAAGTCAGGAGGAGGGCTCCAAGGAGAACCTGAGAGGAAAATGTGCAGCCCCGTGCAAGTAAACACCCGTGACAGAGGGCAAAGGTCAACGGCCTTTCACGGGAAGTCACCTTTTCCAAGCTCCGGTTCCCATCTGAGTGTGCTATCAGAGGACACATTACAGATCACTACCATTGTAGGCTGGGCACTCTGTGCACGTGACAGGGCAGGCACAAGGCAGTCCCTGCCCTCAGAATGGTTACAATTCATACATAATTATAATAAAATAAAGGAAGACAAACCTGAAACCAGTAACGTAAACAGTTACTTGAATATCGTAAAAAGATGCAGGCAACTGGCGCACAGCAGGAAGGGAGAGGGAATCTCACCCTGTGAGGGCATGAGGCAGGGTAGAAAGGCATTGCCAGGGCTGGGACCAGGCCGACGCTGGTCCAAGGGTCACGCTCTCAGTTGCCAGGCCAACAGGGTCTGCAGACCTACTGCACAGTGCGGGTGGTAACAGATGCTCTGGCCACCTGATGGTGACAACGCTCACACAATGTGCATGGACATCAGGCGGCCACCTTGTGCACCTTGGACCTTTCTCTGACAGTTCCATGTTTTAGAAGAATAAAAAAGAAAAGCATAAGCAGTAAGACATTTTCAGACTTTTGAAAGATTTCTCAGAAACTAAAACATCATAGTGAAATCAGAATTATATGGTAAAAAAAATGGCCAATTAATTCACAGAAGAGCAAAAAAGAAAATGTATAACACAGAAAATGCGATCACAGAACATTACTTGTCAGCAGAGAATATTTCTTACTTGAGATAATAAATAATGAATATCAATGAAGCCAAAAGTCACTGGTAAAGGTGCCTTGGAGAGTGGAGGGAAGCGGGTGCAGGAGTGACGGATCAATTTCCTTTTTCCCCAACAGAGACTCAGAAATGATGTCTGAGGGCACACAGAGAGAGACTCGGGGAGTGACTTGATTTACTACGAAAGCTAACTACTAAAATAATTAGCAAAAGCTACATAAGTGGTGGCAGTCGGGAACAGGGGTGCCTGGGGACTCAGACAGGTCTGTCCCCAGCTGCCCGTGCCTCTGTGCTGCTGTGACTGGGTGACCCTGCTGCCACAGTCTGCTCTGCTCTGAGGTACATTGCAGGGCACACAGGTGGAGCTGCGCTCTGGGACCAATGTGCCTTCTCTGGGTGCTGCAGTGTCCAGGCCGGAGGGACACACTTCCCCACCCACATTTTAATAAATGCACTTGGGGTCACGTGTCCATCGAGACTCCAGGAGTCAAGCTCTGAAGCTGACTCGGGCACTCGTGCTCAGTGGCCTCCTCTCTCCTGAAAACTCTGAAGGATTTCACTGAGAAAACAGAGTACAATAATGCTGTACTCGAAACCATGTCCTTATTCCTTTTGTTAAAGCCAAAGAAAGAGAAAATGAATCATTTTTAATAAAACTATCTGAAAATGCTACTAATCGTCGCTTGTTAAAGAGGAACACTGGTTAGTTTTTTTGTTTTGTTTTTATTTTTAAGGGGGGGAAAAATGCATGGCGTCAGCCAGATGGTCAAGGTCAGCATGGACAGCCATGAGCCTGGGTCTGCATGCCCTTGGGAAGGTGTGGTAAGGAGCCACTTGGCCTTGGTGTTCTTCCTCCCAAAAGCCCAGACTCCAGCTTACCCATGAGAGGAGCACAGGACATGCCACCGAGGGGCGTTCTGCCATGTCCCATTCAAGGTAGCTTCTACTCGGTGGAGAGCACTTACCAATACTCACCAAAGCCCTGGAGGTCATCCAAAGCAAGGACCATCTGGGCAATGCCACCGTGAGAGGGGCTTCAGAACACAGAACTGCTGAATGGGGTGTGGCTCCAGAAGAGACTGGCGACGTGGACAGAGCTCGGGAGCCTGGATACACTGCAGCGTAGCTAACAGTCGAGGGTCAGGTTCCTTCACTAATCGTGTCGCGTTGGCCACGGGAGTGCCTGGTGTTGTCGGTGAGAGAAGCTGGGTGAGGGGCCTGTGCGTGACCTCACTGTGATCCCAGCCACTCTAACCCAGTAGATCACTTCAAAATCCAGCTCGCTCACGAATGCAGTATTGAGGATGTGTGGTTTTGATTATTGTTTAAGTAGAAATTTTAACAAATGAAGGGTAACGACACACCTACACATCAATTCAGTATAATTTTTCTTCTTTACAATGAGGAACTGAGGTCCTAAGATGTCTGGGAACTCTTATTGCACTGATAAATTTGCTATTTCTCATCCACACAGATATCAAGCCCTGTGAAATGTATATGCATGTATCCTTTCAACTTTGGCTTTGTTCAAAATATGATCATTTAAATATTTCTCTTAGGAAACTTGAATGTTAATGTAAATAGTAGCAAAAGACAAGTCTTCAAGGTACATCAGGTACATAGTTTTGTATTGTAATCTCTGTGTAGGAGGAATGCTACTGGGGACTGAACTCAGGGGCACTCAGCCACTGAGCCACATCCCCAGCCCTATTTTGTATTTTATTTAGAGACAGGGCCTCAGTGAGTTGCTTAGGGCCTCACCATTGCTAAGGCTGGTTGGAACTTGCAATACTCCTACCTCAGCCACCCAAGCCACTGGGATTACAGGCATGCACCACCACACCCAGCTCTATTGTACTCTTTTGACAAATGAAATTATCTATTCAAGTTAAAGAGATATTCAGCAAATGAGATACTGCATAAATGATCAAATTGTGCAGAACATCACCAGACAAGCAGGAGCCTTTGATGCTGCTCTAGTTTCATCTCCCTGGCCACATTTTTGAGCAGCACATTGCTTAAATCCTGCTCACCCTCATTCCCATGGTGAAGCCCGGGTTACTCTGCTGCGTGGAGTTAATAGGAGCACACGCCTGTGCCCAGCACCAAGAGAGGGAATTTCAGGGTGTTAATGGCACGTTTGTGTTACCTAAACTAATGAGATAGGTATTATTTATCAAAATGCCTCGATTGTTTTATGTGCACATTTATTCCAAAGTAAAAATGTTGTTAATTGATTTAAGTTCCTCTTTTTTAAGTATGAAATTTACAGTCAAAATGAACCTGGTACCCTAATGTGTGAAATGAAATTTAAAAGTGTAAACAAATCCATGAGCTACACATACTGATTTGCTAATGCTTTTAATAAATACATAAAACTTACACAGAAATTATCTTTGGAGTCGGCATTGCAGGGAAAAAGGGAATGCAATATGGGTAGGAAGAAAATTAGGGATATAATTTTTTTAATTTTAAGTAAGAGATGCAAGTTATAATAATGCAGTGGATTTTCAAAATCTCATTGTATTGAAGACTTTGAAAGAGAGTCTCTGTCTAGCTGAGAGAAATCATGAAATACTCTTCTTAAGCAGTTAAGCAAGGTGAAGCCCAGAGATCATGCTTCTGTGGAGGAGCAAAGGTGGCCGTCTGCTTCAGAGGAGCCCCATGATGGACAGGATCTGGGAAACCCTCCAGAAAATCGGGCAGGAGGACCTCGGAGGCCAGGCCCCGGAGGAAGCCGGCACCAGGCGAGAGCACGGAAAGGACGTGTACGGGAAGAAGCGTTCAGGATTCTCCTTCACACGTCAGGAGGGAGAAAGAGAAAGAACATTGTACAACTTCTGGAGCCACGTAGGAGGTTTAAGTTCTGAAGAAATCAAGGAAAAGGGACTTTTTTTATTTGACAATAAATAGCTTTGGCAATTATTTGAAGTTGTGGGAACTAGGGTAAAAGCAACCATGGCCACTTCTTTAGAGCAAAATCTTGAAGCCATCACCTCAGCTGAGAGACTTTGTTAAAAGCTCCATAAAACACATTCCATTTTGTATCTAGAATAATAAATTTCTAATGGGATTTATGGCATTTATAAAAGGTCTTAGCAAATTTTGTCAAATTAATATCCATTCTCATAATGGAAAAGCTATCAGAAAAAAATCAGGTTAAAGGAATTATATAAATAACAAAGAGAAAAGCAGAGAACCACATCATTAATCAGTTGAATGAAAATTCCAGTTTTTGAAGTTATAAGAAGTGACAAATATTTCTAGTGATTTAGTAGAAAAGTGTGGCAAACTAATTTAGAGCTATGGAAATAGATACAAAGTCACTTAGAAAGGTTTACCATGCTGTGTAAATGCTACATTTTTTATTATGAAATATTGCAAAGGCACAAAGTACTCCAGGAGTGCTTATTTATTCATACCTGTGTCAAGGACTGCTGCTTGTGTACACAATACCCATTCTCTCCTCCTTTCCTGCTAACAGAAGACTGGCTTTATTTAGGTGGCTTTGTGTCCGTTGTAAAATGAGCAAGCAAACCAAAGCCATCTAGAGATGGACACCTAGCACAGTCCGGACCATCACACAGGATGGAGGTCTCCAGCCAGAGCACCCGAGAAATTTCAGGTTAAAGAAATTGTATGAATAACAAAGAGAAAAGCAGAGAACCTTAGAGCAAGGTGATCCAGTGCAAGGTGCTTTTTGGCCTGCCTGCTCTGCGGCTTCCTGTCTAGAAGTGGACATGATGTCGAGCATGCCTAGAACCTAAGATGGCCAAGGAGGGAAAGACCAGGGAGAGGGAAGGAAGGGTGATCGCACATTCTCACACCCCTGGACCCACCTTCAGGGTTCTCGTCATGAACTTCAGAGCAGGTCAGTCTCCTCCGTTAGCCCAGCTCTGGGGGGCTCTGACATCCAGAGTTCAAGAGCTACTGAGAGTCGCTGGGAAAAGTGAGGAAGAGACGCATGAGGACAAGCCTGGGAATGAGTGCCGCATGCACGTGCAGATGGGAAAGCAAAGTTTGAGAAAAATAAGGACAGAGAGAGTGACAAAATTCAGTTATTTGTATGCTGAAATTAACAGCACACAGCACTTCACAGAGTTAAAAATGGGCCACAGCAATTGGTTCTGTGCTAACTACCCAGACAAGGTGGAGTGGACATCGTTAAGACATCCACAGAAATGACAACACAAGAACATACTGTTTTCAGAACACAGAAATACGCCACTTTTCTAGATTTTCGCAGGGAATTTCTTCTACAGATCTTTATAAGAGGGACATTTTATAATGCTTACATTCTAACCAACGATGCCCCAAACCAAAACACAAGCACATCTCATGAAGCTCCTTCCTGTAGCATGTACCCATGGGAAAAGCAAATTTTTCCAGGGCAGATCCGGAGATTCCACCCCAAGTCCCCTTGTCCACAACTGTGGAGGGGCTGTGCACACAGGCAGGCCCACCACCTGTCTGTCCAGGACAGAGGCCGCACAAAGATAAGGATGTGGGGTGGTGGAATTGCTCCTCTGTCCCAGGGCCCAGCACATCCACAGCCTGGGGCTCAGCAAGGTTTAAACCAGTGCTGACTGCAAGCTGCCCCTCCCCGTGAGTCAGGACCAGAGACAGCGACAGCACAGGCCGGCAGTGTCACCATGGGCTCCAAACGTCACCTGGGAAGGAGAAAGAGATCACATACCTCCACACGTAGCAGCCTGCACAGGCACGGGGACACCATCAATGCACAGGGAGGAAGTTACAACATGGCCCACGAGCACATGCATGTTGATCAAAACCAGAGTGCTCCTGAACTAAGAGGTGCAGCCAGTCATGTGAGAAACGGCCCTGGACACCTCTGGACTGTGCAGGACCCCAGCCTGGAAGCTGCTACCTGCTCGGCCTTTCTTCATCCAGTCCCCCACCTTCCTGTGTATCGAGTCGGTATTTTTTCTTTTTCTACTTTTCCCTCCTTCTGCCTCTCCCCCTTCTTCCTCTCTTCCGTGTCTTTCTTTGCCGTCCACATTTATTTTCTCTTGTGCAGTAAGTTAGGCTCCACCCTTCCAAGGACCCCCAGTCACCTGGGGGAGAAAGAGACATGCCCGACGGTCCCACTAAAAGGCCCTAGAGAAAGCACACTGCGCACGCTTTTCACCCTAGCTGTCCCTCCCCTGAACACTCCCACACCTGCCCTGGACACTCCCACACCTGCCCTGGACACTCCCACACCTGCCGACCTTCGGAACTGAGGAGATTGATCCTGGAAGCGTGCAAGAACCAGCCTGGAGCGTCCGTGCCATAAACACCCCCCTCCCCCCACCCCCATGTTCAGAAATGTTGTCACTTCCAGGAAGAGTACAGTCTCCACGTGTCCCCACTAGTCTGTCTCTGGGTTTGCAGTTCCCAAGAGCTCAACCACCTGTCTACAGTAAGACGGTACCAACCGTGCTGATGTCAGGAGCTTATTTTAAATAAAATATAGCTTTTAACAGATGGATGTATTTTGCTTTTTTAAGAGAAAATTTCAACTCAACTACCTATTTCAGATCACATTAAAAAAAAAAAAGATACTCTTCATTGACGGGGCTTTTCTTTAGCAGAAAGTCATTTTGAGTCACCCCAATGGCACTGGAGAACGTGGAGGCTGCCGTGAGAAGGAAGCAACTGGAGGCTGCCATGAAACCTCCAGGAATCGCCCAGCCTCAGGAGACCAGGGCCGGCCAACAGCCCCGGGACAGCCAACAGCCTTGGGAGACTGGGGACAGCCAACATGAGCCACCCAGAGCTCGTGTCTGGGATCTGCCCACCAGAGGCTGAGTGTTTAAAACTCTGTGCTGCTTCAAGGAAGACCCCACCCCCACATCACAGCTCTGCCCCACAGGCGCTGGCTACCATCACTGAGAATGAGAGCTGGTGACGGCCACCTGGAGGTGGCTTTCCTCAGGAGCAGAGTATGGTCACACACGGCATGGCGTGCGACGTCTGCTGCGTTTGACAGGATCCTTTCCGGATGCCTCTTTGATGGAGGCTCGCAGAGGCTACACAGGGTCCTGCTCCTCCCTGTCTCCCATTATTCAAGTCTGTGCCTGTGGGCACAGCCGAGCAAGCCAAACCTAGTCGTAGTTTATTCCAAACTACAGTAGAGTAAAAGGAGACACCCAAACTCCAAAACACGGTGACTCATGAGGTGCTGGTTTTGCAGACAAGGGAGACCTGGGAGACCCTGAGCTGCACGGGTACAGAGTGTCTCAATTCTGCTGTCTGGCTCCAGATTGCACCTCAGGACCCAAGGTGCTAGTTCTCAGGAGTCGTGGGGAAGATTGTGAGGAGGGTAGGTAGGTGGAAGCTCTGTCTCTAAAATACAGAGAACTGACCACAGGGGAGCTCTCCACTCACACGTGATACTACCATCCAAACCTAGTGGTCATGTCGCTGCTGTGTGGTCTTCTCCCTTCAGCGGAGCCTGACAATTCAGAGCCCTCTCAAACCTCCCACCAAAAGCTCACATATCACCAAAACACAGTGGATTGCCAAAATGTGGGTCACAGTGCATGCAGGATTTACTATGGAGTTTTAGAAGCATTGGGTCCCTGTTACTCTATGTTTCAAAGTAAATTTTATCAATTTCATAAGCATCTGAAAAATGTAATCCTAGCTACATAAGAAAGTTATAGGAATTTCTGTTCAGATATTATGACCTCTTTGTTTTATGAAGAACCAGGATTTGCCAGTGGTGAAAGATCCGAGAGAAGCCCGTGGCTGCTGAACGGCTGGCCACACTGGTAAAGATGTGGTCAGTCAGGAAACAGGATCTAAGTAGATATACAGGCAGCATGAGCTCCAGGTCTGCTCTGGCTCCTCTGGCCATCCAAGTCCCAGCGGGGTGATGCACGATGGCCCCAGGTTGACACCGTCACCACTGAAGGGCTCTGTGAGGAAGCCACCCTGCGAGAGAACCTGACACACACAGGGGCTGCTGACCACTGGTCCCTCCCCTGCAGAGAGAGGCACGCGCTTTGCCACCAGGACTTCTCTGAGGTAGGAAAATGACTCCCTGCTTTATTACCCTGAGCTGTGTCTGGGCAGAGATGTCCCTAAATCTCCCTGGAGGAAGACACTATTTTAATCTCTCCAAGGCTCTGTGGTATGAGAATCTTCTAGAACAAAGCTGTCAATAACTGCTCAGAAGAAACACCAGACCCGTGGAGAATTACCTCCCAAAAGTACATTTTCACATCCCTTCTGCAAACCAAGCCCACAGTTGTGTTTACGAGATGATTTTGACCTTGAGGTCTCAGTGAAGCAAACATCCTTAGTGGTGCCCCCCACAACTCCAACACCAGAGGGAGGGGCAGCGCGGCAGCGGCTCCAGAAAGGGCACCCTCCGTGCGCCATCTTCCACCTGCTCACGCATCTGCATATGCTGCTTTTTACCCCTAGAAGAACCCATCAGAGTAATTACCATGAAGTTTCAAAGTGACATCAACTTATCTAAGTGAACACACACCTCCGAGCGTTGGCTATGGCAGGTCCCACTGTGAAATTCTGTCCCCAACAAGCGTTACTTGGCTTTATTTACAAAGTCTTTTGATGACTAATGATGGAGACAAGCTACAGAGGATCAGGAGAAGCAGAAAACATGACTTGGGCAGCACAAAACTCAGAGGAGAGAAGCACGGAGAAGCTTGCCCCAGTGCTACGCCCTTGGATTAAGCAGCCCAGGGAAGAGGACTTGAAACGGAGCCTGCAGCCCTGACAGCTATTAGCAGAAATTAGTCAGAAGAAAGCAAGTTCATTATAGTGAGTGCTGTGGATGAAATGCTGTCTACTTATCTGAGGCCGTCACGACTTCAGTCCTCAAAGACAAACCCACTCACGCTCACTACCTTGAGGACGAGGCACAAAGGCAGCTCCCGTGTCCTGGAAGTTTCCATGAGGCATCAAAATTCTGGCCTACCTAGCAGTTCAACTAAGTGAAACACTGTCCTCACTGCCGTCCCTGCAGTTTGATGTTCACTGTGTGTCCGGCCTGAGCGAGCGTTTCCTGGCCTACAGAAGCCTCCATGCTGCCCCAAGCAAGTGGGTGAAGGGAGAACAGAGCTGAGAACCACTGGCCGTCCTCACACCTGGAAGCTGAGGTACCAGGTGAAGGCAGTGAGTTGTGAACACGAAGCCCCCTTAGCAGAGCCGGGCTCGGAGGCATGTGGTGGAAATCTCCATTCACAGAGCAAAAGCGCCTGTCTCTGCACAGAGCTCAGCTCAGATGAGGCCAATCGGGCACGGTTCTTCTCCACGTCCCACAAAGAAGGAACTAGCAGGTCATGACCTTTGCAGAGTTGAAATCCACACACCTGTGGAAGGCAGGAGACAAGCCTCAGGCACATCTCTCCTTTATTTCAATAACATATCTTTTTAAAAGTGCCAGCAGTTCTCAGAATATAGAGATAGACGATAGTTTGGGGAAGAGAGAATAAAATTTGGGAAATGTGATATTGTAAAATAAGATTCAGAGCTGGGATGAAAGAAGTCTCAAGTGATGCAATATGTAGTCAATTCCACGAACGTGAGGGAGTCGGGAGGAGTTACTTGAGGAAGAAGGAATTAAAGTCATCTGTTAAATTTGAACAAAGTGCTTTTCAAAATGCACTGATTTTAGTGACGACTGTTTCTGAAGCTGCAGGTCCCCATGTTGATGTTCCTTTTCAGACACTAAAGAGAGAATCAAGCTGAAAGGTTGAAAGGAACATACTAATTGACATATTGGTCGTAATGGATTGGTTAGAGTTTGTGTTGAACTGTAAATACAATGCGTTAATGAGCGCACGTGTACCTCAAGGCTATGTCACGACGGCTTGGCCTTTCTCATTCCAGTGTCCGGGGTGAGATGGCGCCTTGGCTGAGCTGCCTGTGAGTCTGTTCACCTGCAGCCTCGTCCTAGGAAGGAAGGAGCACCACCTGCTTGAGACCTGGGTCCTGCTGGGCCAGTCAAGCACACAGTGGGCTCAGTACCACCTGTGGGGACACCCAGGCCTTGCTGCCTTCATACACCCTGCCCCCAGGCAGACGGGGAGGCCCAGGCTCAGGCCGTGGACATTCCCCACACTTAGGAAGGGCAGGAAAATGCTCAGAAATAATAATGCACTCTTTCCCAGTCATTAAATAGGCTGTTATTATCATAATGAACTCATTTATACCAGTGAGAATGAGTGAACAGCAGCTACAAATAACCACATCCCACAAATGTGTTAATCAGTGACTAAGACAGTAAGAAAATATAAAGTGTGGTTCAGTTAATATCAAGGTCAAGACAAGGAGAACTCTAAAATATTTTTAGGGATGTTCATGTGAGTGTTTACTCATAATGAGAAGCAAGGAGGCATGGAAGACCAAGTTTTAGCAAGAAAGGTTGTAGGTGGTGAGTTTCTGGTTTCCATAGGAAAAGTATACATGCCACGATGGAAGTGCTTATGACAATCATACACTCTACCTACAAGCTTTATACTCTTCTCGGTAAGCTTTATACAGTTCCTGGAAAACTCTTAAAACGCCTCAGAAGCGACACCAGTGTCTGCGCGTTGCGGAGACAGAGGAGCAGAATGAGTGTCCTGGACTCAACTACTTCTACCCAAGGAGTTTGCCCTGTGGGGAAAGTACCCCTGGAGTGGGGCAGAGGACAGACCCTGGCCACAGAGCCCCTGCTCCAACCTGCCCCTCCACCTGCGGCCTCCCGATGAGCAGGGGCCTGGTCTTAGGAGATTCAGGTTGCTTCTCTGCAAGACACGAAGGACAGTGCTGACCTGTGAGAGTTCAGTGGGGCCAACGGGCAGCCAGACAAGACTCTGCTCATCATCAGGGGGCTGCAGGTGGGAGGAGCAGGGCCTGAGCAGGGGTCTCTGTGGGCCAGGGTCTTTCCTCTCTGCCTTTCTTTGGACTCCCCAGTACAACCGGGTTCACATGGACCAATTTTTTAACATGTTCTAATCAAGGAGGGAGATTTCATTCCCAGTAGCGGGGCTTTCACATTGGTCTTCCTCCCTCTTCTGTTTGCGAATCCAGCCTGTAGGACTGCATTTTTCTAATTTCCTCTATCGGGCAAGAGTATGAACAGCTGGATGTGGTGGCACACGCCTGTAATCCCAGCAGCTCAGGAGGCTGAGGCAGGAGGATTGTGAGTTCAAAGCCAGCCTCAGCAAAAGTGAGACCCTATTTATAAATAAAATACAAAATAGGGCTGGGAATGTGGCTCAGTGGTTGAGTGCCCCTGGGTTCAATTCCCAGTGATCTCCCTCCCAAAAAAAGAGTCTTAACAAACCCAATTCCATTGTAGACTGGCTGTAGACCTCAGATTCTATGAATTTCATATTAGCACCCATCCCTCTCACACAACTTACCCTTGCCTCCTTCCTCCAACTGTCTATTTATTTCAGTTACAGCTTCAGTTTAGACAAATGGTCCAGAAATATGGTTGGTGTTGGGCCAGGCAGTACCCAGGGTGCATGCTTCTCTGTCCATTCTCCTTGCTGACCCTCTTCCTTCCTTAGTGCATCAGGAGTTGTAGCTAGGCTGACTGCAGAGCCAGGCCATCTCCCCAAAGCAGCGCTGACTAGACCAACAGTGGTCACGTGGGCCTCACCTGTCCCACCTGGGTGGTTTCAGGAGGCTCTGATTTTGACAAATATTATCATTTATAAACTAGATCGTGGGCCTCTGCAAGACAAGACTACTGTGACATTGCTTTTCATTCTCATCACACAGATAATCAATAATGATAGATGCCATTATCAAAGACTCCATGTCTCCAGCACTATGTTAGGTGTTTCATAAACATTACATTATTTCATTAAGAATCTAATTTTAAAATAATGGTAAAGAAGCACAGATTTAAATTAACTTCTATTCATCTAGTATGTCTCATTTAGAATTTAAGTCCAATTTTACTGGCTGCAAAGTGTGTGATCTCTCCATTGGACAAGACTCCATTTGCAACTGTGGCAATACCTGATAAAGCACTCCAGAGTCCTTTTACTTAGAAGGTATTCCTCAAAGGAAGAGACTCCTTAATGCATGCCTATTGTTCCCTCACAGTAAGTTTAAAAAATTGATAACACTATTGACAACTTCTTGATTGGCTTGTTAAGTAAAACCACAGTGTGAAGAAACTGTTTGTGGTAGGATGTGGTGGAAGTGTCATATTGAACATGAAGAACACAGGGAGTGGAAGCATAGAGATCATTCACACACTTTTATCCTTTTGATATGGCCTGAAAACGTCTTGCTAAAATTTATCTTATCCAATTATAATACAATTAGGAATTTTATTGCCCAACATGCACAAGAAATAAAGTAACAAAAATACTTGAATTTCCTCTTACCATATTGAAAAAGTTTTTTAAAGTTGGACAGAGATATCCACAGGTGGAACAGGATGGAATAAATACCCTTCTCTCTACTCCTCCTGCTAATGACAGGCACACTATCCTTTACATTATGCATAAAACGAACACAGGAAGACCCTGATAGTCAGAGGGCACATTCAGGCAGAGACCTGGGGACTGAGGGACACTCACCAGTGGGCTCACTGCGAGTTTTCCTCCTCATGTATTTCAGATGGGGTTCTGGAAATCTGGAAACCCAGAAACATCAATGAGTTCATACTAAAATAATACTTATAATCTCAGCAATGTCTGTTTTTTTCTATCCAAAATGCATGGATAGGTACAACAAAGTGTGCCATAAATTTTTAGATAATCTAACTATCCTTTGTAGACAAATACTACAGGACATGGGAAGTGGGAGCCTCCTTCCTCACCTGGCTGCAAGAAGGCACCTTCTCCCTGAGAGGGTGCTGACAAAGGACTGGGAGTGGGAATCCAGACTTCCATCCACACAGGTGGCATGAAGCCCCATCCACACTGTTTCTGGAGACCGTCTCCCTACCAGCCAGAATGGTGTCAGTAGACCATGATGAGCTCAACATCCATCACTGCCCAGGGGTGAGGAGTTCCTCCCACCCCAGTGTGACTGAAGCTGAGTGGATTCCCAGACTCTTACCCCACAGTAGTAAGGTAGCAGCTTCCATCCCTTACAGTGGGTTGTCATGGGATATCCAAAAAACAAACTTAAATAAAGTCCAGAATCTCATTATATCACACCTAAAATGTTCATAATAGAAATGTATATTAGTCATCACACCAAGAACCAGGAAAATCATAACCTGAATGAAAAAAGACAGTCAACAGAAATGACAGCACCAAATGGCACAAGCATTGAAATTATCTGAAAAGGATTTAAAGCAACCTGAAAAAATTAAAAAGTGTCTGCAAAGTGGCAGAAGATGCAAAGGAAAGCAAATGTAAACTTTAGAGCTGAAAAATTGCAATAAATGAAATGAAAAGAAAATGTTCTTGGTAGACTCAGCCTTAGCCTTGAGGTGACAGAACTGATTAACAAATCTGATACAAAAATAGAAATCACCTATCAGAACAGAAAATAAATGGTCTTGGGAAAAATCACAGAACCTCAGAGACTTGTGGATCAGGACAAGATTTCTAACAGTCAGAATTTTAGAAAGAGAGGGAAAAGAGCAGAAGACTAAGAAATTCAGAGAAATACAAGTAAAAAATCACCTAAACTTGACAACAGATATAAATCTACAGATTTAAGAAGCTGGGGTAATATTAGAAAGGATAAATTCAAAGAAACCCATGTAAAGACACATCATAACCAAACTCCTGAAGATTAAAAATAAGAAAGAAAAAGTCTTGACTCCCTGAGGGAGAAAAGTCATCTGAATCCATAAGATGACTTGAAAGACAGCAGATTTCTCATCCAAAACCATGGAAGCCAGAAGGAAATGGTACAGTGTTACCAGCACCAAAAGGGAAGAGCTGTCAGTCACGATTCTGTATCAGCCAAAAATGATACAGAATTATGGGAGTGGAGAGGAAAGCAGACACTTCAGCTGAAGAAAAACCAGAGAGACTCACCAGCTGGCCCTGCTAACCCTCCTAATTCCTCCCTCTATTAAATGTGTCATGTGGGTTTTCTTAACCCTAAGTTGGAAAGAAAAACATGTGATTCAGACCTGGAATGTCAAAATAGCTCAGAGGCTTAGCACCAGTGGGCCGATCCCATAGTCCAGCCCCAGGACAGGAGGAGGGCAAGACTGATGAGACTGACGTGCAAGAAGCAGGAACTTGAGTTCCTTCAGGACGCGAGTCAGGGGCACAGAGCACTAACCACCCGGGAACATAAGAAAGCAGCCACCACTGAGGAGAGCTAGCTACACAGACCAAGAAGGGGGACTAAGACGGTATGACTTAGTTGAACCATTTTGGAGTACTTAACATTTCTCAGGCTGTGAGTCAATTTGTTCCCTGATCGCATTGGCCAGGCAGGTTACGATTTCTGTCATTAGCAATCAGCAGCAATGTGCCAACACCCATTCAGTGCGGAAAGTGGCTTTTTCCGTTCCCTTGCTGCTTTCTGAATTACCAGTACTGCTCCTTTGGTGAAAAGCAGAGTGGGGAAATAAAGTAACTCTGAAGAAACTGTGAAGACCTAGTAAAGATTCAGAGCAAAAGTAATGTACTTGTTCAAAATGCCACCCAAGTCCTGAGTAGGCGCTCCTGCGCTCTCCATGAATGAAGCAGTCCCAGCCCCAAAACGCACCACGGCCACTGTCCCAACGCTCAGTTCTGCCCAGGGGCTATGCCTACCTGTTCACCACAAAGGACAGCACAGAGGCCACAGCCCAGCAGTGACACTCATACAGTCCCAACACTCAGGGCTGGCTGGCGGGCGAAAATTGAAGCCACAGTGTGAAGTAACCCACACAGATCATACCCTGGGTATCCTGAGGGATAAAATTGAATGTGAGCTGGGACCTCAATAAGCAGCATTTAAAACCATCAAAATGAACACCTTTGCAAAAGCAAAGCCTCAGGTGGCTTACACTCACAACCACAAGAACAAGTTTCTGGATCATTCCTCCATGTGACTAAATTATAATGGACTTACAGTTAAAGACAACGTTTCCTTTTCAGTAAAAGCCAAAGTTTTATCAAGAGTATCCAAGATTCACAAAGTCAGTTTTAATTGTGAGACTTTGCTAAATTCAAAGTGACAAAAATGGCCAAAAATATGATCAGCTCATGGAAACGCCACGTGTCCACATACTGATTTAAGAGAAATCACGTAGTTGTCCTAAGCCCAGCATTTTCATTAGGTTTGTGTATGTCAGACTGAATTGCTTTCCACCCTTCAGACTTGAAGCCACTTCTCACTACCAAGCTGAATTATATTTTAGTGATAATTTATTCACTTATTCAATAAGTGCTCTGGAAGAACTACTCAGTGCCAAGCACCACTCCACAGGTGCCAATGGGAATAAGATACTTTCTCCTTTTAAACCCAGGAAGAGACCAAACAATGTCTGCAGTCCAAAGTCCATGACCAAAACAGCGATGCTTCAACACACATTGGCAAATGACCCAGCCTCTGGGGAGCCCGGAGCAGCCGTGTTTGAACTGGATTCTTACCAACAGGAGGACTGCAGCCTCGGGGCAGAGGGCGCTTCTTTAACATGAGATCCATCCGAGTGTTCGCTGGCTGAACACTGGGACACAGGGAGAGCAGAAGACGCAGTGGCTGGAGGGATTGAAACAGAGGTGGACAGGTCGACTTCTTATGCTATTGTAATACAAGAGAAAGAAAAAGGAAAGTGAAAATGTATTTCAGTCTTGTCATTTACTAAAACAGTAGTTTGGTATAGGATAAAATTATTGTGAAAAGAAACCCCTTGAACTTTTCAGCAGGACCTTGGTATTAAGGCTACTGGCCTCTGTCCCCCTTGCTTTGGCAGAGGGAAAGGGACGTTGGGATTAAGTATTGCCCATCAACAGAAATCTTCTGTGCCTGGGGATCTGGAGCTGCATCGGGCGGCCCAGCGTCGTGTTCCTCTTCAGTCAGGTCATCTTGGAGAAGTTGATGTCACCCTCCTGATGCTCTTAACCCGAGAGGAGGCCAACATTCCCAGACCTCGGGTGGCATGCGGATCAGTTCATTCACTGAACCAACCCGTGTTTTGCCCCTGCTGGGGCTTTGGCACTTCCAGCCGTCCCTCTGTGAAGACAGGGGTGAGTCAGTGGGAGTTCTGGTTGACAGGACGCAGGTCCCACCTGCTAAACCACGGGCATCTTCATTCATCCTGGGGATCTTTTGGTCTAGGGTGGCATCTGGGGAGCTATGGTCACCTTGCAGTGGTCTGAGAATTCACCAATATGGACAGTGACAGGGCAGAGAGAGGTCAGGGTATCACAGGCGTTCACAAGCTAATGCTTCCAGGACAAAAGCATTTTCCTCTGCTTCAGGTAAATTTTGTTTTGATCCCTAGAGGCTGAAAACACCCCGACTGACACTCACCAAGTGACTCACCACAGTGATGCGTGCAAAGTCCCAGCAACGGCACAACAGGGACAGATCAGCCCTGCTGACAGGTCAGGAAGGAGACCCTGGGCGGACCACATCCTGACCTGCCCTGTTGCGGACTCATGCCAACCTTCCAGAAACCCAAGGAGAAGGAGTAACGCTCACAAGGATCACAGCGAAGACCCCTCAGTAGCAGGTGGGACTCCGACGGTCTCTTTCTTTGAAGTCTTTTAAATTTTTTAAAAATCCAGACTATTCTTTGCTCCTCTTCCTTGGGGACAAATGATGTTGCTTCTTCCATCAAAGTCTGTTCAGTAGTGACTAAAGGAGCCGCCAGGCCTCTGGGCCATGAGCCCCTGAGCAGCACCTGCTGGGCCGCAGGTAACGTCCTTTATGACCAGGAGAGTGCTCTGTCCACAGCTCCCCTAAGCGTGGGACTGGTTATCGCAGGAAGCTCCTCGTTCTTCAGCCAGAAGCAGACATTCCAACTGGCAAAGATACATATGGAAATTTTAAAAGCAGGAAATAGAGTTGCCCAGGGTGCGGTGAACATGGACCGGGTTACGGCACAGTGTGATGGTTTTCTTATCAACTTATGAGAACAACTCTCTTCACTTCTGTTGAATCATGTTTTTTAAAAATTCAATTTCCCAGCATGAATGTGAGCTTCTTTTTAGATATCTAGTTAAAATATTTATCTTCAAGTAACAAGATATCATGTGATTGTAGATTGCTGATTAGAGAAATGATGCTTATCTTGATGGACTCAGAGCAATTCAAACACCACAGCTGGAATTCATATTGCAGACAAAATACATCTATGTATCTCAAATGGCACAGACACTGGCTATAGCCGTGTTAAAAGTCACAAGGACAAGGTGATGGCCAGGTAGTGTGAAGAGCCTAAAGGTCAGCACTCTGCTGGCCTGTGCCTTGTAATTTTGTCTCATTTTGTAGCAAGGAAACTGATCATTTGCATGTCCAAAATCTCTGTGTTTTTTGTGGGTTGTGGTGAAATTGAGTGTGAAGTCCTTGATCAGTGTCCTTGATTCAGTTTGGTTCTATGTAAAAAACACATCAACAAAATGCACATTTTAAGAAAAGATTATCTCGAGGCTGAAGATGGTTTTATGTGTTAAAACATAACACTACACAAATACTGTCAAGTGAAAACAGCTGTGTCATGCGAGGCATTATGCTAATTCTATATCCAATTAAAGTGGAGAAGGAACGAGCCCTGGCCTGGCACTCTCTCTGCAGTGTCCTGGGTGGCCTCGATGCTCACCGTTCCCTACAGAGGACAGAGACCCTTTCCTGCTGGTTCACGTGCACACTCAGAACTGGCCCTGCCACTTCTGTGGTCACTGGAGCCTGCCTGGTGTGGGCAGGTGTTTCACTTTCAGTATGAAGGGTCCCCAAGAGTCCATATGTGAAACACTACAAGAAACTGAGAGGTGACATGATCAGATTGTGAAAGGAGTAACCTAAGTCCAGATTAGTCCACTGATAGGGATTAGCTGGGCAGTAACCATAGGCAGGCAGGTGTGGCCGGAGGAGTAGGTCCCTGGGTGTGCCTGTGGGTTTAATTTTGTCCTTGGTGAGCAGATGTCCTCTGCTCCTGACCATCGTGTCCTGGCTGCTGTCCCTCCACGCCCTTCAGCCCTGATGTTCTTCCTCACCTCAGGCCCAGGGCTAGAGAGGCAGCTGACCATGGACTGACCTCTGAAACCATGAGCCAAACAAACCTTTCCTCCTCTTTGTTGTTCTTGTCAGGAGTTTTGGTCACAGAGACAGAAAGCTGTGGTCCCGAGAGGGACAGCACAGTGGTCCCGAGTTGCTCTGGAGTCGAGATGGAGGGACTTGTTATGGGATCTCTTCACTAGAGGAGCAGGCACCCGGGGACAGCAGAGGTTCAGGGACAGACAGTTAAGCTGGGCTCTCAGGACCTGCCAATAAGGAGTTCCACAGGGACAGGAGGGGAACCCACTGCAGGGCACAGGGGCAGCAGGAGCCTGGAGGACAGCAGCTCACCTGCCAGCACCAGCTGACCTTTGTTGGACCTCAGGAGCAGAGAGCCACACATTCCACCAAGGGCCCGGTAAGGTAGGTCTGTGAGTGGCGGGCCACGTAGGAGAAGCGTCCGATCTGCCCTTCTGCACTGGCAGCCAAGGTCAAGTTCAAAAAAACCAACCAAACCCTGCAGACCCTCCAGACAGTGGTCCCCACCCACCTCCCCCTGGCCTGTTCCTAGGGAACAGGTCCCAGGTGCCCTGGCAAGAAGGCCATCGGGAACACTGGCGGCTCCTTCACCTTTGTCTTGGGCCCAAACACATGACAGCCAGCCCTCCGAGGACCCACTGGTGCCTGTGCTGACGCCCTTGACCACTCTTTTGTGCACTCTTAGGCCACACACATTTCTGAGTGATGGTCACATTGTCTTTTTCTCTGGAAGTCAATGCCCATGGCCTAGTTAGATTTTTATTCTGAAGGCACAGAATTCAGATTCCTCTTTGAAGATGGCACATTTTTCTCTTTCTTCAGATGAATTTAACATGATCGCCTCTTGTTGTCTTCTGGTCCTTGTACATAGACATACACATCACAAAATGCACAAAATGGAAACAATTTCATAAACTTCACAATTTCAAAAACCTCATATTTGTCTTACTGGGGGAGCAAGGTAGAAACTGCATTTATAAATGCAATGTTATAACAAATTCTGGGAACAGAATCCAATCCATTTATGTAGGTTATTATTACTATTATGAACACCAATATTCACTGCTTAGAGTCCATTTTAACTCTGATTTTAATCTTACTTTACACAGCAGCAACTGTGGCTTAAAGAAGTCACCAATCTGGCCTCAGGTTAGACAACAACACTAAGACAAGCTTGGGTTAAAATCTAAGCCACTCAAACTAAAATACCTGTGTTTACAGCAGTAAATAACCCACGCAGAATTTCAGCTAAGTAACAATAAAAGAAGGGTGGCTTGTGATTTTCTATCACTGAAATATTTAAAATGTCAGCACTAGGGCTGCTGCTTCAAGCCAATGCATTTGTATCCCTAACACCAACAAAGACACGTGAACTATATGAGAAGCAGCCCTGAATGCTGGTGAGACTGACGTATCCCCTGACACTGATTCTGATCATTCGTATGGAATTCTGTTGAGAGTTCTTGGTTACAGCAAGGGTTTCGTGACCCTGCTGTGGTGTGGGTCATGATGGAGTCTGATACCAAATGTAAAGAATCAAGTGGCTGTACAGCCTTCAAGAGACAGGGCAGAGTGAGAAGAGATCGGGTCCCTGGGGACCAACCTCCGAGGGATCAATGCTGACTGGCAGGATGGGAAGACGTTCCCAGGACTGGAACAGCTACCTGGAGAGGAGGTTGTTATATGGCAAGTCGTGTCCCACGCTTGGTCTCTTCTGCACACTCTTGTCCTTCAATAAATCTGCTGCTTTTTAATGTGGTACGAGGCCCTGGCCAGATGCCCCTCCACTCCCCTACTTCCTAGCCTGCAGAACTGTGGCTACATCAACCTTTTTCCTTTTTTAAAATTAATTTTTTATTTATATATGACAGCAGAATGCATTACAATTCTTATTACAGGTATAGACCACAATTTTTCACATCTCTGGTTGTATACATAGTATATTCACACCAATTCATGTCTTCATACCTGTGCTGTGGATAATAATGATCATCACATTCCACCATCCTTGCTACCCTCTGCCCCCCCTTCCCCTCCCACCCCTCTGCCCTATCTAGATTCGTCTGTTCCTCCCATGCTCCCCCTCCCTACCCCACTATGAATCACTCTAGTCAGAATGGCAGCTATTATGAAGACAAACAGCAATAAGTGTTGGAGAGAATGTGGGAAAAAGGCACACTCTTACATTGCTGGTGGGACTGCGAATTGGTGCAGCCAATATGGAAAGCAATATGAGATTTCTTGGAAAATTGGGAATTGAACCACCATTTGACCAGCTATCCCTCTCCTTGATCTATTCCCAAAGGACTTAAAAACAGCAAACCACAGGAACCCGGCCACATCAGTGTTTATAGCAGCACAATTCACAATAGCTAAACTGTGGCACCAACCTAGATGCTGAATGAACCTTTTTTCTTAATAACTTATCCAACCCTAAGGACGTGAAGGCATCTGCCTGCCACATCTGTAACCACACCTATCACCAAGGTCCAGCCCCAGGTGTTTCATAGCAACAGAAAACAGACTGACTCAGACCCCACAGGTGGCCCACGCTTCTTCCAGCAGAGACGCATTTCCAGGAGTAAACATCATGCAGCACTCCGCCATTCTCTCCAGACACGGGTGTGCTGCAGTTACTACACCTTCAAATTTGAATAAAATGCTATTTCTATGTATATTAATTGGATGCTTCCTGTGGGACATCTTTGAAATGCAGCAGATGAGAATATTTAACTGTTTTGGAGGCAGACAGGTTACACATGAAGGAAAAACTTTGAAATGCATACAATGATGTTTTTTACTGTTTAGTATATGATCGTAGTTATATCTTTAGTAAATGAGTTTACAGTAAACAAAACATCACAATGAGATTCCATTTAATATAGTGCAAATGTCAGCTCTTCTATGTACATCAATGTTACACATTTATTGTTTTAAAATTCAACCCGTAAGCAAACTTCCAAGCATTAAATAATTCTGAAAATCAGGATGCCTGGGTGTGGCACAGAGCAGCTGCGAGAAGCCCAGCAGCCTGCCCCCACAGCACGGGTGCTGTGTCAAGGACCTGAATAAGTGGTGTAAACACTCGCCATCTCTCTCCTCTGAATAAGCGTGTAGGTGCCAGAGGGGACTTTGGTTCTAGAAACGTGCTCGTATGATAGAGAGTATTCATGGCACACTGCTCTCTGCTGGGCTCCACGCAGCGCATTTCTTTTCAGGACTTGAGTCCTGGTCAGAACTAGAACCATAGAATGCATCTGATGGGGAAAGAACGAGGAGATTTAACATCAGTAACCCACTAGCCAAGGTGACCGTGTTCACTGCCGTGTGAACACAGATCAATGGTGCTCCCAGGAGAAAAGAGAGAGGGACCTCTGCAGGTCACAGGTCACGGGAACTCACAGGGGCCAGCTGCTCCACACCCACTGCTCACAACACACCAGGACTTCCACTCCAGGAGAGGACGTGTCACCCCCAACCCACACTGTTTCCTCTTACCTTGGGACTCAGAGCAAAGCCTCCCCACCCTTCCCCACCGCCCCTTCCGGTTGCCTGCTGTCTTTGCACACTGTGGAAAGGCCCTCGACACCTGCAGACAGGCCCTCACGTCCTCTGATGGCCTCTTCACAGCCAGCACCTGCCGCTTCAACCCTCCCTCAAGGAGCCAAGCGAGTCACCTTCCCCCGCCGCGTCTCTCTGGATGGTTTCCTTCTGTCTTGCTGTGGAGAGTGGACCGACTGCAAGCTCCCTGCTAAGACGCCGGAGGTCAGAGCAGAAAAGCATCCTTGCTGATGTGAAAAGAGCAATAGACTTTATTTCAAAGGTATTTGAGAGGCATTGAGAGGTCTGTGAAAGCAATGAGCTGGATGCACCAAAACTTCCAAGAAAGGCGAGCCCCAGGACAAACTCAGTGATCAGCTCTTCCCCTCAAAGACCTTCACGAGTGCTGATGTGGCCGAAGACTTGGTCTCTAGGGAAGCTGTCTCTAAGGGACAGAAACCAGCAAGGCATGAGACGGCCACCCACGTCTGGAATGACAGACAAGGGCCTCGAGGGTGCAGTGGGGTTTGCTGCGGGGCAGCTGTTGAATCCTGAGGCTGCCCGGGGCCACCCAGGAGCTCCTGCGCGACAGCTCACAGGACCTGCTGTCTTCCCAGGGACATCCTGGACATGACGGACACAAGAGGAAAAGCCTAGGGGGTGCCCAGCTGACCTGGACGACCATGACAGAGGTGGGGCATGGACACTGCTGACCTCAGGATCTGGAGGGTGAGTCAAGTTGGCTCCTGGGACAGGCCAGATAAGAACAGGGGGTTCTGGTCAGTGGCTGCTTCAAAGGTGGGCAGGAGAGTACAGAAGGGCGAGTGGACCCTTAATTGGGGAACATTAATTGGAGGCATTACATGAGAACCAGGTGGAGCGTCCAAGAGCTTAGCGAGTCCTCTCTCAGAGCAGCTTCCTCTTCAGGCTGTGCACGCCTCTGACTGTGCTGCTGTGTCTGCCTCAGGGTGACGCCCAGCACATGGTGAACACAAGGCAGATACCGACACAGTGCTTACTTGAATTATCGGTGGACATCTTCTGCGCGGGAGACTCTGTTACACAGCTGGTTCTCCGACTCGCCTGGTGTTCCTTGCCCCAGGGGCCTTCCCTCCTCCTGCACCGGCCTCATCGGGATACCACCTAGAGACCCTTCAGATTCCAGGAAAAGGCAGAACCGTTCCTTGCATCCCATAATGCCCTGCTTCCTCTGGGTGACACCCACTGCACCGCAGTCTGTCTCAGCAAGTCACCCTGCAAGCATCGTGGCCGTTCACCTTTCTACAACCCTGCCTGCCCCGCGTCTGCTGCAGAGTAGCAGCTCCGTAGACATTTCTGGAAGGGTACCAGCATGTCTATCCCAGTGGTGACATTTATTACCGGACATTAACAAAGTCACAGACTAAACATCCAGGGGCAGCAGTAGGTGACCGCTGGTCCCACCAGATAGACGTTCCAGTAAGGTAACGGCTATGATTCCTCCATCCAGCATTCCACAAACCTGTGTTAAACCTGGAAAAATGATTCAAAAGGAACAGTGGGAGAGGGTTTGGTTTTTAGGGCTAGCCATTCGTCCCCTAACAGAAGCTTGAGAGTTCATTCCCAGTTCAGGGTCTTCCCTGTAGCTACTTTCTAATGCCCAAAAGGTGAAGCAGGCCCGGATCCAGGGATCCAGTGATAATCTGTTGGTCATGGAGAATCCTGAGGAAGCCCTGGAGCATGTCCACTCCCCAGAGCTCTGTACCCAAGATGACTCAGAGGAGGGAGTCACTGTGACCAGCAGGTGCCCAGGTGCTGAGACCCTGTTTGTGGCGTTTATCAATCAGCCTCCACAGCTTGCCTTGTGCAGGGTCACCGTGTCTGCCACACCAGAACAGAGGCTTGAGGAAGGACGGTTTCTTTAAAACTAGACCAGAAGCTTAGAAATGCACCATGTAGATGCTGTAGACTTAAAATCAGGAGATTTATTTTATCCTCCAAACCACACAGGAATTCATTTAAGAAAGAAACCAATCCATTAAAAAGTGCAAAGTCAAGTCACTTGAACTTAATTATTCCTGTAATTAGCCATCCCTTTTCTGTAAGGTCGGGACTCTTTTCTACACGTTAATAAATTATTTCTCTTATCATACCAATTATAAAAGATGTATTTCTGTACTTCTAAGTTAATTATGGACTTGAGTTCTAAATTTGGAAGTTATCTAACTCTTTTGTTGTCTGTAATAATTTTCAAACTTTCCGTTGCAGGGATGCTATTTAAAATCTTATCTAATTTCAGCTGGCACTTCATCCTGCCTCGGGACCCGGGTTGGACTTCTTTCTTTTTAATGGCCTCCGTGTGTGCTGCTTCCCGTGGGCCCAGTGTGTTCTCAAGGCACCCGAGCTCCTAGGGCTCTGGAGATACCAGAAGGAAATAGAAGGCATTTGAGGTCTTGATGAGAGAAGAGTAAATCAATCCTCACCACAGAAGCAGCTTAGAGAGTGGCAAACCCTGAGAAGGCACAGGGGCTCCAGCTGTGGGCAGCCCTGACAAAGAGCCTGGAGGTGGGACCCTGGAAAACACAGGTCAAGGTGGTCCCACTCCCACCTGCACTCAGAGATGTCTGCATTCACCGTTTCTCTTTAGCTAATTGTCAGTGCCTCTCATTATTTTAGTAGGCAGTCCCCAGTCACATCTAAAACTCCACTCCCTTCTTTCTCGTTGGACCGACCACTTGAGCCTTCCTGAGCTGAGCCACTCTCTCAGCACTGCGAGAGATCCAACCCACCAACTCGGAAATCATGCCTACAAAATAATGTCCAAAAATTACATATAATTGTCATTGACAATGACTCACAGAACATAAAGCAAAATGTACTTTCTAATTAATTACTGTAATATAATATTATAATATATAATTATACTATTATAATAATATGTAACATCATATAAGATTACAGTATGACTATAACTATAATAAATATATACTTATTACTTATATATAATTAGAATATATTTCTTAATTATACATTGATCACACTTATAACTGTATGTTATATTGAGAAAGAAATTGAAACATTTATTCAGTGTCTACCTATGCCCTAAACACTACAATGGATCCAAACACATGCTTTATCATGTGATCTTTACAAAAGGAGTAGACATTATTACCTCCCTCCACAGATGGGAAAGTAAATCTCAAAAATGTTTAATACCTCGCCCAAAGCTGCATGCTTTAGGCAGACCTAGAATTAGACAGATTTTTTTTTATATTCCAATTCTGAAACTTACATTTCCCTTCACTACAGAAACCTGATTTCCTTTGTAAACCTGGATTTTAAAACAAAAAAGGGGGGGGGGAGAAAAGGGAAGCGAGGTCCCGTGACATTGATGAAGGAAGACCTGGCTTGACTCTCCCTGCCTCTACCTTCCCAAGCCCCTTTCTTCCTGTTCAACTACTAGTCATTCTTAATAACATTCCCAGCTGGTCATCTTAGAAGTGAACTGGTCTCTCCCCTGTGCCAGATTGAGCTGCAGGATCTTCTCCCTTCACCCCAAAATGCCTAGTTTGTATGAAAGACAGAAAATACCCTTCCAAACCACCAACACCTGAAGAGCGGGGCCTGTTACCTATGTTCCTCAGAATGACTGGCACACCACGGGTACCTCCGTGACTGAGCTGGCTCCCCGCCATGCTGCAAGTGTCCCCTGAGGTGGGCGCACCCAAGTCGCACGTGACAGCTGGCATCTTGGTGGTCTGCTTTATATACAACCCTTAGGCTTGGCCATCCAATAAACATGAACCATTATTATGTGAGCCTCAGGAAGTGTGGGTTAAAACAGTTTATGATTAAATAAATAATTCAGCATTCCTTTATTAACAATTAAAGATATATGAATTAGAGAAACAATCTGACTTTTCCCAACTCATATCAGGAAGTAATGAGTGAGTGTATGTATGCAAATTCATGGGTACGTGTGAGATTTTTCACAGAACTTGGCCGTGTAATGGAATTCCGTCTTCAGCGGATCGTGTGAAAGCGTGAGCCCATGTTCTCGGTAGAGCACGCCGTGCCTGGGGAACGCGCTGCATTCCCTCCTCATAAGCTGATGCTCACTCCCACCAGGTCAGCGAGAGGATCTCCTGCCCCCAACAGGGATGCCACTGTGAGAAGTGCTTCTGTTGTTCCTGTTAACGTAGTGGGTTTATTATTTACACTTTTGCTATTTTTATACCCAAACTGAGGTCTCCTGTGGCCTTCAGAGCTCGTTGGCAAGCTATGAATAACCAAAAATAATGTTAAAGGAAAAAATTCTCAAACTGCCAGTGAGGACTTAACTTTTTTATAATTAAAAAAAAAAGTGGGCCATGAAATATACAGCTAAAAATCAATAGATAAAACAAACTTTTAACAAAATGCTCAAGCAATCCAGAGAAGGCAGAAAAGGAGGGACCAAAACTGAAAGGGACAAATGGAAACAAACGGTAAGCGTTGGGCAGATCCAACTGCAGCAACAAGTGTGTGAACATCAGTGGATGGGCCCTGGGATCAAAGGCTTCGCTGTGAAACTTGGTTAACAACTCAAGACCCCACGATCGGGAGCCGATGGCCAACTCTGCGTGTCCACTGGACTGCATTGCAGGAGCCCACACTTCTGTGCACGGGCCGTTCTGCGAGTCCAGGGTGGCTTTGGAGGTGCTGGCTTAGTAGAGCAGATCGTCCTGCTGGAGGCAGGGGTCCCTTGCTTCAGTGGAACAGAACAGAAGGGCCAGCCCTGCCAGCTACGGAGGACACGCCTGCGGGCATCTGCAGCCTGGCTCATGTCTGTTTCCTGCCTCGGGACTTGAGGGGAGCCTCAGACCTTCGGGGGTCTCGGGCCTGCTGGCGTGGAACTGGCGCCATGCCCGAGGCTCTCACCACAGCCGCAGAGGGACTTGGGACTCCTCAGCCTCCCGACTCATTTGCACTGATCCCTGGTAATATACAGTACGTATAAAATCTCTGTCAGTTCTGTTTCTCTGGAGAACCCGAGTGTCCATGCTTAAGAAAAGCACTTTAAATATGAGGGCCCAGATAGGTTAAATGGAAGTTGTAAAAAGAAAAAAGAAGACATGCTACAATAGAAAACAGCTAATAAGCACAAAATAAATCAGTAATGGAGGAATAAAACCGCTTTGGAAAAGAGTTTCCCAGCGTTTCAAAAACTGAACTTGGAATTACCATCTGACCTAACAATCTCAAGCCCAGGCATGTGCCCAAAAGAAGCAAAGCGAATGTCCACACGCAGACAGGAGCACAGCGGCATTGTCCAGAATCACCCAGAGCAGCCAGAATCCATACGTGCATCGTCTATGAACAGGTAAACAAAAACAGCACATCCACTGAAGTGAGTATTTCTGAGCCCTATGAAAGGAACAAGGAGTCGCTAACAGCTACAAGGTGCATAAAACTGGAAAACACACCAAATGAAACAAGCCAGACCCAAAAGGCACACTTTATGTGACAAGATGTTTTGGAAATTAAACATTTTCCACAGAAAACTACCTTGCGTCACCAACAGAGCGTGTCTTGAGCAACGTAGCCTCCGCTGGGCTGTGGAGCTGCCTGTCCTGAGAACAGGGTGCCCCCTCTGTCCAACCCCTGCTAGAATGGAAGCCACTAGCAAAAGGATGGGCCAGCCAGAGTGGAAGAGGGGGTGGGGATGCAGAGTCAGTGGCCAGGCTCTGCCTGGTGATGGTGTCCACTTAGCTCACTCCACTTTAGAACTCCATGCTCTTGGATGACACTGACTTTATTTCTTCTATGTTTTCCCCTCTCAGCTGTCTGTGTTCTAAATTTCAATTGCATTTATTTTTATTTTTTATTTAGTCTTCTGGGTTTTGAAAAATGCTTGTTCTTAATCTTTTTGTGTAATTTTCTTCCATCTTTTAATTTTTTATGTCTCTTTAAAGTGTGTTGGACTAATTATAGGTTTTAAATCTACCCTTAGATTTTTATTACCTATTTTTAGTGTTGTCGAGGCTCCCCTTTTAAATTTTTTATTAACTTACATGATTTTTAATATCCCTAGTTTATTATCTTAGTCATTTACATTCTCTAAATTATTAATTAGCTTCTCCAGTTCTAAAAATGTCGTTGGAGTTTTGGTGGGGTTTTTCCTGAACGCATAGATAAGGTGGAGACACAGCGTGGAGTCCTGCAGCCCAAGAGCTCAGCGTGGCTCTCCTTTCACTTAGGTCTCCTTCAGGTTTTCAAAGCACTGTGTGACAGTTCTTAACGCAGAGACATGGGTCCTCCTTCACAGCTTATCCAGGGCGGGAACCTTCACTGTGCGGTCGCGGATCTCACAGGCCAGGTCCCTCTCTGGCTCCCGCCCTCTGTCTCTCAGCTCCGCAGAGGATCCTCTCCGCTGCCCACATTCCAGTAGCTCCTAGGTCTTTCCTGCTTTTCAGCTGACCTGTCCACCTGATTCTTTAAATCTAGCCCTAAAGTCTTTTTAATAAGTTCTTTTTTTAAAAAACAATGATGTGCTTTCCAGCACCTTGCTGTAAAACAGGAACGAGGCTGCTGTGTCTGTGACAGCTCTCTGCTCATCACCCCTTAGTTTATTTTGTCTAAGTCCATTAACACCATATCATGTTTCTGTGACAAAAAAAAAAAAAAACACCAACCAAGAATGCTCTGTGGGACATCTTAGAAACTAGATTACATTGAACTGAGTCATCTGCTGTTGGCTTGGGTCTATTTTGTCCTTCCTTTACCTGCTCTCTTGGCTCCGTCGGGGGCCTGAGCTTATTTTAACCCAGAAGGTAAGTAGTCCCTTGTTATTTTGTTTGAGCCTGAACACACACATGCATTTCACGGTCCTCTTCATGTCCATTTAGCCTTGCTGTGGCAACTGAATAAAATAAATGAGAGACACAGCCCTGTATGCAGAGAGAGTCCTCAAGATGTTCCCAAGACACTGCTCTGGATTGCAGAGTGAAGATTCATTCCTCTGCTCTGAGCGCAGGTGATTGGAAGGTGTGGACACATCAGGCGAATTTCCCGTGGCCGTGGCGAGTTTGTGAGAGACGCGAGGTCAGCTGTGGCTCTCCTTCCTCCTGATTTCCTCTCCAAGGCTCCCCAGCCCCTCCTGGACCTTTTCCGGTATGTCTTCCTCACATCCTTTTCCTGTCGGGCTCTCCACAGCCACTGCTGACGTCCACTGGGAGGCCAAGCACCCCGACTCATTAAGGTGCTGACTTGGAACCATCTTCTTTTAATCCAGTGAAAACACACTAAATCACGAGGGAATCCCAAAAGACGGATCTCCAGGACGGGGGCCTCAGGGCCTGCCTAAGGCCCTTGTGCAGAGCTGGGTCCCTGACGCCTCCTCTGGGTTAGTGGCATTAAGGTGAGTGGCACTGGCTATTTGAAACGCAGGTTTTGTTACCAGGCCTGTGGAAATTGGCCCAAACTGGTTGCCTGCCATGTGAGTAAGGCAGAGGCACGTGACCCCATGGGCTCTCCTCTCAGGGCACCTCCAAACAAACAGAGATCACCGTTTCCTCCAAATCCCTGTCACGGTTGCTTCGGGAGAGAAAGTGCACAAGATAAAGGAGGCGAAGCTTTGCCTGTGGACATCACCACAGATGAAGGTGCTGTCACATTCCTAAGGCCATACCTGTAAATGACAGTGGGCTGAACTCTCGTGATGTTCTGATGAGGCCACGAGGGTGAGACCCCACAATGGGATCAGTGTCCTTAGAAGCTAAGAGGAGACCAGAGAGGGGGCTCCCCACCCGCCCTGCCTCCTGAGGACATGGGGAAGGTGGCCCAGGGCAACCCTAGGAACTGCACAGGCACCTTGATCCTGGAACTGCAGCCTCCAAAACCGTAGGAACACGCAGTACGGCGGGAGTGGCCCAGCCTGAGGCCTCCTGTCGCAACAGCCTGAGCTGTGACTGCAGTCGGCATGGACCTCGCCGTGTGCCTGATTCACTTGACACCATGGTACAGATTTCCCTGAAAACAGAGTGTAACGAAGACTGTGGTGTCTCAATAGTTGGTAGAAAGAAGATATTACGTTAATGGGAAAATGTAGATGAGACCAAGAATGCATAAGTTGTGGTGGCCAGACCACGGTCACCAGATGTGCCCCGGGTACTGCCTGGGACCAGAGCTCTCCACCTTAAAGTCCTGCCCTGCCTTTCAGAACTGCTCAAAATGGCAACCCTGAGAAAGCCAAAGAACAAGAGTTGGCAATTCAAATGCAACCTCCTAAGTCCCATTTGCATGAAGTAGGCATGGATTTAGAACAGCTGCAGGCTCATGGGAAGCACCCATGGGGTCCTCAGACCTGGAGTTTCATGGCAGTTTGAGACAAATGACACGGTGACAACACCAGGACTTCAGACCAGGAGAACCATGAGTCCATAACTGTTTGCTGTACTCCTGGAAAGTGGGCCGCTTGGCTGCTGTTATCCTAACGCTGGGCCCCCACGTTAAAACTGCAACACACCTTCTCAACGTGCTTCAAATGCACAGTCAGCCTAACTGCTATAAACATGAAACTGGAGATGATTGTCCTACCATCTCTGCAGCTGGGTCTATAACTGCTTGTCCCTGTCTATCAGGACTTCTCACTGTGCCGAGGACTCCCTGCCCCCTTTGAGCTCACAGCATTGGGTATGTGCCTCCTTTGCCTCTGGGTCTAGCTGTGATGGTTTGGGTCTAGAACATCTCCTGACTCCCATGTTCAGAGACGGGGTTTTGAGGGTGGGACTGGATCACGTCGATCTGAACTCACACCAGTAGAGGTCCACTGATGACTGCAGGGCAACTGTGAGGTGGACCTGCCTGGAGGCAGCGGGCCTCTGGGAGGCCCTGGAAGGATCTCTTCTCCCTGCCCCTGCTCACCCTCCTCTGCTTCCTGGCTGCTCTGAGCACGTCCACGGGGTCTCTGCCCCACTCGGGCCCAGAGTCACGAAGGCAGCCCACCACAGACGGAAACCCTCCATGGACTGAAACCTCGGACGTCATGAGCTGAGCTGAACCTTTCCTCCGTGAACTGTCCGTGACAGGTGTCTTGGTCACAGTGGTGAAAAGCTGACCAGCACAGCCATGGACCTCTGGTGGCAAGTGACCACGTGACCCGTCACAGTCAAGCCCAGCTTTACCATAAGTCCAGTCCTTTGGTCTCAGACACTTTCTTCCTTGAAGAGAATTGGAATTGGGAACCACGAATCTTTTGAGATCCTCAATTTCGTGACTATTAAACAAAGTCATAGTAACAAACAATAGACACAGTGGTGCTTCTTTCTGGAGGAAAAAAAAAGTCTTGAGCACAACTTCCTGTGAAGGAGTGGAGGGCTGAGGGGACAGGGGAACCCCAGAGACGTCTCAGGAACCCGACCTGCTGCCAGGCGTGCCCACTGGACACTCGGCCACTGAGAAGGTGTCGCCACAGGAGGTTGGGGGCATCACCAAAGGATGCCTGGCTGTCCATGAGTTGGGTCCTTCTAGTGCCCCTCCAGTAAGTTTCCCTGCACAGATGCGGAGAAGGAGGGGAGAGAGCCACGTCTGCACCCCAGGCTGGGTCTTCTTCCATTCAAAATCCAAATAAAGCAAAGGAAGGGGAGAGATTACCACGTGCCATATTGTCATGGTGTCCATCACCAGGTCACGTCTGTGGCACTGTGCAGTGGAGTAAGACTTTGCACTGTACACAAGCTCTTGGGGGAAGAGGTAGGCTCTCTGCCTTGGACTGGGGCACCTGGCTTGGGCTGGGAGGGCACAGGCTGCAGTCACAGTCTCAGAGTAGGAGGAGTCCACAGGCTGGGAAGGGACTTCTCTGATGGGACAGTGTGTCACCTGTCTTTGTCCAGAGGCCCTGCCTAGACCTCTGAGCTTCCCTTACCCAGAGCACACCTCACGCAGCTCATATGCTGCCACCCACCTCCCCAGGCTGTGCCCGGGAATGACGGCCATCAGCATTCTGCACTCCTGGGTCCCCTGATACCCAGGTGCCACCTACTCCTTGTACCATGCCACCAGTTTTACGACCTAAATAACAAAGGTTGTTAAATGGGACTATTTGGGCCTCTACTTTGGCTGAGGCTTCAACACTAGAGACTCAAACATGCTTGTGCGCCCTAGATGGAGGCCCAAGGCCACGCAGGGGCCACTGTGAGGAGATGAGCGCAGCGTGGGCTCCCCGTCAAACAGGACTCCCCGTCAAACTGCCAACTCATTGAAACAGTCCTCACCTCCGGCACCGGCATGTTCCTGTGCAAGCCAGCGTCCCCTCTCCTGCAGAACACTGCTGGGAGCTCCCCAGAGTTCCACCCTCTGCTTTTCCCACCACTGACATGTCCTCTCCTGGCAGCTACCATCACTGTTTAAAGCCCCAGATAACAGTGTTCTTCTGCCTGAGCCCTCCCGTGCAGCTCCAGTCACTGCGGGGGTCCAAGTCACGTCCTGGCCTACAGCCCCCTGCTAGTGTGTGCTGGCCACTGCTCTGAGCTTTTCTCCCACCCCAGGTCCAGCCATGCCACACTCTGGCTATTACTATGCCAGGGCATGCTGAGAAGGGGTTTCCTTTAGACAGAATACTCCCCAAACCTCAGGAATCAACATCATCAGTTTCTTTGAAAATAAGTAAAACAACAGTTAAAATAAAGAGGACCAGCAGAAAATGTGTACAAAGAAGAGCTAAATTCCATCCCTATTCTAAGTAGTTGGGGTGTGATAATCCCAGCCTAGCCCAGCAAGAGCCCAGCAGACTTGAAGTTTGTTCTGGATAAAACAGAAGATATGAGACACAACTGAGGTGGAGCAGGTCTTACAGAAATACTCATACTCAATTAACAGTCACAATTAACTAATAATACATTTTCAAAAATGGAAGTGTTTCCCATTTGAAGGATCACTGAAGGAGCAGTACAACAACGTATAAATCAATTAATGCACAAAGAAAGCATGCCATTGTGAAATTTTATGAAACTCAAGAATACTCAACAAGTTTTCCGAGTGGAAAAAAATGAGAAATCAGAATGATTTCCTAGTTCTAAAGAACAATAATGGAATCTGTAATACAGTAGATTGATTCCTTCAAACTCTGAAAGAATATCATTTTCAAACTAAAATTCTAAACACAACTAAACTATCAAACAAGTGTAAGAGTAGAATAAAGAATATTTTCAGAAATCAACTTCTCAGAGAGGTACTGGAGAATGTCCTCATCCAAATGAGGGAAGAACCAAGGACCAGGAGGCCAGGGCAGAAGGCTGGGAGACCCCTGAGGAGGAGAGCAGAATCTCCGCGTGAGGAGGGAGAGGCCAGGCTCTGAGGGAAGCCCGTGGGGAGGCACAACACACCCAGGGCGCATCAGAGCTCCCAGAGGGGGTCCTCCAGGAAGGCGGCCCGGCCCTGAGGAGGACACATAGGAACAAGAGGGGAGTTAAGTGACTGTCCTGGGTGAGTGGCATTAGTAGCAGGTATAATAAAGCCAACCATCAAACGTGAACAGCACTCTCCCCAGAGAAAGTGATCACACAACAAACCATTAAAAACAAACACGTGTCCACTGCGATATCTCCTTCTTCATCTTGTATTCTAGTATTTTGAGTTTTCTCTCTTTTTCTCTTCATTAGCATGGCCAGGGGTTTATCGATTTTATTTATTATTTCAAAGAACCAACTTTTTATTTTGTCAAGTTTTTCAATTGTTCCTTTGTTTCGATTTCATTAATTTCAAGTCTAATTTTAATTATTTCCTGTCTTCTAAAGCTCTTGGTGCTGATTTGTTCTTTTTCTGGGGCTTTGAGATGTAGTATTAGGTCATTTATTGTTGACTTTTTACTCTTTTAATGAGTGCACTCAATGCAATAAACTTTCCTCTTAGTACTGCCTTCAGAGTGTCCCAGAGATTTTGACATGTTGTATCAGTGTTCTCATTGAACTCTAGGAATTTTTTTATTTCATCCTTGGTTTCTTCTACCATCCATTCATAGTTCAATTGTGTATTATTTAGTCTCTATTTGTTACAGTAGCTTCTACTTTTTATTTTATCATTGATTTCTGATTTCATTCCATTGTGATCTGATAGAATGCAGGGTATTATCTCTGCTTTTTTGTATTTACTAAGAGTTGCTTTGTGGCATAAGGAATGGTCTATTTTAGAGAAGGAGCCATGTGCTGCTGAGAAGAAAGTATATTTGCTCATTGATGGATGAAATATTCTATATATGTCTGTTAAGTCTAAATTATTGATTATATTATTTAGTTCTACAGTTTCCTGTTTAGTTTTTGTTTGGAAGATCTGTCCAGTAGTGAGAGAGGTGTGTTAACGTCACCCAGTATCATTGCATTGTGGTCTATTTGACTCTTGAAATTGAGAAGGGTTTGTTTGATGTACATAGATGCTCCATTGTTTGGGGCATACATATTTATAATTGTTGTGTCCTTCTTATATATACTTCCCTTGAGAATCATGAAATGTCCTTCTTTGTCCCTTCTGATTAACTTTGGTTTGAAGTCTTCTTTATCTGAAATGAGAATGGAAACTCCTGCTGGTTTATGCAGTCCATATGAGTGATAAGATGTTCCCATCCTTTCACCTTCAGCCTGTGGATGTCTTTGCCTGTGAGGTGAGTCTCCATCTGAAATACAGAAGATAATTAGAAACTATTTTGAAAATTTATATTCTAATAAAGTAGAAAATATCAAAGACATCAACAAATTTCTAGAGACATATGACCTACCCAAGCTGAATGAGGAGCTCATACATGATTTAAACAGACCAATTTCAAGTAATGAAATAGAAAACCCCATCAAAAGCCTACCAACCAAGAAAAGCCCAGGACCAGATGGATTCTCAGCCAGTTGCACAAGACTTTTCAAAGAAAAATTAACACCAATACTCCTCAAAGTATTCCATGAAATACAAAAGGAGGGAACCCTTCCAAACTCATTCTATGAGGCTAGTATCACCCTGATACCAAAACCAGACAAAGACACATCAAGGAGAGAAAACTTCAGACCAATATCCCTGATGAACATAGATGCAAAAATTCTCAATAAAATTTGGGCAAATCAAATACAAAAACATATTAAAAAATAGTGCACCACAATCAAGTGGGATTCATCTGAGGGATGCAGGGTTGGTTCAAAATATGAAAGTCAATAAGCATAATACATCATATTAATAGGCTTAAAAACAAGAATCATATGATCATCTTAATAGATGCAGAAAAAGCATTTGACAAAATACAGCACACCTTCGTGTTCAAAACACTAGAAAAACTAGGGATATTAGGAACATACCTCAACATTGGAAAGGCTATACATGCTAAACCCAAGGCCAGCATCATTCTAAGTAGAGAAAAATTGAAAGCATTCTTGTTAAAAACTGGAACAAGACAAGAATTTCCTCTTTCACCACCTCTATTCAACATCATCCTTGAAACTCTAACCAGAGCAATTAGACAGAAGAAAGAAATTTGGGCTGGGGTTGTGGCTCAGAGGTAGAGAGATCGCCTTGCACGTGCAAGACCTGGGTTCGATCCTCAGCACCACTTACAAAGAAATAAGTGAAATAAAGGTATTGTGTCCAACTACAACTAAAAAAATAAATATTTTTTAAAAAGAAAGAAATTAAAGGGCTACAAATAGGCAAAGAAGAACTCAAACTATCACTATTTGCTGATGACATTATTCTATGTCTAGAAGATCCAAAAAATTCTACCAGAAAACTTTTAGAACTAAAAATGAATTCAGCAAAGTAGCAGGATATAAAGTTAACACCCACAAATCAAATGCATTCCAATACATTGTGATGAATCAGCTGAAAGAGAAATTAGAAAAACTACTCCATTCACAGTAGCCTCAAAAAAAAAAAAAAAAAAAAAGACCTGGGAATCAATCTTAAGGTGTGTTCACCTGATCTTCCCAGGTACCCTGCCCGGCCCTGTCTCCCTTCCAGGTGGCTTTGTGATGAAGCCTATCAAGACAGCCCTATTACCCCAGATGTTCCCAGTTGTGATCCCTTTTCCACTTTCCTTTTATAGCCCTCTCACTCATGACTTGTCAGAAATTCAACCTTTGTATTCTTTTTTCCCTACCCACCCTCTTTCTCCAGGGAAAATACAAGTGTGGGTGGGAGAAAAGGGGATGTTTTTGTTTCACTAATGTGTTCAACTGCACTTGGCTGGGTAGAAGGAAACTGGAGAGAAGAAAGATAAAGATGAATAAAAAGAATCCAGAGGCTCCTGTCTCTGTTCTCCCTAATTTCACCCAAGTGCACACTGCAAAGTCTCAGCTGCTGAGCACCAATAAATATTCCTTGAGTCAGATGTCTGTCGAACGAGTCAACAGAAGTACTTTGAATTAAGTCATCCAATTCTCACAGCCACCTAGCAGAACAGGTGCCAATTCAGTGCACATTTTATGAACAAGAAAACTGAGGTCTAGAGAAGCTGACTACATTGGCACCAAGACCATCGTCCAGTGGGCAGCACTGTATGGAACTCAGGAATTCAGGACCAGCTCTGTCTGTCCCCAGACCTCAGAAAGGACTCCCCAGGTCAGTCAGGTTCCCTGTGGTCAAGTCACCAGGCACAATGTGCAGAATTTGCCTTCAGGCACCCGTGCCTCGTTCTGATGTCCTCCCAGAGCCGTCAGCAGACATCAGGTGCCGAGCATCAAGAAGAACCCGAGTCCAGTCCTCGTTTGACTCCTGGGAAGGAAGGCGGCGGCACGTGGGATGGGCCTGGCAGGCTGCTGACCTCTGGCATGAGGAGCCCCGGCACATGCTTCCTGCAGGTGGGCCAGCAGGTGGGCAGCCACCCAGCAGCCAGCCAGAGGGGGAGAACCCAGAGCAGGCCTCACAGAGACATGTCCACAGCTTCAGAAGAAAAATAAGATGGGGACGAACCGCCCGAGAGCCCACACAGCATGGTGCTGTGTTGCTGGACTCCGCTGTTCAGGAATGGCAGTGAGCGCAGTGCTTCAGTTGGAGGGTGGTGTGGCAAAAGAGAGCTGGATCAATATCCTTCTGAGGACCCCACGCTGGGGCTGGGAAATGCAAAACACCCAAAGTGGGCACATCTCCAGAGCTCCCTGAGAGCATACACATTTTCCATATTAAAAGAGAGAAAATTGTGTTATCGTTTGAACAGAGTAAATTGATGCAAAACAGCTTAAGTATCTGGTGCAGATTTGTAAAGTATGTATTTAATTAGAGCATCTAGTTCAGGTGTGCACCAATCACACGACTACAGAGATCATTCATTTCCAACCAGAAAATAGCATGGTCAGTTATCACATGCAAATATTAAAACTACCTTTTAAAAACATACTGGGATATAGTACTATTCACTAATTTTAGCTAGAGGCAAAAAGACATTTCCATCTCTTGGAAGCAAGAAAAGGGTTTCTGGAAAGCTCCAGATGCCCTACATCATTAACTTCCTTCCAGCAACAAACCATTCCAGCTCAAAATCAAGAGCACTTGGGTGGAAAGCACGCCCTTAAGCTCTTTTGCTACCCAGACAAAATAAATCGCACGTGGGTATCGCACTGCTGACCATCATCAGAGACCCGATGGCCCTTCCCCGTCTCCTTCCCTCCAGCACCCCAGCACCTCCAGCCAATCAGACTCCGGCAAGTCCTCAAAGCTCCATATCCTGGACCCAAAACTCCAGCCTTCCAGAGCATGGGGACACTGTCAAAGAATCAAAACTGGTCCCAAGCTCCACATTTACCTACTCTGATAGCACCTACTGATTGAGAAAGTAGTGACCAAGAGTTACTCAGAGCCCAGTAATACTTCTGCACAGGGTTCTGTGTATTTCAAATCACAATAATATCCACATGGTTTTAAAGAGAGTAGGAGACAGAGGTGAAAGAGGGTCCCACCTACAGACGACGTCTATTCCACTCACGATTCCATAGATTCGCCCAGGAGCTCAGGGCCCACACTGCACCCACAAGGACTCAGCCCAAGTCTGCAGCAGAGCTTCACCTCATGAAGGAATTCAAGGAGTAGGCCATGATGTTTCCTCTCCTCAAAGCCTTTGGCTTTTTTTTTTTTTAAGACACATGACTCTGTTAGCAGGAATTTTTGTTCCCTCGCAGACTAATATATGCCCAAATGGAAATAAACCATAAATATTGGGAAGCCTGACCCCTTCCAGAGCCTTGCCGGAGACTTAGCTCTGACCGTGCCTCAGCGGCCGTGGCTTCAGTCCAGGTGTGGGTAGCGCGCAGGGCTCTTCCTTGCTCAGAGCCCAGTGTGGGGAGCGCCCCATGCAGTGCAGAGGTGGCACGTGGGGCTCTGCTTCCTTGTCCCTGCCCAAAGACCAAGGCGCTATGGTGAACAGTAGCAGGCACTCCCAGGCTTCAGAAGTCTACTCCTAGAAGTTCACTCCGAGAAACAGACTGAAGACTTATTTCCATAGTGGGGCCTGTAGGAAATGCCTTCTCGGATGTCCTGGGCTGCGTGTGGAGGAGAGCGCAGCTCCAGGTGATGAGCCCTGTGACTTCATCTCCATCTCAAAGAGAGTCCCCAACACAAACACTGTCCTTCCTCGGGCACCCACAAAGTCCAGGCGTAGGACATGCATCGTGGCTCCACAAGGAGGGGAGAACAAATTAAATAAAATGGCCCCGGCTTTCCAGGGCAGCCTCACTCTTACCTGAGGTCCAGGTGGCTCAGCGTTGACTTGGGGGCTAGACCTCCAGAGTTGATGGTGTGACCTTGCCTCCAAGACAGTGACAACTGAAGGGCGGGACGGAAACTAGGCAAGGACTGGATTCTGGAAGGCTGTCCAGGGGCTTGATGCTCTTCCTGCTTCCCTCAGCTTCTCCTCCCCAACAAGTCCTCCAGTCAGCTGCTTTGAGAACAAAATGTGCTGAGTGTTTGTTTAGAGAGTTTTGAAATGCAGGGAGCAGGGGCGTGTCAGCATGTGTGTGTGCAAGAGAGTATGTGTGTGAGAGAGAGTGTGTCAGAGAGAGTGTGTCAGAGACTGTGTCAGAGAGAGAGAGTGTCAGAGGGGTAGTGTGTCAGAGGGGTAGTGTGTATGAGAGCGTGGCAGAGTGGGAGAGGGGAGAGTGAGCATGAGACAGTACCTGTGGGAGAGGGAGAGAGGCTGAGAGTGTGTGTGGCAGATCTTCAGAAATCACAGCACGACCACCACCATCCGCCCACAGAGCAGCTGTCATCCGCAAGCTGAAACCTACTATTGAACAACGACCCTCTGTCCTCTCCTCCCTCGGCCCCAGCAGCCAGCATCCTGCGAGCACTGCGGGCACAGGATTCTCCTCGCCACCCTCTAGACACCCTTGGCCGCTCGCAGCACTCCCAGGCTGCCTGACCACACAGCAAGGACCCCACGGCTTCCTACTCGGGAGCCTGTTCCTTAGCAGGGGCCTGAGTGATTTAATTTGGGGATCCTTGCTGGGCAGGCTCTGGGAGCAGGCTCAGGATCCTCTGAATCTTAATGTCTGTCGGGTACTCTGCGTCCCTCTCCATTAATACGCAGGGTTTGCAAATCTTTTTTAAAAAGATCCCCAGAAGTCTGTAGCCTACAGCTACTGATGATAATAGCTAGATTAGTTTGCATTAAATGCTTCCAAAAATGATGTGCAAAAGTGCTATTATTTCTGAAGATCTGCAAGACAATTCTGAATAGCATTAGCTCAGCTAAAACAAAGAGGAACAGACATTTTAATTTACATTATAATTTCACAGTGAATAAAGTTGAACCAGCTAGAAACAATGAAAGACAAAGACCTTCCCTAATTGTTAAATGTGGTTTTCATCATTAGAATTCCTTCTTTAAGAGAACTGACATAGTACCATCCCAGTGCCTCATCCATTTATTTGAAGAAGCACCAGAAAATACAAAGAAATGTCTATTTTAATAAAATGCATTGAGTACATACTATGAGCAAATCCTCATGCCAGATCACGTGGTGGGCTGGCAGGTGAATGCGATGGGTGCAGCCAGGAACGGGAGCAGAGGGGAACCCAGTGAAGGAGGAGAAACAGTGAGTGATAGAAAAATATACGTTAAATTTAATCACACACGGGCTGGGGCTGGGGCTCAGTGGTAGAGCACTCGCCTCACACAGGTGAGGCACTGGGCTCAATCCTCAGTGTAAACGCTGCACCACACGACACAGATTACCAAAGAGGTTTCCACTTTATTACAAAAGGCTGTGTGTTTATATAGGTCTAAGAGAGGTCGCAGGGCTGAGGTAGATGACAGGTCGCCCGTTTATTGGCAAGCTCTTCCATATGTCGGTTCCGGAGCCCAAGAAGTTAATTCTAATTGGGGCTAAGGCTTCCCACCGGCAGGGTTTGAACACTGGCGCCGGCGGGAATGTTTCGCGCCAGTGAAAGAAACAAAGAGGAGAAGGAGGGTTGTTAGACGCCATGCTGGGGTTTTTCTCTGGGGTGCTGCTGCCGTTATATGTTTACCCAACACTCAGCACCATATAAAAATAAATAAAGATACTGTGTCCATGTACAACTAAAAAAAAAATCTTTAAAAACTAATCACACTCTAACTGCATAGAAGTATTGCTTACTTTTTCTAGTTTTGAGGGCCAGGTTTAGGATTATCTTATAAAAAGTGGTGATTACTTCTTTTTTTTTTAATTTTTATTTATTTATTTATTTATTTATTTTTATTTAGTCCTACATGACAGTAGAATGTAATTTGACATATAATACATACATGGAATGTACATACATCAATCATATTGTCTATTCTATTCTGCTGCCCTTCCTATCCTTCCGACTCCTCAAACTAGAAAAAGTTGATCAAATATAACAATTTGTAAAATGTACTTCCTGCCCTTATAAACAGTTGGACAGAATCCCACATGCAGTAACATGCACAATACCCCAAATTAATTGGATCAAAAACTTTGACACTAAAAAAAAAAGAAGTGTTGCTTACTGTCATCAAATACTGTCATCAAATAAGTGTGCAATAAAATCTCCATCAGGATGTTTAATGAATTATTTCTTGTTAAATATAAACAAACCTCAAAACTGTTTTAACTCATGCTAATGAAGAAAAAACAAGCATAAATAAACTTTCCTGGCCAGATGTTAAAAAAAAAAAAAAGACTTCTATTTGATCTTTGAGGATCATCGTGGTAAAGTCAGACATTTTACTCTGGAGTGTCGAAGGCACAAAGCTGGGATAAGCCTGGGGCAGACCCCACCAGAAACCTCGGAAATGCCTCTCATCTGGTCGGTTCTTCCTGTTAAGATTTATTTCTCTGACTCGTGTCTAATTTTTAAGAAGAAAATTGGAAAAAAGAAAGATAAAGATGATGAATAAAGAGAAAAGAAGGGGTGAGAGAATGGCCAAGTCCAAAGCGTACTCAGGTGTCCTGGGAGATGGTGGTGGCCGAGGAAGAGGCTCCTGTGGAGACCCCAGTTCTGTTATCACTCCAGAAAGACCCCACGCGTCTCTCGGGAACAGGACGGGTTTGTTGGAAAGAAGGGGAAAAGGGAGAGGGCCCCAGGGAGACGGGGTCCTCTCAGAGGAGAGGGAAAGTGCACCCCTCCAGTGTTGTTGGGATCCCAGGGAAGATTCTAGAGAGTCCTGCCCAGGTCCCCCTCTTGACTTTTGACTGACCACAGGATGACATCACCCGTTCAAGTCCCAGGACCATGACAACCCTGGGTCACCTTGGCCCGCGCTGACCAGTTCCCATCAGAACCTGTTCTTAGACAGATGCTAGGGAATGATCCTGATCTCCCCGAGTTCTGGGATCTGGTCTGTGTAGGGTCACGAGCCCCCGCCCCTGCGGGTGACCAGTGGTCTTCTCAGGCCCACAATTCTCCTGCAGGTGACAGGGAGTTTGCTGAGGAATGCCACGTCTGTCCACGTAAGCAGGCAGGGCTGCAGCAAGTTGCCTTTTAGAAAAAAAGCATGTGGGGTCAGCTCGAAGGGCCCCACTTACAGAAGTATCCCCTGAACCTCGACCTCCCGCTGCCGTGGTTGGGTGCTCCCTCTCAGCACCGCTCTGTCTCTCAAATCACCACGAAAATCAGAACAAGTGGGAAGACAAAGCCAGCTATCCAGACCATCAGACAGGAGTGCCGTCCAAGGCCTCCAGCCCGTGTGGTCAGGTGGTGTGCTGGGAAGCAGAGAAGGGCAAACCCACTCCTCGGGCCTGCACTGCTGTCGGCCTCAGAGGCACCACAGCTGAGAAGCAGGAGCCAGGGGAGGCCAGGGGAGGCCAGGAAAGGCCAGGGAAGGCCAGGGGAGGCCAGGGAAGGCCAGCTCAGCAGATGGAGCACCTCCTCTGGAGGGAGCGCTAGGGGAGGAGTCAGATGGGGCAGGATAAAGACAACAGTACAAAGAGAAGGTGGGAGTTAAAGGGAATGGACCGGAAGGGCCTCCTCTGGAAGGCAGGCCAGGCCCTCTGGAATTCAGCTTCACGGCTGTGGGAAAACACACACAACACAAACCACACTCTCCTCACCGTTCCTCAGTGTGAATTCAGCGGCACAGGCACCTCCACACCGTTGGCCACGACCACCCCCATCCACCCACAGAGCAGCTGTCATCCACAAGCTGAAACCCTTACTATTGAACAACGACCCTCTGTCCTCTCCTCCCTTGGCCCCAGCAGCCACCATCCTTCAGGGCTCGCCAGCCTTGGACTGAAGCCCCAAACTGTGAGTCAAATAAACCTTGGCTCCTTTACAGTCGATGACCTCAGGTATCGTGTGGCCTAGCAGGAAGCTGGTTAGTCCCAGGGTTTTGAGGGATGTTTGCGCATCCATGTTAATGGCAGCATTATTCACAGTGGCCAGAAGGCAGAAGCAAGCCAGTGGCCACCATATCTTTCATCACTTCATGAAAGCAAAAGAAGAGCCCAACGCTATGGAGCCATATGCAGTCTGTGGCCGCCTTCCTCCAAGGACAGGAGAACTCCTTTGGAAGAATTTACTTAGATTAAAAGGGAGGCGCAGAGAGTGGTAGCACCATGGTAGTACTGTTCGGGCACGCCCACAAAAGATGGGCAGAATACCTGACGGTTTCAAGCAAACCAAAAGAAATTTTGTAAAATATCAGCTATAAAAATGACACAGTTCTAGCTGGACGCAGGCTCCGGAGGCTGAGACAATAGGATCTTGAGTTCAAAGCCAGCCTCACAACAGAGGGTCTCTAAGCCACTCAGTGAGATCCTGTCTCTAAATAAAAGACAAAATAGGGCTGGGGGTATGGCTCAGTGGTGAGTGCACTGAGTTCAATCCTGGGTATTCCCCCCCCCAAAAAAAAAAGACGTAGTTCTTAGAAAAACTTAAAGATATCAGAGATACAGAAGGTTCAAGAAGAAAGATAGCAAGGAAAGGGGACAGGGACTGGAAGTCACAGCTGCAGTAGAGTGACACCAGGGCACGTGGCCATGGACCTGAGAACCTAGAAGCCAGGAGGAAAGTTGTCTGTTCTACATAAATGAAAATGTTCTTCAAATGAAGGAGGGAGGCTGCAGAAGGGAACCGAGGGCACTTTTGACAGTCCACGGAGAAGGAGCCCGAGCTCCGGACGAAGGGATCCCCTCCAACACTGCCCGGCTCTTTGGTTGGACACAAGGACACTCATACACCCGGGGACCAAGGTCAGGCCATCCCAGGAGCAAACTGCGGGCTTCAATGAGAAAGAAGTCCTCAGGCCAGCGGGGTGAGGGCCGAGGATTGATGAGGAGGAGAAACAGACCGGCACCAGGGTTCTCAAGACAAATGTAATGACAGAGGACAACAGACGAAGGCGCTTCCCCAAGGAAGGAAAATACAAGCCTAAAGTTTTACACCCAGTCAAACCAGCTACACATGTAAGGTGGGACGACCATCAGGAGCAGCAGAAACCCAGGAGAGTGACTTCCGTAAGCCCCCCATTCGGTGCACCATCAATGGGCTTTGATCAACAGAGAGAGGCAGGCCACAGCGCCAGGCCGGGCAGCCAGTGTACACCTGCCATCGCAGCGCGGAGATCAAGTGGTGGTGCACATTCTGTGCTGCAGCACACCAGGGCTCTGTCTCCAACACGACTCGCTGTGCCTTTCAAGTCTTGGGGACTAATAGGACGGTCCATCCACCACCCAGTTGTGCTAAGGCGGTGGGACAGGCTGCCAAGAGACCAAGGGAGACACGCAGAGATGGGACAGGAGAGAGAGGTTCATTGAGAGGTGTTTTGCTGTGGAGGCCAGCCGGGCTGGACAGGGCACCCTGCTCCCTGCAGAGTTCCCCAGAAAGCCACGCCTTGTACGCCTCCTGGGTGAGAATCTCCCTCTCCAAGGTGCTTGGGTCCCACAGGGAGGGGGATTTCATAGGTTAGGTACAGAGGCTGCATCAGCAGAGCTACCTTTGTCCCACTGGAGACCAGCACCCCAGTGAGCAGCTGACGTGACCTATGTGCAAGAAAGCAGCTTCTGCGGATGACACTGACTTACCCTTCTCAGCACACGTGACAGAAGTTCTCTAAGTGTCCTTCAAGACAATGTGCATCTGGCTATTCTGGCCAAGACCCGCTTCCTAATTCCCTGTACTTGGTTAGGATTTGGGGAATAGAAAGGGGCATTTGGGGACATGGGGTTTTATCATCATCCCTCTTTTCTTTAAGGACAACACAAGAGTGTTACAGAAATTATCTGGTGTTAAATCGGATGTCAGGGGAGAGAAGAGATGTTAGAGATGCGGCACGGAGGAGAGGACCCGAGCAGTGGCCCACGCCTGCAATTCCAGAGACTCGGGAGACTGAGGTAGGAGGGTTAAAAGCTTCAGGCCAGTTTCAGCAACTTAGACCCCATCCCCAACTAATCCAGTGGGCAGCATGAGTGTGCCATCTGTGAGCATATGTGCATTTTTATCCCTTGAAGGATAAAATTAATACCATAATGACGGGAGCCCTAAAAATATATGAGCTTTTACCTCTTTAGGATTTCACTAAGGAAAATAGAAAATGGTTCTTTTTACAGTTATAAGGTTGTAGCAGGAAACTAAGTTAAGAAATTTCTGCAAAAACTCCTACTGGCTAGAAATCCAGTTGGAATTAAAAGAACATAAATCAAGAATATCCCACTTAATTTATGTCCTTGCCCAAAACTTTGAGACTCAATATAGAGTCAATTGCATTCTGAGGATGCACCCTTTGTGTCATTATGAATTACCTAGTAATACGATGTTTAATCATACAATTAGGTTTTGAACTCAAGTGCCACTGAGGATTAATTTAATTACAAAGTAAAATTATAAAAAGAAAGAGAAATCGATTCTCTAAGGATAAACTCGCATTCTATAAAAGACATTTTTCAAATAATGTGAAAAAATATTGAGCATCTCAAATAGAACTAAATACAAATTAATAGAGAAATTGAAAAAGATGATCATATATCAAATTTATAGATCACCTAGTTTGCTTAATAGAGAACACTAATTATGTGAAATTATAGCTTACAACAGGCCATTTTAAAAATGCAAAACAATACTTTAAAATATGGATTAAGCTAAACAGAAAATGGGGTGAGATTCAATTGGGGGGGAAGGAGGAGGGGTGGGAGGAGATAACACAGCATTTTGGGGTCCAGGTCCTGGAGTGAGAATTTAGATTAAAAAGACATTGTTTTTTCACCCTTGTAACCCGAATCTTGGTGACAACCAGAGCTGTGGTAGCTCTGTAGGAAGTCCCACTGCAGGTAGGTCGGGCCGGGGACCTAACAATGCCACCTCCCCACACACAGCAGCCATCTGTTCCGCACACAAGTCACGATGCCCAGGGTGCTGGCCACTCAAGTAAGGCAGGGTTTAGAGTCGAAACTCAGACCAGTGGCCAGGGGACTGCAGAGCGTTGCCTGTGGACTCACACTTATGACCGCAGCCACAGGGACAGGGAGCTGAAGGCCCAGGAGGAGCTGCCCGGCCTTTCTGTCTGGAGGAACCGGGTCCAGGAGGTCAAGGTCACCAAAGCGATGAAAGAGTAAGAAGGACCTCAGAAGGAGAGAGAGCAAGCCCCAAACACGCGTTACCGTGCCTGAGAGCCCGCGGGCTCCGAACCCTGCCTGCAGGCCACCAGCAAGCTGCTGCTGAGGCCTCGGGTTCTGAACAGCTGCGTCACCACCCTCCACGGCATGAGGCCATTTCTGCCTGAGTCTAACTGAGTTCATCATATCTTAAAAAAGAATGCCAAAACTCTTTAGAGTGACACAGTGAAATCTAGAGTTTCTGTAACATAGTACACAAAATGTCCAGGATAAAATTTAAAATTATTTTACAGATGAACACCAGAGTGAGCTCATCTCAAGGTAAAGGATGATCAAAGCATTCCAACATGGATGACACCAACACTGGAATTGTTAGAAACTGAAAATATAATGTATTTTAATCTTGATATAACTCCAAAAGTAGATCATATGTATGTTATTAATGTATACATTGGTAAATGTGTGTGTGTGTGTGTATATATGTATGTATGTATGTATAGCACACATATCTACATAGGAATACATTTATATAAAGCAGGATGTATAATACAGGTTATAGTAGTAAAATTATATATAGCATATGTGTACACTTTCAAAGGAATACACACACCTACCCACCCCCACACACACAACCTTAATAGAAAGTGTGAGCACCTGAGGGATCCAAGATGGCAGGCCAGAGGGAGGCTGCACTCTGTGTCACTCCTGGACGGGGGATTCAAGTAGTGGGGATACTGTTTCTCCGCAAGTGTTTAGAGGACCCCCAACAGCTGCTCCCACTCAGGAAACATGGCCGCCCTGCTGCACAGGTCCCCAGGCCTCAGTCAGCACAGGACTCCCGGCCACTTGTCCACGCAGGTCCTCCAGGTACACACGTAGGACCACAGCATTAGCACCTACGAAGGTCTCCTGGCTGTCCACCCAAACAAAAATCCTGGCCACCACTCTTATATGGACCCCCATCTACAAACATGGGGCTCCTCCAGCCACCTCCATCTTGGGGCACTGCAACCATTGTCACAGTCCCCTGCACACAGTCGCCTGCACCTGGGGACACTGCACTGGGTCCAGAGACAGCCGCCAGCCACAATACTACACACCACAGAGCTGCAGCTGTGAACACACTGCCCAACGCCACCTTCCGGCCCCACCCGACCCAACACCCATCCCTAAAAGTAGCCACCTCCATCTTGGGACACCTTCATCGTCATCTTTAGTTAGGGCAACTCCTAGCTTGGAACACTGGCTGGGAATGAGAAGCAATATCACTGTACCAAGAGTCCCAACTCCCCGCTCCCTGGCAGCCACTCACCTGGCACAATGCCTGCGGCTACACAGCCAGTCCACAGCTTGCAAAACCAGGTCCTGAACTGCCCAATATAAAACAGCTCTCTGGACAGGTGTGCAGCCCCCAGAGCTCAGCCCACAGACCTCCAGAGAGAAAGGTTCCTGACTGGGAAGTAGAAAGGGAGGGGTGAGTGAGATACAGTTTAGAGACTAAATTAAAGACCAGGAACTGCAAGGTCTACAGGCAACAAGAGGAGATAAGACCAGGTGCCCACAATACTACACACCACAGAGCTGCATCTCTGAACATTCTGCCCAACGCCACCTTCCGGCTCCACCCAGAAGGTGGGGACATGAGCAGGTCCCAAAGGAGATCCTTGGACCAACCCTCGCACCCTGATAACCTTCACCATCCTGAGGATGGAGATACCAGCAAACAACAGACAACCCCACCCACTGGATGAGAAGGGAAGCAGGAAAGATACTGATCTCCATCAAGAACAACCCATGTATCCTCCTTTGAGATTTTTTTCTCCCTCTCTCTCCTCTGGCCCTCACATCCCCAACATTTGCAAAACCAAGTACTTTTCATGAATTAGGCTACTGAGGACTGGATGTCTGACTAGTATATTACAGTGGTGTTGTATATTCTTTTATCTCCTATGTTTACACATTTTGCTTTTCTTTAATATTTATATTTGTTTGTTTGTTATACTCTACTATCTTCCCAATTAACTTATCTTCCCAAAATCACTTTCTCTCTCTGTTCCTGCTACCAACCAACTTCTTTAGATTCCTCCATCAAGCTTTCTAAGATCTGTTAACTCTATATCCTCACTTCCTACCCCCTCAACATCTCATGCTACACCTCACCCCCAGTTCTTTGTCCACCATCAGAAACTGTAGACCCTCTTGCAAACCTACTGCTTATATTGTAGATAATAATTGAATTTATCATTTCTGTATATTGTGACAAAACCGTAAATGTCTTAATAACAGTATTTGGTTTAAGGTTTTGTACTGTATGTATGGGGATCTGTTCACATTGTTCTTGCCCTTAAAGAGAGGTATGGGAACCTTCAGGGGCACTATAAGCCTATAGGGTAAGAACTTAATGCCTTGGATCTGCAGAGCCAGAAGGGAAGACACACAAACGTCATGAAGAAACAAGGGAAGAAAGTGCCTCAAACAAACCAAGATACTACATTATTAGAATCCATGGCCAGCACAACAGAAGAAATGACAGAGAAGGAGTTCAGGATGTACACAATAAAATGTTCTGTGAATTAAAGGATGATATAAGAGAGCAAATATGGACAGCAAAAGATCATTTTGATACAGAGCTAAATAAGCAGATACAGGAAGCAAAACATTACTTCAATAAGCAGATAGAGGTTCTGAAAAATAAAACAGATGTCCTAGACATAAAAGAAACAATAAACCAAATTAAAAAATCAATAGAAAGAATCACCAACAGACTAGATCACTTGACAGACAGAACCTCAGACAATGAAGACAAAATATATAATCTTGAAAAAGAATGTTGACCACACAGTGAAGATGGTAAGAAACCATGGGCAGAACATTCAAGAATTATTAGATAACATCAAAAGACCAAATTTAAGAATTATTGGGATAGAGGAAGGCATAGATTTTCAAACCAAGGGAATGAACAATCTATTCCATGAGACAATATCAAAAAATTTCCCAAGCATAAAGAATGAATTGGAAAATCAAATACAAGAGGGTTATAGGACACCACATGTACAAAATCACAACAGATCCACAACAACTCACATTATAATGAAAATTCCTAGTACACAGAATGAGGACAGAATTTTAAAAAGCCACAAGAGAAAGGAATCAGATTTCATATAGAGGGAAACCAATTAGGATAAAGGCAGATTTTTCAACCCAGACCCTGAAAGCTGGAAGATCCTGGAACAATATCTACCAAGCTCTGAAAGAAAATGGGTGCCAACCAAGAATCTTATATCCAACAAAATTGAACTATAGACTTAATGATGAAATAAAAACCTTCCATGGTAAACAAACGTTTTAAAAAATTTACAACTAGAAAGCCTGCACTACAGAACATCCTCACCATAGTATTCCATGAGGAGGAAATGAAAACAAGAACGAAAATCAGTAAAAGGAGGTATTACACTAAGAAAATATTAATCAAAGGAGAAAGGAATTCAAGTTAAATACCAAAAATAAACAAATATGGCCAGAATACAAATCATGTCTCAATAACAACCCTGAATTGTAATGGTCTAAACTCATCAATCAAAAGACATAGACTAGCAGATTGGATTAAATAAAAGACCCCAAAATAAGCTGCCTTCAAGAGACTCATCTCATAGGAAAAGACATCCTCAGACTGAAGGTAAAAGGTTGGGAAAAATCATACACTCATATGGACTATGGAAACAAGCAGGGGTTTTCATCCTCATATCAAATAAAGTAGACTTCAAGCCAAAGTTAATAAAAATAGATAAAAAAGGATATTTCAAAGTGCTCAATGGAACCATGCACCAACAAGACTTGACGATTATAAATATATATGCCCCAAACAATGAAGCATCTATGTTCATCAAACAAATAAATTCTTCTCAAGTTCAAGGGTCAAATAGACCACAACACAATAATTCTGGGTGACTTTAACACACCTCTTTCACCAATGGATAGATCTTCCAAACAAAAGCTGAACAAAGAAACTATATAACTCGATAATACAATCAATAATTTAGACTTAACAGACACATATAGAATATTTCATCCATCAAAGAGTGAATAAATTTTCTTCTCAACAACACATGGATCCTTCTCTAAATAGAACATATATTATTCCACAAAGCAACTCTTGCCAAATACAAAAGAGTAGAGATACTACCCTGCATTCTATCATATCATAATGGAATGAAATTAGAAATCAATGATAAAATAAAAAATAGAAGCTCTCCAACACCTGGAGACTAAATAATACGCTACTGAATGAACAATGGGTTTCAAAAGACATCAAGGAGGAGAATAAAAAATTCTTAGAGGTAAATGAGGACACTGATACAACATACGGAAATCTCTGGCACACTGTGAAGGCAGTACTAAGAGGAAAATTCATTGCATGGAGATCATTGTTCAAAAGAAGAAAAATTCAACAAATAAATGACCTAACCTTACCTCTCAAAGCCCTAGAAAAAGAAGAACAAATATAACACCAAAAGCAGTAGAACACATGAAATAATTAAAATCAGAGCTGAAATCAATGATATTGGAAAAAAAAAGAAATAATTGAAAAAAATGACAAAACAAAAAGTTGATTCTTTGAAAAAATAAATAAAATTGATAAACATTCAGCCATGCTAGTGAAGAGAAGGAAAGAGAAAAATCAAGTTACTAACACCCATGATAAAAAAGGAAATATCATGATGGACACCACAGAAATATAGAAGATAATTAGAAATCAGTTTCAAAATGTGTACTCCAATAAAATAGAAAGCATCAACAAATTTCTAGACTCATATGATTTGCCCAAACTGAATCAGGATGATATACCCAAGTTAAACAGATCAAATTCAAGTGATAAAATAGAAAATGCCATCAAAAGCCTACCAACCAAGAAAAGCCCAGACCCGATGGATACACAGGTGAGTTCTACAAGACCTTAAAGAAGAACTAACACCAATACTCCCCAAAGTGAAATAGAAAAAGAGTGTCTGGGGTTGTGGCTCAGAGTTAGAGTGCTCACCTGGCACAGGTGAGGCCCTGGTTTGATCCTCAGTGCCACATAAAAATAAATAAAGAAAATATCGTGTCCAACTACAACTAAAAAAAAAAAAGAGAGAAAGAGAGAGAGAGAGAGAGAGAGAGAGAGAGAGAGCACTTCCAAACTCATTCTATCACCCTGATTCCAAAACCAGGCAAAGACACATCAAAGAAAGAAAACTTCAGACCAACATCCCTAATAAACATAGATGAAAAAATTCTCAGCAAAGTTCTGGCAAATTGACTATAAAATATATCAAAAAGAGAGTGCATCATGATCAAGTGGGGTTCATCCCAGGATGCAAGGTTGGCTCAACATATGGAAATCAATAAATGTAATTCATCCTCAATAGACTTAAAGATAAGAATCATATGATCATCTCAATAGATGCAGAAAAAGCATTCGACAAAATACAGCATCCCTTCATGTTCAAAACACTAGAAAAACTAGGGATAACAGGAACCTATCTCAACATTGCAAAAGCTATCTATGTTAAGCCCCAGGCCAGCATCATTCTAAGTGGAGAAAAATTAAAGAATTCCCTCTAAAAACTGGAACAAAACAGGGATGCCCTCTTTCACCACTTCTATTTAACACAGTTCTTGAAACTCTAGCCAGAGCAATTAGACAAAAGAAATTAAAAGGATACAAATAGGAAAAAAAAAGAACTCAAATTAACACTGTTTGCCAACAATATGATTGAAGATCCAAAAAATTCCACCAAAAAACTTCTAGAACTAATAAATGAATTTAACAAAGCAGGAGGCATCACAATATCAGATCTTAAACTATACTACAGAGCTATAGTAATAAAAACAACATGGTATTGGCACCAAAATAGACTTGTATACCAGTGGTACAGAATAGAGGGCACAGAGACAAACTTACATAAATATGGTTATCTCATACTAGACAAGGGTGCCAAAAACATTCAGTGGAGAAAAGACAGCTTATCCAACAAATGGTGCTGGAAAAACTGGAAATCCCCAGGTAGCAAAATGAAATTAAACCTCTATCTCTCCCCCTGTACAAAACTCAACTCAAAGTGGATCAAAGACTTAGGCAGGAAGACAGAGACCATGTGCCTAATAGAAGCAAAAATAGGCCCAAATCTTCATGACATTGGCCTAGGATCTGACTCCCTTAACAAGACTCCTAAAGCACAAGAAGTAAAATCAAGAATCAATAAATGGGATGGATTCAAATTAAAAAGGTTCTTCTCAGCAAAGGAAACAATTAATAACATGAGGAGAGAGCCTACAGATTGGGAGAAAATCTTTACCACATGCACCTCCTATAAAGCATTAAACTCTAGGATATATAAAGAACTCACAAAAACAAATAACCCAATCAATAAATGGGCTAAGGAACTGAACAGACACTTCACAGAAGAAGAAATACAATTGATCAACAAATACATGAAAAAAGCATTCAATATCTCTAGCAATTAGAGAAATGCTAATCAAAACTACTCTAAAATTTCATCTCACTCCAGTCAGAATGGCAGTCATCAAGAACACAGGCAATGATAAATGTTGGGGAGGATGTGGGGGAAAAGGCACACTCATTCATTGCTGGTGGGACTACAAATTGGTGCAACCACTATGGAAAGCAGTATGGAGATTCCTCAGAAAATTTGGAATGGAACCACCATTTGACCCAGCTCTCCCGCCTCTTGGTTTATACCCAAAGGACTTAAAATCTGCATACTATAGTGACATAGCCACATCAATGATGTGACGTAGCCACATCAATGATGTGACATAGCAACATCAATGTTTATAGCAGCTCAATTCACAATAGCTAGACTATAGAACCAACCTAGGGGTCCCTCAATAGATGAATGGATAAAGAAAATGTGGTATATATACTCAATGGAATATTACTCAGCTTTAAAGAAGAGTGAAATTATGGCATTTTCCAATAAATGGTTGGAGTTGGAGAATATCATGCTAAGCAAAATAAGCCAATCCCAAAAACCAAAGGCTGAATGTTTTCTCTAATATGCAGATGCTAATTCACAATAAGGGGGGGGGCACTAGGGAAGAATAGCATTACCTTAGATTAGTTAGAGGGAAGTGAAGGGAGGGGAGGGGAGGAGATGTGGGATAGGAAAGATAGTAGAATGACACAGACATCGTTACTGTAGGAATCTATGTGACTGCATGATCAATGAGGATTCTGCAACATCTGCACTCAGAAAAATGAGAAGTTATATCCCATCTATGTATGACATATCACAGTGCATAAATGCATTCCACTGTCAGGTATAACTAATGAAGACAAATTAAAAATTTTTTAAAAAGAATCTATATATGATACTTAATGAAAACAAATATCAGTGGAACATGTAAACATAACAACAATCACAAAAAATGCAAGTGGATTAAGCATTCTCATAACAGGTCAAAAGGCAGGGATTGATAAAGTGGTGTAAAAGCAGCCTTGACTGTATGCTGACTATGAGAGAGAAGTTTAAGGTTCAAAGACATAAACAGGTTAAAAGTAAAAGGGTGAAAGTATACACATGTAAACCTGAAAACCTACATTTATCTCAGATAAAATGTAATTTTAGGCAAGAAATATCATTAGAAAGAAGTAAGGAAATGTCTTAATATCAAAAGGACTAGTGTACCAAAAATATGTTAAAAAATTATAAGTATACACGCACTTAAAAACAAAATTCAGAATACATTAAACCAAATCAACACAGTTGAACAAAAAAAATAAATGATTCAAAAATTGTAGTTGGAGCTTGTACTTCCTTCTGAATGATTAGTAGAACAAACAGACAGGAAAGGAGCAGGGCAGCCGGTAGCTCTCCATAACCCACCTTGAGCCAACTGACCTCTACAATACACTACTGACCTCTACAACACACTCCACTCACTCAAGGTCCTCCTGCTTTACAAGGGCACATGGGCTATTATTCAAAAGAGACCATGGGATAATCCAGTAAAATTTTTCAGTAAATTTAAAGGGTCAAAATCATTCAATCTGAATTCTCAAAGTTAAATTAGAAATATACAAAAGAAAGTTGCAGCATCACATATACTTGGAAATTCAACAGAATGCATTCTAAAAGAATTTTAAAACATTTCAAAGTGACAGAAAACAATATATCAAAATCTAAGGGATGATTCAAAGGTAATTAAAGAAAAATTTGAAACTTTAAACACCACTTTAAAAAGTAGGTTTTAAAATAAAGAATTATAAGTTTCAATCTTGAGAAACTAGCAAAATAAAGTTAAACCCAAATTAAGCAAAAACTAACTAAATAAAAATATACCAGAGTGAAAATGAATGCCATATAAAGAAAAAACAACAAAACAAATAAAATCTAATGGGAAAAAGTAGATTCTTAGAGAAGATTAAGAAATTGATGTCCATCTAGCCAGACTCATCAAGGTGGGGCCAGAAGGGGATCCATAGGCTACTAAGGTTTGAAAGAAAGTGTGGACATTTGGAAAACCCCATAAAAACTAAAAGATCATAAGATAATCTCATGAAAAATCATGCTAACAAATTTAACAATATAGATAAAACACAGAAATTCCACAAAATACAAATATCAAAATGATAAGACAAAATAGAAACTCTGGAATGACCTATAACAATAAAAGAAATTAAATTAGTAATTGAAAATCTTTCCACAAGGAAAGCAAAAGCCTGGAGAGCTTCATCGGCAAACCTACCCATTACTAAAGATGAACGAATGCCGACTCCGACTCCGTTGGCAAATGAAGAGCTCCCGGAGCATTGCCTGAGGTGTGACCGCCCCAACAGCAAAGTCAGACAGAAGGACCACAGAAAATTAAATCATCATCAAAGCTTTTCATAAACACAGCCCAAGAACCCTGGAGAAACACTAGCAGTAAACACAGCATTTACCAAGGGTGTTCACCAGGACCAGGAGGGACAATCCTCAGAATCCAGGTTAAGCTGACATCCAAAACCAGCCCAGGTGATGCTCGATTTTAATGGAATGAAGGGTGTCAAGGTCATCTCAACAAAAGTGAAAGGAAGGTGACGAAATCCAACAGTTGTTCATGACAGGGGAAAAAACTCTCAACAAAATATAAAATACAAGGGAACTTCTCCGTCTGAGAGAGCATCTGTGCAAAGCCTGCAGCCAACGCCGTGGTTGGAGAAGTGCTCTCCATCAGGAGGACAGTCAGACTGTGGCTCCCACCACCAGCTCAGCCCTGCACTGGAGCTTCTGGCCAGTGCCACCAGCAGTGAAGGGTCAAGGTCCCAGAGACTGCAGAGAAGTCAGAGGTGCCCTTACTTGCAGGTGACATGACAGTATGCATAAAACCGTACGGATTCCTAAAGAAAAAAAAATTGCTAGAATGAATAAACAGCTTCAACAACACTGCAGAGAACAACATCAAAATACAAGAACCCAATGTCTTTGAAACAATGAAAGAGAATGGAAAGTCCAAAACAAAACTTCTACATTTAAGGTCAATTGATTTTCAACAAAAGTGCCAAGACAATTCCAAGGAGGAAAGGATCACCTTCCCAATTCATGGGACTGGGATAATTAGATGACCAAACGTAAGGACACAAAACTTCTTAGACTCAACAGCAGAAGCACAAGCCATTAAAAACAATGGCAAACTGGACTTTGTTGATATTTAAAATGTTGCTCTTAAAGAGACATGATTTTGAACATTAAAAGCCAAACCAAAGGTTGGGAGAAAATATTTGGAAATCATAGCTGTTAAAGGATTTATAATTTGATAATGAGGCCATTCAATTATAAATGAGCAAAATATCTGCATAAAATTCTCAGCAAAAATGAATGAAAAAAGAACAGCTAATAAGTACATGAAAAGACTATCAACATTATTTTTCAATCACTAAAGAAGCACAAAGCCATACTTACAACACTAGACTAGCTGTGATCAGAAGGATAAACGGTACAGTAACTTCAAAATACACTTTCTTGTTTCTTTTTTAAAAAAAATTAACATAAATTTACCAAAACATACAAGAATTCAACTCCTAGGTATTTACCCAAAAGAAATGAAAATGTGTCCAGACAAACCACTTACCCCGGCAGCCTGAACTTACTGTCAAGTACTGGAATCGAATCAAATACCTGTCAACTTAGGAATGATAAACAGAAGGTAGCACAACATTGACAACTATTCAGTAATAAAAGTAAGGAATAACTATAAAGTAGACGGCCTCAAAAACATAGCGTGATGTGAAAGAAGCTAGACGTGCACAACACTACACAATGTATGAGTCCACTTATCTGAATTTTTTTCTTTTCACATTTTTTATAAGTGCATTATAGTTGTACATCATGGGATCTGCTGTTACGTGTTTGCACATGCACAAAATATGACAAGATAATTTGCCCAGTGTCACTCCCAGCACCTCCCCCCACCTCCCCTCCACTCCCTGGTCACTTCCTCTACTGATCTCCCTTTGATTTTATATTAATTATTTTAAGAAAGCAAATCCACAAACACAAAAGAAAGATCAAAGGCTGCCCGGAGCTGGCTGGCCCAGGGATTAACTGTAAGAAGGTTTACTAAAAATCACTGAATTGTGCACTTGTGATGGGTAAAACTGTAGCATGCCAAGTAAGTAAATATTAAAAAGTCAAAACTGTTAAGAATGAGTGAAATCATTATAAGAGAAACTATCCATGTGGGATGATGGCACCTGCCTGTAAATGAAGGAGGAAGAGGTCTTTCTGTTTGCAGAGCGAACCTTCAAGAGTCACTTGATGGAATCCCTTCTGCGTCCCCAGCCAGAACTCAAGCCAGCCGACCTCCGTGTGGAGCGGAAGAGCTGTTTCTTCCTTCTCTCCCTAGTTCACTCATCCTGCCACAGGAGCCCAAGTGCAAAAGGAGGCGAGCATTCCAGAGGAGAGTGAGTCTCTTCCTCCAAGAGTAAGCCAGAAACAGCCAAGCTGGGCACAAGGGACAGAGTCCCCGAAAAGAGCTCTTGAACTGAGTGCTGAGCAGTGACCAGATGGAGGAGCTGGGGCAGGGGAGGGAAGGGAGGCAGCCAGGCCTAGGGAACAGAGTGAGCCAACACAGCTGGCCAGAGAGGCTGGGACACGGGTGAGGAACTGTATAGGCCAAGATGTACAGCCACAGAGGGGACAGTAGGTGGACACTGGTGGGCAAAGAGGTGGACCAGGAGCCGAGGCCTGCTAGCCCTGGGTCAGGGTTCAGAAAGGTTCCTGACCTCCACTGCCAGTAACTGAGAATCACGTCCAACACACTCACAGATGATCAGCATTACTTATTCCTATTGCTTAGACTCACAGACAGAAAAGCCACAGTAAAGCCTTCGGGGGAAACCACTCCCATACAGATGAGCAGGTTAAGCCAGGAGCCAGATTCACAGAAGGGTTTCCTCCTCAGACTCCAGCGTCCAGGCTTGGTCTGTGCTTAAGCTTGGTGGCTCTAGGCTGGTCTCCTTCCACACTTTCAGGTGGTATTACAGGGATTAAAACTCATTTCTATGGCAAACCTCATTTTAATACAATTATTCATGTATTTAATAAATATTTATTGAGCATGTATGTGCCCATCTCTGTGCTTAATAAATTATTAAATTTTAATCATGGTGTGCATGGACAGATCCATAGATCCAAGGGTGCATTATACTCTCATTTATACTCTCATTTACTATTTGAATTGATTTTGGACAGTCATCAGAAAGTGGCTTATTATGTCCCTGTGACTCATTATGTTTTTCCAATTACTGTAGTGCCACTTGATGATCTCTATAGAAGGAAAATAGTTTCTAAAACACAGGCCTAAAAATATCTGAAAATCTTTTTTTAGGGGTATACCCCTTATCTCCTTTCTATAAAAGTAATTAATGCTTTCTCACTATAAAAATTACTGAGGCATATAAAGAATTAAAAACCCACCCGATGCCTCACACAGAGGCGCTAATTACCCTCAGACATTCACCTCCCAGGCGGAGGTCTCTTCGGATGCTATCCGAGGGATTTATCTGGGTAATATTTTCTCAGCAGCCTTTCCCAATGTTGTTAAAAGCGCAGTGAGAACTTCAGTTTATCTGCCAAATAACCAAACACAGTGGTCAAGGGTCTGTAGGGTCTGTTTAATGCTTTTCCATCCAAGCAGCAGGTGCTTTGCTCACGCAGCTCGCGGGTCGCACACTGCAGCCTCGGCACCTGTGCGCCACCGGCTCTCTGCGCGCGGCCCATTCACCCGCACAGTCGCACAGGGCTCCCGGGGCAGCCCCGAAACCTCCCTCGCCCGGATACCCCGGGAGATGAAGACCAGGATGCCCGCGGCAAGGAGCTCCCGCCACACACGCGGCTGCGGGTCCTCCTGTAGGTGTGCGCCTCTGCGCCAAGCCGCGGGCACCATCATGGCGATCGTCACCTCCATTTTACAGGTGAGGCCACCAGGCAGGTGTTCCTGGACATGGCCCTTGGCGCGCTCTGCTGCACAGGCGGGGAGCCGCGTGGCAAGCTGCGTGTGCAAGCCGGCGCGGGTCCGCTCCCCGCAGGCCCAGCTGCACAACCAGTCAGCGAAGTAGCTGGCCGCCCACCCTGGGGACACCCTCCAGAGGTCAGGGCGCGGCCCTGGAAATGCCTCGGATGCTCAGATGCTCGCTGACTTGCTGCTAGAGCGAGAGAAAGCGCCCTGCTCTGCTGTGGGTCTCCTGGTGGGACAGGGCGTACCCCCCAAAGTCAAAGCTGAGCAGTAGGAGCCTTCAGGCAGCAGGAGCCTCCTGACAGGCTGTCACTTCTCTGTCGCGTACTTAGCGCAAATGCCATCCTGGCCGTCCTCTCTGCGCATGGCCCTCCTCCACCCGTCCTCTCTGCCGCCCGGGCACCTGCTCCCAGGAGCGCTGAGCAGCGGGTCCAGGGAGGGCAGGAGAAGAGAGGCAGAGGACACGAGGTTCCCTTTCGCTGCAGGACCGAAGAGTGAATGGGGCTGAATATGTGAAATGCTCGGCGAGTTCACGGATGGGGCTTTATCAAGCAGCGACCTCCTGAGACCGCCGGCCCAGGCGCCTGCCAGGCAGCATATATACCACGGTGTCTGCGCTCCAAGGAGCCAGAGGGAACATGGATTGGTCATGGTCTATTCAGAACGCAGGGCTCTGTGGCCTGCTGGGGCTCCCTGCTCTCTGCGTGGAGTTGGTGGCCTTCTCAAAGCAGCCACACTGTGTATTTAAGGAGAGACACAGAACTGGACACCGAAAAGCTCAAGACAGGCTTTGAGGGTATCAAACAGAACTCACAAAACAATACTTCAATGATATCAATGTGTCAAAAACATATGGATGACATTTCTCCTGAATTACATATGCATTTAAAAAAACAAAATGAAAAATGCCTTGAGCAGAACACATTTTGTTTTTTATTTTGAATTCAAAAACAAACGTGCCTGCCATAGCGTCTCTGGGTACAGATTCAGAAAGAGAAATTCACTTAATGACCAAATCAGGACAGAACTCCACTGACTGGCCGGTGGCAGCCCTGGGCTGGGGGTGGGAAGTCAGCTGTAAGGAACGCTGCGGAGGTCGCTGGGCGGGGCATGGCTGGAACACTTGGCAGCTCAGCAAGTGTCCACAGGCGCTGTGGATGGACGCTGCCTCTGCTGGGGCAGCACCTTAGTGCAACAGGCGGCGGAGACTGGCGCTGACTGTGATGTGGATCCAGACCTCATGCCGAGGACCCAGGCTGTGGTGGAGAGCAGGGCAGGGCGAGAGGGCTCCCCAGGACAGATGAGGGACACAGGTGAATGGTGACTTTTCTGTGGTGCATTAAAGACACGCCCAGGGAAGCCATTCAACAGCTGAGACTCCTCACATCACTCCAAAGAATTCCTTCCCTATTTTGTTTTGCTCTTTTTCTATCTTAGAATTTTTATCTACCACAGGTTAGTTTTTAAATTTTTTGTACTTACATTAACTTCCTCTTTTATATGTCCAGGCTGTTTCCAAACACATCCTTTTCTCCAGAACCTTCCCACCGCTCCTCCTGGATGCCTGGGCTGCCGGGACCTCAGTGAAGAACCACTCACCCGGCCAAGGAGCCGGCTCTGCTGCTCAGTGTCTTCCCTGTGGATCTCTAACACAGGAACAGCTCCCACTTCTTCATTCAAGTCCCAGTAGGTCCCTCCTCACCTGCTTCCTTCAGATGTCCACAAGGGAAGCCTGAGAGTGACCGTGAGATGCCTCACAATTGGACCCCAGACCGCTTCTCTCAAAGAGGCTGATCTTGTAGATAGGAGTGCGATTGGGTAAAAGTGCGTGTAAAACCAGAGGCACAGCTGGTCCTTGTTGGGGTCCATTCTGTGGCTTGTCTCATGGAGAGCAGCTTTAAAATTCCTCAGGGACAATGACCCCTCCTAAACTCTTTGATCAGTGAGTCATCAAAAGCAACATGGAAATGTGTTCAGTTGTTTAAAAATCAATTCAAGAGCATCCTTCAAAAGCATCAAGAAACAAAAGAAGCCGTGCGCGTGTTACTCTAGAAGAAAAGGAGGACAATCGAGCACCTGCTCCGAGCCGCCTCAGCTCCCAAGAACCTAGCCCCGCAGAAGGAAGAGAGGGAGCGCCCACCCCCGAATGCCCAGCCAGATGTTGTCTTGAAGGGCCCCAGGACTGTCTCGCAGGCACACCACTAGCCCTTGCAAGCTAGTGGTGGCCATAGAGAGTAGCTTTTCCAAGTCACCTAGGACAGTTGCTCAGACAACACACTAAGCAAGGTGATGCTGATGATGTCACTGCTTTGCAGCCTGACACTTTAACCCCTCTGGCAAGTAGGGCAGAGCTGAGGTTACTATGGAAGGGATATGTCACACTCATCCAGCCACCACTGGACCAAGCACCGTGAGGGGAGGAGGTGCTGCTTGAAGAAGTGTGTGTGTGTGTGGGGGGGGGGTACCCAGGTGCTCTGTGTTCAGCCTGCTGCCACTCGGCTTCCCCAAGTGTCTCAGTACAGCTTTATGCCTGCTATGGTATTCTGCCTCCAGGTTTTTGTTGGTTGGTTGGTTGGTCGGTCTTCCTTTTGGTCACCTAGCCCACTTCCCAGCTGACAGCATGGTGCACACATCCCTCGTTCTTGACCCAGTGATTATACCCAGTGCCTATTCTCTGCAGTGAGAGCTGCCAGTCATTCAGAGTTGTGGTAGTTACCCTGGCTCAACACCCAAGCCACATTTCGCTGTGTCCCTCCAGCCTGCCTTCCTCCATGCTCTGTCTCTTGTACTTCTGCGGTCCCTGTCACCCGAATCTCCTCTGGCTCTCGACCTCCTGGCTTATGGTCATCCCCCCTCATCTGCACCGCGTGGCAACTGCTGTGACCCTGCGCACTTCTAGCCTGCTGGGGGCGCACAGCTCGTCCTCCATCCCAAACCATCTGGTGGGAGCATTGACCAGTGAATACTGCCCAAAAGCAGCCTGGCACCTTAGTCCACTCTCTGTTGCGTAACTGAACATCTCAGGCTGGTTAACCTGTGACAAGTGAAAGTCATTCAGCTCACGGCTCTGGAGGCTGGAGGTCCAAAGTCAAGGGACTTCTTGCTGGTGGGACTCCACAGAGTCCTGAGGTGGTTCAGGGGCACACACAGGATCCAGAGCTGAGCTGGCCTCTGTAGCAGACCCCTCTCAAGATGACCCATTAGCCTATGAACCCATGAGTTTATTAATTCACAAACGGGTTAATACCTACGCGCCTCTTAAAAGTCCACCTGGCCTGCCCCTAGACCTCACAGCGGGAATCAAATTCCGACGTGACTGTTGGTGGAGCTTCAATGCACTGCACTTGCGGTGCCCTTCCTGCCTGTGCACTTGTCGAGCCGCGGACAGTCCCCAGGCGTCTTCCCAGTCCCCTCACATTCTCCTTTCAGCATTTCAGGAGGTGAACATAAGGATGTGGCCAGAATGGATCCAAAATTGCACTAAAATTTTATGTTGACCCTTAAATGGGAGCCCTTGAAAGGACCGGCCTCAGGGCAGCTGCCCCAGGTGTTCTGGACAGGCCACTCCCTGGCAGAGCAGAACCCAGAGAAGGAGAAACTGCCCCAACTGACCCTGACACTCCAGGGTCCCCCAAGCAAGAGCTTAACAGGCCAGGGGAGGGGCCTCTGGGGGCGGGGGGGGTGGCCAGGAAGAGACCATCCCACGCCAGAAGGAGTGAGCTCAGGGACACCAGGAAACCCCGTCCAGCGTTCAGGCACAGGCAGGACGTCCCACGATCTGCCCCAACCAACCAGAGAGCATCACCTCTCTTTCCCCCTCCCTGGGGATTCCACCCAGTCTAAGAGGGTCCAAGCCTTCCTCGTCCCTTGGAATGTGACATTTTATTCTTCACAGCATTCAGCTCTAAACCAGGACAGTGAGGGGCACGAGTAAGACAATGACCAGGCGCCAGGTTCTAGGGCAAGCTGTGGTCTAAACAGATGGGCTTCGCCTGTTCCCATCAGAGACCACCCAGAAATCGTCATCAGTGCACACAGCAACAGACGCCATCAAGGAAGCCCTCCTGGCTGGCTGGGTTGGCAGCTCCCCACTCCTGGGGGTGATTACTTCCCAATCTCAAAGCAGCCTGTGGTGGTGGCAGCTCTTCTGTATGACAGCTTTCTCCTCCTTCTCCACAAGGTCATCTCTTTTTCTAATGGTCTGAAGTGCGTTGGATGTGGCTCAGATGGTATGGGTTCCGGGCTGTGAAAATTGTTTTTCAGAGGATCATGAACTCCAAGAGCTCTGAATTAGGGCGAAATTCAGCTGCAGAGCGGTGAAGCTCCCAGGCAAGGAGAGAGGTACAAGAGCAGACCCTGGAGACCATGGGGACGGGCACAGTGTGGGTGGAACCAGCTTCCGAAGCCCTCAGCACAAAATGCCCACTGAAGACACACCTGGGCAAAGGGGCTGCCTTCACCAACCAAATAAGCACTTAGTAACCACGCAGGCCCTCCGGGGAGCAGCAGGGGAGGAAGTCCACAGACCCCGCACACAGAGGAAAAGCCAGTAAGCCCAGTGGTGAACTTCCTATGAAATCAGCTGCTAAAAATCATAGCACTCAGAAGGAATGAGAAGCAGCTACGAATGTGCAGCTTTGTAGGACTTCAGGGTAGCAGGGCTGTGCTGTCCAGAGACAGACAGATGTGGCTCAAGTGGTAGCGCGCTCGCCTGGCATGCGTGCGGCCCGGGTTCCATCCTCAGTACCACATACAAACAAAGATGTTGTGTCTGCTGAAAACTAAAAAATAAATATTAAAAAATTCTCTCTCTCTCTCTTTCTCTGAAAAAAAAAAAAAAGACATGGGCATCGCATTGGAGGACAGAGAAGAGAGGCCACATGTGATGCTTTGTTTTGTCCATCATGGAATGATTGATAAAATATTTTTCTCAAGATATTTGACATTAGTATCTACTTTGGAGGAACAGAAAAATTTCTTTATGGCCCGTGTATTAATTTAGTAAGTGCTGATTAAGACCCTACTCTAGAATGTGCTGAGTCAAGACATCAAGCAGCCATAAGAAGTGGCTTTGTTTCCTGATCCCTAGGAGCTCACAGCCTGACTGTGAGCTTGTTTAAATTAGTCCATCATGTATCTCTGGGTTTCTCAAATGGTCATTTGAAACAGGGAACCCAAATTTTTTGGAGTGAGAATCTCTTTGGAGAGACCTGCGCACAGTGAGATACACAGGCTTGGATCCCTTCTCTGCCACCCAACAGAGTTGTTGTGCCCCTTGAAAGGGCTCCCCAACCTCAGCAGCTGCTTCTAGGCCCTCTCAGTTGTCCCGTGGTAGAGGCTACTGCATGGGGAAGGCTATGGGGATGGCTGCAGTGTCTCAGGATGGAAGTGGGTTTGACCTGGTCTCCCAAGTGGGAATGGGGGGTGGACCAAGCTTACCCTGGGTGCTGGCTCTGGCACAGGTCAGTGAGCCGGTTCTGGGCCAAGCCTACCTTGGGCCCTAGCTCCTGCACAGGTCAGCAGATTTGGGCTGAGCCTGACCTGATTGCTACAGTTTTGTTCTCAAATTCCCCCCTAAGTCTGAGTCCCCAGGTGGCAGGACCAGGAGGTGGTGGACTATTTAGGAGGTGGGTACCAGTTGGAATTTTTGCACAAGATGTTCCTATTTTTCACTCTAGTGTATGCACAATACTTACCACCTGTGATGTGTTTTTTTAAAAAAACACCTTTCACTTTATCTCTGCCTGGGGGCTGTTTGACCTGCGGTTCTTACCTCACATGGAGGACCAGGGGTTGGATACTCTCTAAGGTGACTGAAGCAAAACCTCATGGATCCTGTGTTGATAAAGGAAGAACTGTTTTCCAGAATAAAATGATTACACTACAACTGTTTTATTAGATGCATTTTGGAAGCCTTGAAATACACCTCCAATCAACAAGCAGATAATAATCTAAACTAATTTCTTTGGTTATTTAAAGAAAATTAAAATGTGTGATATTACTTAATTCTGAGAAGCAGCATCCCATTTCCACTGCAGAGCACAACAAAGCCTCAAGAAGCTATTGCCTTCTTCAGATAGTCGCTCCTCACAAAGTCTTGTCTTGCGCATATGGCATGATATAAAACAGGATCATTCTTTATTTGAAAATATTTCAGTTTTAAAAAAAAGACACAACCCATCTCCATTTTAAGGATGTCTGGGGGCAAAGAGAATAATAGCATCTAAGATTCTTAATTTCAAATAAAACTTTTGAGAAAGAACCTTTTAGAAATAATCATAAACACATCAGTTATCCAGACAATAAGATTTCAACGTCTTTACAATAAATGGCCAGGGTACTATGGACTTAAGAAATTGCTGTTCTCATCCAAATCTTCCTTAGCATGTACCAGTACATCAGCGGAACACAGCAAATACCACTCTGTATCCAGTTCTTGAGTTTACACACAGGATATATCTGCATCTTTTTTTTTTTCAGTTTATTTTCTTATACCATCTGGAATTAGTAACTCAACGGTGGTTGGTGTTATGTTTAAAATCAGATCAGTTACTCTGTCTTTACTCTTCATTTTTAACTCCTTTGACTGTTCCTGGCCCATCACAGAGCTGCAGACAATAGCCCAAAGGCCGCGTCTGGCCAGCTGTCTGTGTTCATGAGGTCCTTGAGCTAAAAATGGCTTTTATGTTTTTATAGGATTCTGAAATGTAAATAAAAAGGAGAAGAAGAAAATGCAAGAGAGGCCACACCTGGCCCACAAACTGGAAATATTTACTCTGTGACCTGCATGGAAAGCAGTTTCCCAGACCCTGGTCCAGAGAATGAGATCCAAATTCCTCATCCTGGTGTCTGAGGCCCCTCCTAAGTGGGACCGGCGCTCTCTCTAGTTTAACCCTCCTCTCCTGCTCCCACGTCAGTTCCCGTGTGGACGACCTGCCTCACGACAGGTAGAAGGAGCACTTCTGATGGAAGCACTTTCCGTGGATGCAGTCAGTCACTTTCAGAGGAGCACGCAGGAGGAGAAAGGGGGTCTGGACCCTCACCTGGGGAGACTGAGCCTCAGGTGACGCCACTGCCCAGATCACCAAAGGTGTGCTCACTCACAGCCATGGCACAGTGTAGCCGAAGGCAGTGACCTCAGCCTGGGGGTGGACCAGAGTCCCTCCAGGTGGCCTCTCCAGTCAGCCTGTGCTTCCTCACAGCACGGCCACTTGGTGTGGCTGAACTTCTCACCTGTGGCTCCAGATCTGGGTGAGTGGCCAGCAAACAGGGCAGGAACTGCCCTGTCTCTTCTGATCCCCTTGGAAGTTGGTGGAGCAACCACAACACCCTCCGCTTACAACCACCCACATGGCGGGGGGAGCAGACACCCCCTCACTGCGGGAGGAGTATCAGACCGGAGTAAAACCCACAAGCCAGCGTCTAGATGTGCCCTTCGCCCTTCTCTAAACGTGCCGTGCCCTTCGTGATTTGGAACTGTGCCCCTCTCTCTTCCATTGTTCTTTTTCTTTACCTAGTGCCCTTGTGTTGGTTCTTCAACACCCAGGTGTTCCAGGGACAAAGCTTCTCCCCTCACCTCTTTCCAGAGTACTTAAAAACTAAAAGGAGAGAGGTGATATACATTTGAAAGATGATTAACATTTAAGGCAAAATCAGACAACAAATAGATCAGACTTTCCAAGAGTCAACCTCCAGCAGATTCTCCCCACGGCAGGGAGCAGCAGTTTGTGAGGCATTCTCATCCCCCCCGCCCCAGCCATCTCTCCTTTCTTGGAACTTGTGCTGCTGTAACAGGCTGAGCAAGAAGGGAAAAGGAGGGTCTCAGGAGACCTCGCCCTGAGATCAGGTCTGCAATCCAACCTTTGGCCCAGGGACTAGTGATGGAACTCGTGAAGGAAAACTGAACACCGTAGGACTGGAGTCCAAAGCAGGGGTCCTGGGGTGGAGATCCGACCCCAGGCACATCTGGGGGTCAGCAGGTCCATCACAAATGCCATAATCAGCCAGAGAGAGATCAAAACACTGGAGTGATCCATCTCCAGGACACTGTTAAACAGAAACAAGCCTATGGAAGTACAAAACTCACAGGTAAAGACAAGTGTGAAGTACTCTGATACTGTAACAGTAACGTGTTTATCATTTTAATCATGGAATAAAAATTAAAATACAAAAGTATGAAGAACTCTAATGGAAAATGTTATTGATTGTGACATCAATAACATACAGCTATATTTACATCAGACAAAATGAACTTTAAGTCAGAAACAAACACAGTTGACATAGAAGGACAGTAGGTAGTGGTGTATGTAGAGTCACATTTGCCAAGAAGACACAGCAGTTATAAATACATGTGCATCAACATCAGAGCACCTAAACATGAATCGACAAGTATTGACACAACTTCAAGAAGGAAGAGAGTGTAATAACAGTAGGAGACTTCAATATTCTATTTTCAATAATGGGGAGAACAGCTGGTTTGAATAATATGATAGACCAAGTGGAAACGACATGTGTGTGCAGAATAGCCACCTAATGTCACAAGAAATCCCATCCTTCAAAAGAGGAGGAGAGTGAGGAGGGATAGGGAGGGGAAAGAGGGAGGGGAGAAGGAGGGGAGGACTTCAGGGTTGTGAGGACGTGGAGAAGCTCGTACCCTTGCACACCATTGTGGGACTGCAACGTGGAGAGCAGCTGTGGAAAACACTACGGAAGTCCCTCAGTGTTTTCAAAATGGAACTGCCAGATGACATCCAATCCTGGATTTTATTCAGAATCCCCAAATCAGGATCTCCAGAATAGCACCACATCATTGCAGTGTTGGTCCCAAGAGCCGAGGTGCAGCAACAGCCTCGGATGCCCACTGGCAGGTAAAGGGAGTGAGCGTGGTGTGCGCACAGTGGAATACCAGCCCTGAAAAGTAACACAGTCCTGCAGTATGTGACAGCACCGACGATGCTTGGGGACACTGTGTTGAGGGAGCCAGCCACAAGAAAGGCGGTCCGTGATTGCACTGCCTGGCATACCTAAGGTAGACTCAGAAGCACAGCGGACGACGGTGACCTCAGACAGGAGGGAGGAGAGAGTGAGGAACCTCTGGGCAGCGTGGGCAGTGTCAGCGACACTGATGACAGGTCCAGAGGCCCGCAGCGTTGGTCCTAGGGTAACAGCACTCTTCACTTAAGCATCTGAGAAGGCACATCCTGTGCTAGGGTCTTACCACAATGAAATAAAAATGCATTTGTTAAAAGTCATCCTTGCCTTGTTAGAAGGTGTCCCCTCCCTGCAATCTAAGGACACATTAAGGTTTGATTTTGATTGGGTTTTCCGCTGGCTGGACCACGGGGTTTGCTTTCCATGATGACTTCAGGATCTAACTCCTGTGAAGGAGTCAGCCTCCACTCGAGTGAATATGCAGAGCTACCTACGTAACCAGTCAGTCCTGGAGGGGGGACTGTTTGCAGAGCCCCTCGCCTCCCATACCAAGTCTGAGGGCTGCGAGACAGGGCCCCCCGAGCAGGAGCTGCCCAGCGAGGAGTCCATCTGAACACAACATGCAAACAGAAACTGGCTAATGTCTTAAGTTGGGTTAAAATCCCCCTCTGCCTCCACAGCCATAAAGTGCTTACGGCACTAAGTGAAGTGCGGCCTCGGGGCTGCAGATGGAGAAGGCCAGAGAGTGGAGGTGGCCCAGCCCTCCCCGGCCACTAGTGGTTCCAGTCAGTGTGCAGCAGAGCGTGTCTGAGCACTGCCCACTGCACAGGAATAAAGCAGAAGAGCCAGCCTCCGGACAGTCCCACCTTTGTGAAATCTAGAGTGCGTAATGAATGGCTGGATGCAAAGAGACACCTCCGTGTCCCCACGTGCGTCCCTAACCCCACCAAGGAAAGGTAGGGAGCACATGTGCAGAAGGAGTGAGAGGTGGAGCAGGGACCGCAGCGCACAGCGTGGGGAAGCTCTGCGACAAAGCAGAGGTGAGCCCGAGAGCTGCAGGAATGGATTTTGGACGTTTCCACCTCAGAGTAATGGAACATCTGAGGAGATAGATGGGTTTAATCTGATTTAAACTTTCCAACACGTACGTGTGCCTCAAACACCACGTGGCACACCATAAACACATACATTTTTATGCTTTGGTTTATCAGTTAAAATAAAAAAAAAAAAAACAGATGGGTTCTGAAAGAGACATTCAATAAAGGGACAGTCCTGCTCACTGAGAGGTTCCTCCAGGTAAGTGATGGCCCACGCGTCCAGGGGGAATGTCCAGCCGTGTCCAAGGTTTCCTTCACTGTCTAGGTCCAGGAAGAGTAGACTTGCACCCCACAAGTCTAGATTCCTTTTCATTATTTCTCTTCTTCCACAATTGTGAATCCTCAGGAGACACCCATCCTCCTGCATCACCACAGCGTCCCACGTGGCCACAGGGGAGGAGGGCACCATCTGTTCTTCGCTCACAGACCTACCCAATCCACAGTGTTCCCTGGGGGAACCCAACACTCAGCCCAGGGCCAGCCACTCTCTGCACCTGATGGCCTGCTGTGCCATGATTTGTATTTATTGCATGTTTATGCCACTCACCCATGTAGAGCCACCAATGAAAACAGTTTTTATAACAAATAGCAAATTATATGACACTCAGAGAAGAATTAACTATTCAGAATGTGAAACTCAGCAATGCATACATTCACACCAATTTACCACAAAACGTGGAGACCAGAGACAAGAGTTTAAATTGCGGTGGTTTGGTTGGATGCTGTCAGAAGTTGCTAAGAACTGGTTCCTTTCTGCAGCCGGCCCCAGCCCTCCCCAGAGAGCCACAGTGGTGGACACCAGAAACACCTTGAGGCCGTGATGCAGAACTGGATTCTAACTACTCTCCCCCTCACACTCTGCACATCTGGGGATGGCACTGGCTTCTTGAGTCCCAGTGTGTCCCCTCACCAGCTTCATATGGCGGTGGTATGGACTACACGGGGCCGTGTCTACACAGTGCCACGTTGGTCCACAGGGGAATGAGATAGGTGAACACCCTTCTCTCCAAGGCATGAGTCTGGAGGAAATGCCACTTAATCCCCCCTCCATTGTACACACACACACACACACACACACACCCCACAGGCAAAGTTGGCATCTGGGTCAAATCACAAGGAGAAGATACATCAGAGTCCGCCATGAGAGTAAGAGCAGGCCCAGACACACGCATGTCGGGGGCCCTGGAGGACGTGGACCTGCAAGCAGGCCAGGCCCTCCGCCCTGGGCCCAGGAGTACAGTGTCACCTGAAGACAGAGCCTACTGTGCAGAGGTTCTTGATTTCTCCTGCAGACTCTTCCCCTAAAGGGCTGACATGCCCACAGCAGCCCCAGCCGAGAGTCGGCTGGTCAGCACCCGGCCTCCCACCCTGCACAGGTGGATGTGAGGCACTCCCTGTACCTCCTTCAGAGGACCCCAGCGCCACTCTGGCCTGCTCCCCGCAGCCATCACCCACCCCACGAGGCCTCCTGCTGGTGTCCCTGCCTGTCCCCCCTCCCTTCATGGCATGCTACAGTCCCCTCCAAACACAGCCCAGCCGCACCCTTGGCTGCAGGTCTGCCCTGGCATTTCTGCCCTGGCATTTCAGCCGTGGCTGGTCTTGCTCTCACTGTCACACTCTGTGATTCATGACCCTTCCAGGGGGCATGCAGGCCACACAGCTGAGTGTCTCCTCAACTCCAGGACACCAGGGACTGGCTGCAGCCTTCCTCCCCCTCCCTGGTGACTGAACCTCTTGGCAGGAGATTGAAGGGGCCACGGTGCTAACTGTGTGACGCAGTTGTCTGCCACTTTGTAGTTCTCCAAGCATCCACCAGGGGGAGCAGCCTGACAGACTGCCGCTTCCTGTAGCGGAAGGGCTCATTGCCTCACTCTGTGCCCTCTGGAGGGCAGACGCCGCCAACCACAACAGTGTCCCTATCTCCCTTGCACCCTTCGCAAATGAGTATGGTGTTATAAGTGCAGACTTTTCTCAATTACTGAGTATTTCAAAGCTAAATGGAGCCCAATTGCAGAAACTGGACTCAGACGTTGAGAGACCTACTCGTGGCCGCTGTTCTGTTCAGGCATGTCTACACAGGACACCAGGCAGGAAACTGACACCCAGCACCGTCAGGATGCCTGGATCCCGAGTCTCTGAGGATGGCCATTAGCAGCAGCAGGGAAAAAGAGGCAGCTTTTACTCTGGAAAACAGTATGGAAAACCTCCCCAGAACCCTGGGCAATCGTCCTTCCCCCTTGAGCCTAAGTGGCCAGGACCAGACACTGCTGCTCATCTCATGAAATCCCGTGGGCAGGGGATGTCCCGCTGTGATCCTCTAGGTCCTTCAGATCCAGAATACAGCACCCACCTAAGGCCAATCACCACCTGGGATTGGCCTAGACCATAGACCGCCCCTGGAAGCTGGCGTCAATCCAGCAAACCAATCATCGGCCAGACAAGGGACAGCCCTGGGATGACTCTGGAGACATCCAACGCCGTCTAAAGGGACGCAATGTGGAGACCGAGCCCCCTGGTGCCCTGCCCTCCGCCCTGCACTGTCTTGGGAGAGCACATGCAGGGCCTGGCACACGTGACCTGCGGGGGACCTGTCTGAAGAGCAGTGAACACCCTCAGCTTTGCCAGCACTGCTTCCTGTGGCCAGGCCTCCACCCTGAGTAAAGCCACCGTTTTGCCAGACAAGCTTTGCTGCTCAATAGCAGGCCAAGGCTATCTAAGCTGGAATAAAAGACATATAAAATATGTTTATCGCAAACATGGTCCCTAGGGTGGGTCCCCCTCCCTGCATGCATCCTGCAGGATGAGGTGGCTGAGCACACGGCCGTGCCGGGTGATGGAGTCCCAGCAGGAGGTGTGGGCTCCACCACGACTTCTTCCAGCTGAGTCTGACCACAGGCAGGCCCAGGAGGCAGGTTGTGTGCCCTTAGAATTTGGTTTCTTCTCTTGGTGACCCAGCTCATGTGCACACTTGGCCAGGAAACCCACAGCTGCTGGGCTGGGTTCCATTTCTAAACTGAGCATTGAATCATCAGATATTCTTAGCTGGTTGGTGGCCTTTGTTACTGCCGTCCTGGGAAACTAGCACCCCCTTCAGAGCTTCTGTCCCAGTCTTCTGCCTGGCTCCCACCTGCGGCCCAGCCAGGCCCCTCACTCTGCCCACAGAGCGCCCACTGTCCATCTCAGCCCCTTCCTTCCCCACCAGGAGCACTCCCCCCACACCTGCCCCCTTCTGCAACTCCCTTCACACATCCTCACCTCTCTACCTGGCTGTCCCTTCTCAGGACAGGAAGGGGACATTTTATTTATTTTCTCCATTATGGTGACTAGAACTCACATGTATGGTAAATAATGTGGGGTGAGGGTGTAACTCAGTGGTAGAGCATTCGCTGAGCATGCACGAGGCCCTGGGTTCATTCCCCAGCACCACACCAACACCCCGAAATAATCTACCTATAATCAATAATGAATATTTGTACAATATCCTATTTCTAGTCAAGAAATAGAATATATTTGCAGCTGCCTCTCCAACACAGAAGTCCTCTGCTCTTGTCTCTCTTTGCCTCCCATTTCTCTAAACACGGCAATAAGCAGGCCCAAGGAATTGTAGAAGCCCGTGGATCCTCGTAAGTGCAGCTGATTAAACACCATGCAATTGGAGAGATAACTGGAGCCTCCTCTTTCCTTCCCTGTTGTTATTCTATTTATTTATGGAACTGTTGATTTCAATGAGCAGTTATTTTGCCTCTCACTAATGTCTGGTTGGTATTTTTCACATAATGCTCCTATTGTAAGAAATAAAGGAAATTGGCACATGTGTGACTTTAAGAACGAGAAAGTTCTTTACAACAAATAGAGAAACAATCCATGCAGCTCCAGCCCAAGTCCAGCTCGGTTACAGTTAGTCATGGAAGCTGGGGGGTGTGGACTAACAAAGTCCCCCGGAAATCCCCACCTGGGTACCTCATGATTCCTGGGTTGCTCTGTTGGCCACCCCCCTTCCCCACAAGTTGTGTGGCAACAGAATGCCATCCTATGGCCAAAAGGAGGTCTCCTGGTAGGAGAGCCAAGCTGGGAACACGCATTCCCAGCAGGCAACAGGAACAGAGCGACATTTTAATCATAAAACATTTGTTTCCATATAAAAATAGTGACTATGTTGAGAAAGGACCGTAATTCTTTTACTTACACAAATCTATAAAACCTTAATGTAATCCTAGCAATGCACTACCATAAAATAAAAAGAACAGCCTTTTTTTTTATTTGCCTTCAGCTTTCCAGTGGTTGACTTAAATGTGAAGACCACACAATTTTGTGACCCTTCAAGTAGTGAAGGAGGGATTGACCTAAGCTTTAAAACACTAATATCAGGGCTGGGGATGTGGCTCAAGCGGTAGCACGCTCGCCTGGCATGTGCAGGGCGCTGGGTTCGATCCTCAACGCCACATAAAAATAAAATAAAGATATTGTGTCCACCTAAAACTAAAAAATAAATATTTAAAAAAAAAAAAAAACACTGATATCAGATCAATGAGACCAGGGGCATCTACGCACTTAGACTCCCTCCTAAGGGCCTCCTGTTCTGCTCAGGGTTGCAACATCAGTGCCAATGACACCCTGCATCTGTGGAGTCTCCAGGTCCCCAGAGGCAGCCGCTAAGGGCTCAGTGAGCCTGCCTATGGCTAAAGGGTCAAAAATGTCCATTTTAAGTCAGAAAACACAGGCTCCCTCACCAAATACAGACCCAGAATTGGTCATATGGGGAAGACTGGGTTCTCCCCTATCAGACACCAGGGAGCAGAACTTGGGCAGATGGGGCACAGGGACGTTCTGCTATGCTCTGGGTCCAGCCATGGCCAAGACTTGGGGGCAGGGTGACACTGAGAGTGACGTCTGAAACGTGCCATGAAGAGGACGCAGGTCCACAGCAATGGCACCAAGTGCCATGGGCACCAGAGGGGCAAAGCCAACCCATGGTATGTGGACGTCCTTGTCCAGTTTGGGGCCCCAGGTCCTTGGTAAAGCTCTGTTGCCTGCAGGTTCCAGAGGTCCCTGTCTTAGCTCACGCCACTCAGGATTAGGGAAGGACTGAGATTTTACTACATCAAAACTCCCCAGGGAGTAGTTTTTCTGGGACAATAGAGATCAACAAAAGACAGGGAATCAACCATCTCTCCAGGTAAGATTAAGACTGGAGATCGAAGAAGAAAAAGCAGGCCCCAAATCTTCACCGTGTCGGCCTAGGATCTGACTCCCTTAACAAGACCCCTACAGTGCAAGAAGCAAAATCAAGGATCAATAAATGGGCTGGATTCAAATTGAAAAGCTTCTTCTATGCAAAGGAAACAATCAATAACATGAGGAGAGAGCCTACAGATTGGGAGAAAATCTTTACCACACATACCTCCAATAAAGCATTAAAGAACTTAACACCAAAAAAAATAAATAACCTAATGAATAAATGGGCAAAGGAACTGAACAGACATTTCACAAAAGAAGAAATACAATCAATCAACAAATATATGAAAAAGTGTTCAACATCTCTGGCAATTAGAGAAATGCAAATGAAAACTACTCTAAGATTTCATCTCACTCCGGTCTGAATGGCAATCATTAAGAACACAGGCAACAATAAATGTTGGCGAGGATGGGAAAAGGTACACTGATATATTGCTGGTGGGACTGCAAATTGGTGCAACCAACCTGGAAAGCAGTATGGAGATACCTCAGGAATCTTGAAATGGAACCACCATTTGACCCAGTTAGCCCACTCCTCAGTTTATACCCAAAGGATTTAAATTCAGCATATTACACTAACACAGCTACATCAATGTTTATAGCAGCTCAATTCACAAAAGCTAAACTATGGTGTCCTTCAATAGATGAATGGATAAAGAAAAATGTGGTATATGTATTCAGTGAAAATTTACTCAGCCCTGAAGAAGAATGAAATTATAGTATTTGCCAGTAAATGGATGGAGTTGGAGAATATCATGCTAAGCAAAATAAGCCAATCCCACAAAACCAAAGGCTAATGTTTTCTCTAATATGTGGATGCTAATTCACAATAAGGTGGGGGGGCACTATGGAAGAATAGCATTACCTTAGATTAGGTAGAGGGAAGTGATGGGAGGGGAGGGGAGGGGGTGTGGGATAAGAAAGATAGAAGAATGAGACAGACATCATTACTGTAGGTATCTATGTGACTGCATGATCAATGTGTTTCTGCAACATGTGCACTCAGAAAAATGAGAAGTTATATCCCATCTATGTATGATATATCACAGTGCATAAATGCATTCTACTGTCACGTATAAGTAATTAAAATAAATCAAATTTTAAAAAAAAAGACTGGAGATTCTGTGGCATAAACCACAGTTCACTTCCACACTATACACACCCTCCCTTCTGACATGGGGTTCACATGGTGGCTTAGGTCTCTGATTACACCCCACTACTCAGGATGTTTAATTCATAAAATAAACAAGACAGTGAGTGTTTACAGCACTGGCATAGTAAAGACATATGTAAATGTAAAGGCATAGTTTGCCAAGTGTCCAATGTAACAGGATAATTACAAAGAACCATGGTCAACATTTGTAAGGCAGAGAACTTTTGTGGTAACTACCTGAACTATAACATTTGACAAAATTCCCTAGAAAATGCTTGTGCCACTTTAAACACAAATGTAGCCCAAGTTGAGACAAATCTAGAATAATAACTTCTCAACTTTCAGGATGGGATTTATGTTTCTGAGTATAATAGTGAAGGGAAATGCAAAATCATGCAACTGGACAAACTATGAGAAGCCACAGTTTTCAGTCTCTGGACATCAGGAAGGTCAGGACTGGGATTCTTGGGAAGACAGACACTCACCCAGGCTCCCCGGACTCACTGCAGAGCAAGGCGGTAGAGCCAAAGCAGAACACCCACCTTGCTGAGCCGAGGCGGGGAGACCACGGTGCAGCACCAAGCAGTCACCACACATGTAACTGAACCCCCAAGTGAGAGGGAAAGAAACAGGAGAAACATGGAGAAAATGGCTTAAAACTCCTCAAATCTGTTGCAAAACATCCACTGGGTTTCTAGGAAGCCCAGCAAAGCCCAACCAGGATGACCACACAGACAACCACCCCTAACTCATCATAATCAAGCTACTGACAACCAGTAATAAAGGAAAAAATTAAAGTATCAAAAGAAAGAAATATCAGTCAGAGGGAACATGAATAAATGGATTAGAGCTGACTTTCCATAGAAACATGAGGCTAGAGGAAATTGAAATGAAATTACCAAGGGAATAAGGGAGAAAATTGGTCAATCCAGAAGTCTCTAACCAACAAAAATATCTTTTAACACTTAGAGCAAAAGAAATATTTTTTTATATAAACAGAAGCAGAGAGTATGTCACTAGAACATTTGCATTCAAAGAAATGGTTTGTAAATAGCAAACATGGAAAATACATGATCAACATTAAAGACTACATATTTACTCTCAATTACCTTCAGATTATTTTAAATTAATTTTGGAAGTTTAGAGCAAACATAAAGGCTTTTCACTGTGGAGTTATTGCATGCTCCAGGTTGACTTCGTATAGATTCAGCACAAAGAAACCGGAGGTCAATGGGAGGACACGGTCCCAAGATTCTTGAACTCTGAATGCAGTGTAGGTCCTACGTGGACTATGAGAAGCTAAGGATGAATGTCAAAACCTTTAGGGTGGCACTGAAAATAAAGCACTAGGAATTACAGCATAAACTCAATAGAATGACTTGCAAGGCATACTAAAATAAATAATAACCCAGAGAAAAATAAAGGGATGGAGATACAAAACAAAGTCCACCCAAATAACCAAGAACCAGCTGGGACAGAAAATATACAGCAAAGTGGTGACTTAAACACTGTAAATAATCACTTAAAGGGTAAGTAGACTAAACTCCCAACAGTGGGTCATACATTGCCAGGCAAGATAGAAATAGAAGAGCCACCGCGTTGCAATGCACGTCAACCTGAAGACAGACAGGCTGACAGAAAACAGGAGACATCCACACTCGTCGCGTGCACCTGAAGCCCAGGGCTCCGGGGCAAAGGGACAGAGATGTGGAAAGTTCACCATGAAGGAAGCGCAATCCTCCAGGAAAATGAAATTCCCAGTGGTGAATGTCCCACGTCCCAGTAACCAGGCTCAAGACACCTGAAGCAAACACACCTCACCTGAGGACGGGTGCTGAGCATCCGGCCAGTGACCCTGAGGCTCTTCCGCCACAGAGGCTCAAGTCGCCTAGGACTGATGGTCTCAGTAGGGACCTGGCCCTCCACGGATGGGGTAGGGGGGTGGGGCGGGGGACATGGACTGGAAGGGCCTCAGGACTAGGGAGGTATTCTGTAACTACATTGATGACACCAGTGTGTGCGGAACCCATCAAATGATAAGTGGGGGGAGTCGAAGGTATTCCATAGCCAAGTGCAGCCGAGCATGTTAGTCCTGCTGGGCTGGTGTGAAAGAAGGCCACCCACCAGGCACTTTAAGCAGAAATTCCTTGACTGGCATTTTGGGGCCAGAGCCCAAGCCCAGGGTGCCATTTGCTTTCCCCCCTGGGAGTCAGGGAAGGTGCTGCTGCAGGCCTGTGGGCTCGGGTGAGGATGGGTCTTCTGAGTCCTCCCATCAGTCCTCTGGGCTCATCCATCTCCAATCTCCTCTTTCAAGGACTGCTCATACTGGATTAGCACTCACCCTAATGACCTTGCTTTACCTTAATTCCCCTTCAAACTCCTATCTCTAATAATGGTCACACTCTGAAGCCTTGGAGGTTAAGGACTGGACATGTAGATTGGGGGGGGGGGGGCGGCACAGGTCAGCCCACAGTATAACCCAGGAAGAATTCAGAAAGGAGGACTCAGGTCTGAGGTCCTCAAGTCACTTACCAAAGCAACCCAAGTTAAACAGAAGTTGGGAAAGTGCTCCCTAAACATAAATATTTTTCCTTTATGTAAGTTTTTTTGCTCTGTTGATAATTTTGGCAGTTGTAGAAATTTTCCAGAATCCACATCCATCTCCTTTATCCTGGAAATGAGTTTTGCAGACATTCACCTGAGGGCTGTGGAAAGGGCTCTTGGGAGGTCGCCAACATTGACAGAGACTTGCCTGCGCAAACAGACAGGAAGCCCAGACCTCTGGGCACAATAAAGAAAGAGTCACCTGAGTGACCAGCAGCTGTATGGCATCTTCCTGGGACAATATCAGATGAAATGGAAGGTTGATATTGTCCCTGACCAATGCACACAGGTCTCCTGCAGTCTGTCATGTCAGAGGACTTCCCTGACCTGGAGAGGCCATTCTGAGACACAGGTGCAGCCACTAGGGGCTCAGACCAGTGCTTCCCGCCTTCCCATTTCCAGAGACGGCCTGGTAGATGACAAATAAGACTTTTCTCTGATCACATGGAGTATTCCAAAGGAGACACGGGATATTGTCACCAGGAGGGTCCTTTCTCACCATCTATGACCTGCACAGCACAGATGCTCCATGGGGGAGTCCTGGCCTGGGAAATATGCAAGACTTGGGAATCTTGGATGTTGTGATCTATGCATGCAGGCAAACCTGCTGTAAGGAACGCAGATGCTGTTCATTGCCATAATTCTAAGTCCACCAACAGATTTATACAATATATGGCGTATTTAAATCAAGAGGTATGTCACCTTTAAAAATGCATTCCTTACAAAAATCATTCAAGTGATGTATTTCCGAAACGGTGCCATCTCAAATTTCTGCTTTCTCCACCGTCACCATTAAAATTGTTTTCTGATCCTCCCAGATAGCACATTCTCTACAGCGTGGGCTTTACTCGGTAAGAGAGATGAAGGCCAGGGAAACTGCTCCATGACACAGAGGAAGGAACCCTAATGAAGCCGGGGCTGAGCCATTAACCTTCCAGGAGGAAAGGCTGGGCCTGCTGCTCTCGAGATTAGTGAGGCCGATCTTTCACCATGACAAGCCCGAGTAATGAATAATTAAGTGTTTAATATAATGTTGCTTTGGTGAAAAATGATAATTTTACAATGGATGGGCCTTAAACCTATTCTATATTATTATGTGACATTAAAATAAAAGGGAGGGAGCGCTAATGAAATAAATGGTTTTCTGATGGCTGAGCTGGAGCAATTCTGATGCTGAAAATCTTTTCAGAACCCTACAGTGACCCTGCTGGGAGAATTTCATGAAAAATTTAAGAGAGAAATTTTAGCCCAGAACAAGCCCGTGCCTTCCGCCAGCTTGCCTGAGGTCAAACCGTGTTTTCCCTGTAATGCTCTGTTAATGTCACAGGTGTAAATCAATCAGCAGATGCAGATGTTACCATGTCTTAAAATGAAACTTTAGCTCTCCTTCAAATCTGTTTTTATTAGGTGCTGGAGTTATTCAAAATAATTTAACAAATGCATCCATGCATAGCTTCCCATAAAAAATGTTTATTGCAAGATTTTTTGCCTTTCAGCAAATGTAGCTACTACTCTGAAGGCCCTGTGTCACTCAGCAGCTGCACAACTGTTCAGCCTGTGGACAGGCTGTCCTTGGTAGCAGGATATTCTAGCCCAGACTTACCACCCCTACCTGAAAAGGAAAACTACATTTCAAAGATCATTTTTGTCTTCCCACTAAGGGCTTCTTTAAGTAAGGGGAAGAGTGATGTCTTTAATATGCAGGAAGCGCTAATTAGAATCTGCATTGTTATTCATTCATTCTAATTTCATTGAAGAACACAAAAGTTGGGGAGAAAGGTTTAATTAGGGCAACACTTGGAATGAAGAAATGAAAAGTTGGCCGCAAGACTCACCCCAGAGAGTCCTTTCTGAGGTAAATAAAACATGCTAATCGTTTCCTTCCCACCTTGCTCAGCTTTCTCCTGCTCCAGTGCAACTGAGCTTCTGCCTTCCCCTGGAGCAGTGGACAGATTAACTTGTCAAAAACCTGACCTTCAGAGAATCAGCCCTCCGTGTACAAGTGCAGAGAGACCTCAACCAACACTGTCACAAGCCTGTGTGCCCAGAGAGCCCCTGGGGCAATGCTGGAGAGCCAGGTCGGCGCAGAGGTGCCAGGCTTGCTTCCCCCTACAGGACCCCTTGGGCTCCACACTGCACCCTGCAGGACTCTCTCCTCTTCCCTCCTCTGTATCCCACTCACACTGCACGTACCAGAGCCTTAATGCGTGGATCCGCATTTCACCCAAGGCATCCCCACTTCCTGCTGGAAGACAAGCTCTGCTTACTCTGTCTTTAATGTTGAACGAATTGGACAACAGGTGACTACAAACTGTGGCCAGTGCTCATCCAGGTGACCTGCATTCCCTCTATTCTCACCAGGCTCACATTAGCTGACTCATTCCATTTTCAGTGGCTCATGCCCAACCTGGAAAATGCAGGCCCTTAAATCTGTATCGACCCTGTCCTCCAGCCCCCAACATTCCCGCCAGGTATTTGGGTTCTCCCAGAGGCTGGTATGCACAGACATCAAAGTCTGCACAGACATCTTCTCGGGGTTCTTCACCCCAACCCTTTACAGGCCCACTTGCAAGACCCCCCCCCCACCTCAGGACTCTGCTCCAGAGACAACTTTTAGAATCAGGGGTTCTTTACTGATGCCCCCAAAACTAGAGGCTCTGTGACCATGGTGCATAGCAACTTACCCCTCACTGCACCAAAGCCAGGAAATGGTTACCCCAAGCAGTGGTGCCTTCCAACGTGCCCCCCGCCCTCTGCTGCCAGCCCCTTCTTTCTCACAGGGGCCCTTCTCTCCAAGCCCTCAACAGCATCTGCACTCTTATCGTCCCTGGCCCTGGCCCCAAGGTACCAAAGGCCTTCCCTCTGCTCCGTACAAGCCATCACCCAGCTGCCTGGCTGAACCTGCCCCAGAACAAACCAGATGTTCTCAGGAAGGCCTGGGTCCCGTTTCAGGCCCAAAGGCCCATTTGACTGCATTTATGATGCAGTCAAGCATTTACAATGTCACAAACACAAAGCCAAGTCCCCAGCACACCCCTGCAAAGTAATCACAGGCTCACACCCTGGAGATCATGAAATGCGTTGCAGAGGACTTGGGGACTTTCCCCCAAAGGGAAGCCCAGAGCACTGGGTCTTGGCCCTATCTCCAACTCCAGAGCCATGCTTCTCACATCTGCAGTCTCCTTTATAAACACTGCCTACAAGACACGCAAAATTCTTCAGATGCCAACATATAGAAACTGAGACTGCCATTCTTCTGAAAAGCAAATCCAGTGGCCTGGAAGAGGGACCTGGTGTGGCTCTGGATCCCGTGCATTAGCCCCATTACCTTGGGCCCGTGCCCGTGCACTTCTTGAGCTCAGTCCCCTGAGCCACAACGCTATGACAATTCCACGCATTTCACCACCCAGTGGTAGAGATCCAGTGAGGTCACGCAGGCTCAGAGTCTGGAACCTCGTAAGGTGGTGCTGCAGGAAGACAGGAGCGGTGATGGCCTCCCAGGGAGAGAGCCCACGGCTCCCAGCTTTGTGCCAGGATGAGAAAGATGGGAACGGTAAACCGCAGGAGGAGGAGAAAACAGAACAGGTGAAGCGGACTCCTCAGGTAACACGTTCGCACCTCCCTCGCTGGCACAGTCTTGCCGACACGGTTGGCAGCACCTTGCCTTCCACTCTGCAGCCACCAGAGCACAGTGTGCCTCCTGCCTGCTCACGGCACGCACTGCGCCCAGCAAGCCCCTCGGACACAGGCACTTCCTGTCCACTCACCACGGGAATGGCAAAGGACCACGTAGTGTCTCATAAATGTTAGGGCAGCATTTAAAAAAATCAAATATGAAATATTTACTCCCAGAAAGAGTGTTACAGCCACCGAAGAAAACATTCTGCTTTTAGGAAGCAGACTTGTTGGCCACCTGGTTTCACAGAGTGGGCTTTATTTATACCCAGGAACAAAGCAAAGAACAGCTGCATGCATCTCACCTGCCAGCCAGCCCTCCTTAGTCCAGAGTTACAGTAATGTTCCAGATTCCACTCAGGATTCTCTAAAAGGGAATACTACAGGACTGTGGGGCATTTTCCTCTGTGACATGTACGTGCCCTTTCCTGGGAGCTCTGCCTCTGGAGAGTTCCAGGCCAACACCTCTCAGCAAACACGGACGACTCAGCCACAGGGAGCAACTGACCTAGATTTATGGTTCCACCTTGATGTCCAGGACCCCAGAGAGGCACATGTGCACTTTACTCACTCGCACTTAGGAATTCACTTGGTTGACAAGAATCGACAGAATGTGCACAATTAAGAATTGGGGACGTTGCTTATATCTACAGGGATTTTTGTGATCATTGAGAAATAACAGACTCCGTGGATTCAACGGGACATGAGTCAACACCCTGGGGGCAGAAGAGGCGAACAGCAAGCAGGCCAGGGCTCCCCCCACCCCTGCTCTGAATGGTCAGGAAGCCTGTAGGCAGAGCCAGCATTTGGGTTAGAGGGGGTCACCCTCAGGCCCCTCCCAGGAGTGGCCACGTAGGACGGCAACTGGGAAGTGTCTAAGGAAAGTGGCCTGCACAGAGGCATTTCCCATCACAGAGCAAGCCACGGTGACGTCCCTACTGCTTGGTGACAACAGACATTTTCGCACACTTCAGGCCTTGAGCGTTGTGCAGGTGTGGCCAGGGATGTAGAGCGTGCAGAGCTTTCTCCAGCGCAGGACCAGCACTGCCCCCACCACGCCGCCTGGCCTCAGACCCCAGGGCTCAGCAGCCCAAAGTGCTACCAAGTGGACGAGTCCTGTGTGCGAGGTCCTGTGGCCTGACCAGCCCCTGTGGAAAGCCAGCAGCAGCAGCCCTGTGGGCGCCAGGGCAGGGGCTTCTCAAGTCCAGGGCTCAGAACCTCTGCAGTGGGGTTAAAATGACTGAGGGAAGAATTGCATGAGAGCAAGGGTCCTCTCCAGGGCCACACCGAGGTGACAGCTGCCTGTCCACAGGAAGCTGGCGCAGTCACTTTCTCTCCTAAGACAGACAAGCGGGAGCAAGCCTTGGGGCTCCTTCCTGCTACTGGGAGTCCTTTGGAAACACAGGGACACAATGTTGCACCCTCAGATGAAAACCCATCTCTAATGAATTCAAACACATTTTAAATATTTTTGAGAGCATTAGCAGTTGGGAACTTCTCAGCCATGACTCTTCTAGGTCCCCTAACAAGGAAATAAAGTGCTTTTTTCAAAATAATTCCCTGCGGTTGAGGCGGTTTTCCCTGCTGTGGTCTAAGGGCGCCTGCTAAGCACCTGGCGAGCTCCAGCCAGAGGGAGCTGGGTCCGCCGTCAGCTGTGAGCCCAGCTCCGCCGGGCTGCTTCCTGCTGGGAGGTTGGCCCCTCTCTGCTGTGTGAGTGGCATTCTTCAGGGTTAGAAATGGAGTGAGTGGGAGAAAATCATTCCTCAGGGGCAAAAGGAAAACGAGGAGAGACTCCACTCCACCTGGCTGAGCCCTGAACACGGCCTGAGGAGGCCGGAAGCCGCTGGGGCACTCACTCTCCCCGCCCAGGCTCAGCAGGGCCCACGCTCCCCGGAGATGGGGACGCGCTGGGCACTGCCAGGCCTTCCCTGCTGTCCGTCTCCCCTTCACAGCCCTGAGGGTGGCACGCTGACCTCCCCTGACAGAGAAAATGGGTACAGAGGAGAAATCGTGTACCCAAGGAGAGCCAGGACAGAGCGCTGCGAAGGGCCCGTGGCACGCGCTGGACAGCTGTGGTGGGTGAGGCGGGCACGTCGGCCACGATCGCACACAGGCCTTAGAGCAGTCCACTCAGAGAAGAGCCACCGCGGACTGAAGAAGGACGACAGGCGGCTGCGTGAAGGCACTGACCCCCTCTCCTCCAGCGTCACGAGGCACACCTGAGGCAGAGGCACTCGGGGGCTCCAGCATTCGAGCACTCACTCACAAAGGGGTCCTCAGAGGACTCCAAGACCGTCAGGCACGGTCAAAGTGCTGGAGGCAGCCTGGCGCTCGAGTCAGGCAGATCCCCGGCTGCTCGGAGACTCCACCCAGTGAGGAAGACGACAGGGCAGTGGGGAAGAGAGGTTTGATCCCTGCCGTGCAGGGATACACAGAAGTGAGGACCATGCCAGGGGGGTCCCCTGACGGGAAACTTAGGGAGACCAAGACCCTTGCAGGACCTGGGGAAAGAAAGTCCTCGGCGGAGGGGACCTTGGTCCAGATGTGGCCTGGTTTCCAGGGCCCATGAAAGGCCACAGAGGTCAAATGGGGCTGGGGGAGCTGGGAGGGGAAGCACCCACCAACCAGGGCTGTCGCAGGCACCAGGAAGATGCTGGAGGCGGCCACTGACACACCTTTCCTCACAGGAGGGATTTTAAGGACGGGAATCACCCCCTCCACTTCCTGCCGCTGCCTTTCCAACCCAGTGTCCACGTCTCCCTGACCTGCAGACTGGAGGAACTGCTCATGGTCCTGCAGATACTCTGACCTAAACCTCTTCTCCCTTGTGGCCACAGGGCAGGCTGTGGTTCCCGAGTGTCCCACGTTCGTGGGAAACGTGGCACCCAGTGTGACAGTGTTGGAGGTGGGGCCTGGTAAGAGCCTATCCTCCCAGGAGCCTCAGCAGCACCTGGTGCGGACGTCCCTCTCGTCTCCTTCAGTGCCCGCCAGCAGGGTCTTCACTCCACGGCAGGAAGCCCACCCTTCCCCTTCCTTCTTCCTCTCCCAGCCCAGTGTCTAGCCCAGCCTTTCAGAAAGGACTCACACAGCTCCCCATCCAGACTACACACTGTGGAACGCACATCTGTCCTGTCTCCGGGGACTCGCTTCACTGGGGGCTCACTTCACTGGGGACTCGGTGCACTGGGGTTCACTTCACTGGGGACCCACTGCACTGGGGACCTACTGCACTGGGGACTCACTGCACTGCACTGGGGACTCACTGCATTGCACTGGGGACTGACTTCACTGGGGACGTGCTGCACTGCACTGGGGGCTCACTTCACTGGGGACCCACTGCACTGGGAACACCCTCTGGAGGGAGACCACCGCCATGTGCCCCCTTGCTGCACCCTTACTGACTATGAAAGGCCGGGGAGGCTTTCCACCTGCAGGCCCCACCCTACATTCATCATCCCTGGCTAGGACCACAAAATGCCACAGACAGCAGAGGGCAGAGGGGTGGGGTGCTGGGAGATGTAAGCTGGCCCATCTGGAGTCTCCCCTACCACCTCATCTAAAGCCAATTGCCTCCGGACACCTGCAGGTCACACCAGGCCCAGGTCCTCAGTGTGTGAGTGCAGAGGCAGGGACACAGTCCCCAGCCCAGTGTGCCATCTGTGATGGGGCATGTCACCCTGGCCTGGCACTGAGGGGGCATCTGGTGGAACAAAGGTGCACACAGAGCTGCACACAGAAGCCCACACTTGGCCACAGAGCATCAGCGGCTCTTCAGGCCTGAGGCTGTGTCCCCAGAAACCTTTAGTGTCAGGAACCCACAATGGACTGACAGGTTCATATTAAGTCACCTACACCTGGAGAATTAGGTAAGATGTCACAGAAAATCCAAAAATTTTAAGATCTACTCTTATTTTAAATAAAACTCATTTTAGACATGTGTCTTTTCCATCATTAAAATTCTGTTCTCTCCTTTCAAAAGTGTCCCCTGAATCACTGAATCCAAGTGGGAGCTTCAGTCCTGCAGGGAACTTGTGGACTGTTCTAGAAGTCCAGTGGCTCATGCTGATCAGCTGGGACACTGGGCAGAGTTGGGGTCCACTCTGGGCAGCAGCTCCTCCTCCTTTCCACCTCTCTCTCACCCCTTCCCAAAGGGGTGCTCATTCCCCTTGCCCTGGGTTTGGTGCAGAGAGACCTCAGTCCTGGTCCATTTCAGACACAGACTTCAAAATGATACTTTGGAACCAACCAATCCTTGTGACTTCATAGAATTCAGAGGCTCAGCCTGCTGTCCATTTGGTAATGTAGATGCTCTGTATTTAGTTCAACCAATTGGAAATCATTCTTGCAAGAAGCACCACTTTTGAAGTGCATGTGCTAAAAATAACCTAGCATTCGCATATCCCAGAAGACATGACTTTATCTGCACATGCGTTCAGAACCTCCGAGGCCCTTTCCTTCTCCCTGCCTAGCAGGCTTCGAGCTGACAGCTGGCTGCTTCCTTTGAGGATGGGGCGACGCTGCCTCTGCCCTCATGACCCACTGTGAATGCAATCACATGCACATATCTGTCCCTCCTAATTCCTTTCCAGGGCCATTCCCAGCCTCCTCCTGAACCTGCAGCAATGTGACAGGACCCAGGCTGTCTCAGGCTCCCCCAGGGTCTGAGCACAAAGACAGCCCGTGCTCCCATCGACTCCTGAATCCTCCGGGGAGTGTGCACAGTGTGCTGTGTTCTCACAGCCAGCCAGTCCCTGGGGTCTGCTTATTTTCTGCTGAACAGAATATTCCGACCTTTACCAAGGCCCCTTCCAAGCCTGGAATCTCTGGATGAATCGATACCTTGCCGTGTAGCCATGACAACCAGGAGATCAGCCAGCCTCAGCAGGAACTGTATCGATTTCTCTCTGTTCGGTTCAAGATGACACAGCGTGTAAGCGTCAGCGTGAGCCCCTTCTTCTGCTGCTCCTCCTGAGTGACCTCCTCTTGCATTAAGGTATAATTACATTGAAGTCACGAGGAAGAAGAGCAAACTCCCCTCGACACAGCGCCCAGCCTCAGCGGGTCCTCCGGTGTGAGCAGAGAGTTCTCTGGATGCCAGGCCCCCAGGGCCCCACCCTGCCACCTCTCTGACCTGCCTCTCTCCCCTGCCAGATCCAGCTTGGCTGCACCTTGGGGCCCTGGTCAAGCAACAGCATCCCCGAGGCCACATGTGGCTCTCAGGACCGCACTACAACAGAAGGAAGCGGCATGTACACAAGAATAAGACCCCCAGATTCCAGACAGCAAGATAAAGAGCTCTGCCCAACCTACCGCCTCAAGCCATCCTCGTGAAATCAGAAAGTGACTCACCTTCAAATCCTCAAGTCCCTCCCCACCGTCCCAGAGCCACAGTGAGCCAGACAGGAGTGTGATAGTGCCCGTCCCCAACAAGGGGAACAGCACGGTTCTCCCCTCCACCAGGAAAATAAATGACCAGATGCACAGCCGGGCTGGCGAGCCACCTCCCCCCCTGTGGTCAGAGTATTGATCATTAGTCCATCGCTACCCATTAGGCCTCATGTCCTTACTCTCCCATGTCCCCTGCACTCCTAGAGGACAGGGAAGCACCTGGCTCACTGTTGTGGTTAGGAGGTGAGGTGTCCCCAAAGCTCACGTGAGAGACAATGCAAGAAAGTTCAGAGAAGTGATTGTGAGAGCCTTGACCAATCAGCGAGTTAACCCCTGCTGGGATTCGCTGAGTGGTAACTGGAGTGGTGGGTGTGGCTGGAGGAGGGCCACCGGGCGTGGCTATATCTACAAATATCTGCAGAGTGGAGTCCTCTCTGCCTCCTGATCATCATGGGAGCTGATTCCCTCCACCCCACTCTCCTGCCATTTTGTTCTGCCTCACCTTGAGCCCAAGGAATGGACCCAGCTCCCTCTGGACTGAGGCTTCTGAAACAGATGAACTTTCCTCCTCTACAAGTGTGCTGGTTGGGTCTTTGAGTCACAGTGGCAGGAAAAGCTGACGAAAACACTCACGTGCCCACAGTCCCAGCTAGGACCTGGGCACACACAGCAGCCCATAAGGTGTTCCCACAGACAGCACACCTCCACTGGGCGGCGTTCAGGTGCGGCCTCGCGGCCCTAGAGCCTGCTGGCCTGTTAGTCTCCAGGACCACCAGGGTATGCCGATCGCCCAGCACTGCCGTGCCCCCTCCTTGCTTCACCCCTTCTCCTGCCCAACTTGAGGAGGACCGCTATCCCCACTTTCCCAAGGGGGGGACTCCAGGGGGACAGGAGCACCCCTAGTCATCCAACCTGAAAACTCTGAAACAGTACACAAAAAGGAAAGAATCCGGCTCTACGTGCCTCTGCTCCTACAGCACTGTGCTCTTGAGGACAGAGCGAGGAGCCGCGGGTGGCCGCGGGTGGCCACGGGTGGCCTCGGGATGCTACGTGTCAGCTTCTCCAATGATGCGCCTGGGGAGCCAGCAGGAGGGACTGTGGCCCAGGGAGGCTCCCAGTGAGAGGAGACCAAGGGCCACCTCACAGGCTTGGGACAGCGACAGCAGAGACCGCCCTCCTAGAGGGCAGCTGGGCAGCCAGGCACGGGGTGGCCCGTGGGAGGTGGGGTGCGTGTGTGGTGGTCCGTAAACTCGTGGGAGGGATGTGACCACTGAGGTGGGCAGTGGGTAGTGCTTGCTGAGTGGGAGACCGTCTCCAGTGTGAGAGATCAGGCAGACAGGAGGTGGGGACCCTGGGATCCAGGGCCTTGAAAACCCTCAAACACCCGTGAGAGGAGCTGGCCGTGGGGGTCATCTGGATCTGCTGGACGTGGGACCCCCTGGGCCTTCCCCTGAGCAGCACCCTGAGCAAGTGTTCCTAAGTCTCAGTCACATGGAGAGCACTTCGCCCATCCCTTAGTTGTCGCTCATTGTGGGCGTGGAGGAGAGACCCGAGACTGGGGGTCCAGTGGAGCAGCCAGGACGGCTGGCCTGACAGTCCAAACCACACTGAGGTCAGCAAGGCCAGAGCTAAAGAGAACAGGGGCTGTGCCCAGAAGGGACAGGGGTCTATCCCACCTCCCTGGCAGTGGCCGCCCTTCTGCCCTAGGACACCTACGTCCCACCAGATGGAGACATGGACGGACGGACGGACGGACGGATGGAGAAGCCAATGACTGTTAGGTGTAAGCCACCCGTCTACAGGGTCTGCCACAGAGACCCAATCAGACTGCCTGCAGGCCTCTGCCTTCACCTCTGCGGGGCCCACATTTTCCCAGGAGACGTGCTTGCCCGTCTCAGAAGGTGCGTGAAGGCAGGTAAGACATGCATGCTCCTGACCAGCAACAGGACGTGGTTATCATTGCAGGAAGCTAGGGACGGCTGCTCCTGGGAAGGGCTACAGGGACAGCTAGAGAGGCAGAGCCTGTGCAAGGTGACAGAGCTCCCTGGGTGCCACACCTGGGGGCAGAGGAGCACCTCACAGTCACTAAGCACTACACAAGGGGGAAGAGGGGGACTGGGCGCACCTCAGGTGGATGCAGCAGAGAGAGCAAGTGCATGCCGGGATCAGCACCACCACTGCCACTGGGCAGCAGCTCCTAGCAGGCACTTTACGTGCCGGTGCCGTGCACTGTAAATCACCGAATGACAAGAAGGAACCCAACACTCACCAGGGAGCACCGGGTTCTGAGCAGGTGAGATGCCAAGCCTGTGCCCCACGATGGGCCTTTTACCTGCCTCAGGTGTCACAATGGCGAAAAACACCCCTTTCTGTAGGAAAATGAAAATGTGTTTTGAGAAGATTACTCTTCACAGCATCAGTTCATAGCTTCACTTGTTGTCTCCATGGCCATCTGGGCCCAGGAGGGAGGACATTTTATAGCAAATACTTGAAAGATCAACTCCAAAACGGTGGTGCTCAGAGAAAAAGTCATGGCTTTAGCAAACTGGATTCAGTCCCAACCCCATCTCTTCCCAGGTACTGGCCTTGTGGGAGCCTCTGTTTCCTGGTGCTTGAGAGATCAGGGTCTGTACTCCACTCCCTGTGACAATAATGGGTGATGGCTGCTGTCCCTGTAGGGCCCACAGCACCCAGGCACCTCTGGGTGGCACATCGATGGGATCCACCTTCATCAGAGACCTGTGACGTGGAGTGGCAGAGATGTCTGCTGTCCCAAGGCCACACCTCCTCCCTTTCCAGCTCCCAGAAGACCCGGTCCCCAGTCTCCATCCTTGTACATGAGGCAAACCCTGTGACTCATGCCATGTGCCTGTCCCAGCCCTGGAACACCCACAGGCCTCCTCTACCAGCCTCCTGCCTGGGCTGGGGACACGGCCTTGCCATCACAGTGGAGCTCTGTACAAGGAGCAAGGGGACCTCAGAGCTGCATGGCCAATGCACAGTGCAGCTGCCCTGGACATGGGTGCAGCTGGAGACCGTGTCCTTAAGAGCCCAGCACGAGGCAGACAGGAGCAGAGAGCCAGCTCACGGGAGCCAACTTCTGCCCAGAACCAGCCATCCAACAGGCTCCAGTAAGCCATAAGCCTTGGAGAACAGAGACAAGATTAGAATGATACACCACTGCTCTGTGTCCCTCCTCTCTGTCTGTCAAGCACTGCCATCTGACCTCACAGGCCTTCTTCTCCTCCTCTGTGATTACACACCAACCTAAGCCCACAAGACAATGGGGAGCAATCCTGGGCTAGAAGCTGGACCCCACCCGCGCTGTGGTCATTTCCTTCCTGTGTTCCTATGTTATGACAGCTGCGTGCATTTTTTAAAGACACTCTTGGTCCCTTGCACATAGAACCTGCAAACAAATAGATAAGGTAGATGTTCCATGACTTGGTACAGGAGTTGATCTTTCTGAAGCTTAGGACTGGGGATCGCTGTCATCTGTCGAGGGGAGAGTGTTCCAAATAGTGGAACCCTCTAGTGCGATTGTGTAGAACAAGTGTGGACATTGCCTTCATCATCAGAAATCACATGGCACAGGGGTCAGCAACCTGTGAGAACCAGCAGTTTTTGAGAACTTGGGTTATAAAGTTCTAGAAATTAGAGTCAAAGCTTCATTGTCACTCATGTCTCTGATAGAACAGTCCACACGCTCCCCAGGAGTAATAGGGGAAGCTCAGATAGCCAGCACCCCTGCTGTCTCCCAGCCTCATGCACACAACCCTCCCTTCCACGATCACTGCGTCCACTGGGAGAGCCCAGCAGGGCCAGGACATCCTTGTGAGCTTGTGCAGTGCTACAGCTCCATCACAGGATTGTGGTGACACAGGCTTTCCCTCCATGTCCTCCCTCTATGGTAAATGTCCTGAGACCTATAAATGACTCAAGGTCCTCACTCTGACCTCTTTCTGACACCATCTTATTTCAAGATGATAAACCCAACATCCATCCATCCTGACAACTTCTACAGTGGACTCTGTGGAAGTAAGTCAAAATCAACAGGAATAAGAATCATCTTTATAGAAAAATGTAAAATACTAAGCCAATCAGGTCCTTGTTTGGTCAATAAGGGTGGACCCCACTCAGGAATATCAAATTCTCAAACAGCAAATGATAGCTGGAGCACAGACTAGCTGGACACTTACTTCACAGAGAAGTGGATCTTCTCCAAGAAGAGTCAGAGCCAGTTCCAGGTTCTAGGTTCTAGGCTCCAGATACCAGTTTCCAGGTCTGAGGTCCCAGGTTTTAGATTCCAGGTCTCCAAATCCCAGGTTCCAGGTCCAAGGTCCCAGGTTCCAGATTCAGGTCTCAGGTTCCAAGTCTCAGGTTCCAGGATCCTTAGGCCAGGTTCCAGGTACCAGGTCCCATATCCCATGTCTCAGGTTCCAGGTTCTAAGTTCCAGGTCCCAGGTCTCAGGTCCCATGACCCAGGCTCCATATTATAGGTCTCAGTTCCCAGGTTCCAGGTCCCAGGTCCCAGGTTTCTAGGTTCCAGGTCCCATGTCTCGGGTTCTAGATTCCAGGTTCCAGATCCCAGGTTCCAGGTCCCAGGATTCTGGTCTCATGTCCTAGATCCAAGGTCCCAGTTCTAAGTTCCAAGTGCCTGGTCTCTGGTCCCAGGTACCAGGTCCTAGGTTCTAGGTTCCTTGTCCCTGGTTCCAGGTCCCAGATTCCAGGTTCCAGGTTCCAGGTCCCAGGATTCTGGCCTCATGTCCTAGGTCCCAGGTTCCAGTTCTAAGTTCCAAGTGCCTGGTCCCTGGTCTCTGGTCCCAGGTCCTAGGTTCTAGGTTCCTTGTCCCAGGTTCCATGTCCCAGGATTCTGGCCTCATGTCCTAGGTCCCAGGTCCCAGTTCTAAGTTCCAAGTGCCTGGTCTCTGGTCCTAGGTCCTAGGTTCTAGGTTCCTTGTCCCAGGTTCCAGGTCCCAGATTCCAGGTTCCAGGTCCCAGGATTCTGGTCTCATGTCCTAGGTCCCAGGTCCCAGGTTCTAAGTTCCAAGTGCCTGGTCTCTGGTCCCAGGTACCAGGTCCTAGGTTCTAGGTTCCTTGTCCCAGGTTCCAGGTCCCAGGTCCCAGGATTCTGGCCTCATGTCCTTGGTCCCAGGTACCAGTTCTAAGTTCCAAGTGCCTGGTCCCTGGTCTCTGGTCCCAGGTCCTAGGTTCTAGGTTCCTTGTTCCACGTTCCAGATCCCAGGTTCTAGGTCCGAGGTTCCAGGTTCCAGGTCCTAGGTTCCAGGTCCCTGGTCCTAGGTCCCAGGATCCCGGTCCCAGGTCCCAGATTCCAGATCCAGGGTCCAGGTCTGGTTCACAAACAAGACTCCTCTTATCGAGGGAATGAATTTCCTCTTTATTCCGCAGCTGGTCATCCATTTTTTCGTAAGGTACACATCTCTAGTTCCAGAATTCGCACGTTTGGCTCATGGAGGGTGGTTCCCCAATGTTTTTGCTAAGTAATAATAACATTTCCCTTATTTAGAGGAGTTAAATTTTTTATTAAAGACACATTAGTCATGCACAAAGCTGGAATTTCCCAGGCACATGCTCTTGCAGAAGTCCTCGTGAAATTTTATGATATAAACGCTTGGCATTTACTGTCACAGCCTTTCCATCTCCAAAACATTTCACACACATCAATAGATGGTTGTCATCGACAAGCAGTGTAATATGCTGAATACCCCAGAGCCTGTCTTTCCCCAGGCTGCCCGGCATTTACAAGAGCCCTGGGTGAGACTTCCTAAGTCCAGCAAGTGATGCCCGTGCATGTACTGTCCACCCTCCTGCCACCTATGGGATCCATGACATTTGCTCTCTGCTCCCCAAAGCTTCTCCAGTGAGATTGCCACTTGGGTGAGCTGAGCCCTCTCCTCTTGACTTCAACAATAAGTAAACCCACCGACTGGGATGATTTAACAACCAAAACAAACCACAGGAGGATGATCACCAATAAGAAATCTACTGTTGAAAGCCAAATTTCTGGTTCAGTTTGTAATTGCAGCTCACACAGTTAAGTGACGACATCCTTGCTTGTCCCGTTCCAGCATTCCTGCAGGGCTCTGCCCTCACGGATTATTTAGAATACAGATGTCGAAGTCTTGAGAGCGAGAGCAAACCCTGGGCTGTGCAGCCATTCCCTGTAGTTCACTGGATACGTAAAGGGAGCCCGAACTTTGGAGAACCGGAGTTCTAAAGTCTTAGGAGGCAGAAAGCTGAAGAACAGTTCTAGAATCTCTCTGATATTGCACGTCCTATTTTTCTGAAGCAGAAATAAAATGGAAAGATTCAGTGATAGGTGATAAACGACGGTTTCTGTCATCCTGAGTTAAAGAACAGACAGTCACTGTAATCTGCCAGCCTCAAAGCCCCCGTGAATGTGGCCTCTGAGTGTTGTGATGAGATGAGAGCCACTTTTTAGGGACCAGAATGAACTGCCCCAACTTTCCGCAGAAAGTCTAAGGCATATACAATGGTCTTGTCTGTGCACTACAAAATTTTTCTCTTCTACAAGGTTAGAGGTTTTTCCTTCCTTGGCTTAGAAAAAGAAATACCTCCCTCCCTGGGCCCTGCTCTGTCTGCTGAAGACCAGCTGTTTGGTGACTCTTGCAGTCTGGCCTTCTGAGAGTAAAGAGCCTCTGAGCTGGACATGCTCCTTAGAGTCTCCGAGTGAGATCAGGATGAGCTACGTAGGAAGCCCAAAGGTCGGCCTTTCCCGATCCATGAACTCTTTTCTTTTTCCAGTGCTGACTTCTGAGTTTCATACACTCCTCTCTTGGTGTCTGAGAGAGGGCCTGGTTGGTTGTGTATAAGGACTGAGAGATGAAGGGGCAAAGTGTCCAGGCATGTTGCTGAAGCTGGAGGAAGCAGGAGGGTATCAGGGAGCTTGCTGGGACCCTGCATCCTCATGGACCCCCGCCCGGCATGTGGCTGTCTTCCAGACGTTTAATCTGGCACTCAATCACAAATAGTGCTCCTACTGGGTTCTGCAAAGTCAATACTTCTTACACTCTTTAATTCGGGCAAAGTTCCAGTAGAAAGCATTCTGTTTGTTTATGCTTTCAAAGTCTATTCAGTTAAATCAGATTTACAAGGTCATGTTATTCCCGGGCCATTTCAGAGCACTCTCTTATCTAGCATTCTGTCTTTGCTAGAACTCTGCCTGCCAAGCTAAGTAGCATTTTCTTAAAGGAATAAAATATTAATGTGGCCAAATGCTTATACACAGAGACCTCCCAGGGCTATCACTAGGCATCAACATCACCGGGCCACCCAGGTGCCAGGCCACAAGCTAAACATTCTAGTTCTTTGCAGAATCTAGAAATATGAAGAAAACAGCATTTTAGGGTGGCTCCTAGCCTACAGACAACAAGTAGGACATAAACTCATGTTGTCTCATTATAAGTGAATGACAGTCTTCTTGTCTCTGGAACTTCAGACCCGAGAGAAGTGGGTGGGAGTGGGAGGGGACTACACATGCATGACTCTTGTTCATGTTACAAAACCAACAGGTCTCCTTGTAGAGAGAGAAGGGACAACCCAAGAGAAAGTTAAAACCCTGCCCCAGCAGCCCGCACTGCACCTCACCGCGGCTCTCTAGACAGACTGTTAGGTCCGTGCAGACATATTCTCACCAAGCTGGGACTGTAATGAAAATAATGTTTTACAGCCCATTTTACCTTTTTAATGGATAACTTTGTGAAAAACTATGTCATAAATATTCGTCTATAAAATTTTAAGTGGTTGGATACTATTTCAGTGTATAGGTGGGCCATATTTATTCAATCATTTCCATATCATTAGATACTTAGAAAATCCCCAATTTCAAATACTATGCACAACGAAAACTAAAAGTTTTCCTAAAGGTCTTCATTATTTCCTGAGGATAATGCCCACTCATGGCCTTTGCAGATATATTGCTAATACTTCGAGTGACCAAACTGTCCTCCAGAAATCTGCACCAACTCGCTCTGCCCTCTCTACACTGCAGACGACTCCGTGTTTACCTGTGTGAAGCGCCAGGAACGCAAACCCCCTGGGCTGACTCACCTTTCTAGTAGGGAGCCAGGCTTACTGTGTTCTGTGGGTCCCATGTGGGCACAGCGTCTCACCAAGAGCAGGCCAACCTCTCGGCAGGAGACCTACCTCTTGAACAGCCAGGCAAGAGCCTAGAAGCTGGACCCTCAAGTCTAGAATCACTAAGCCCCAAGAACCACGAGACTTGGCCTGCCGTGGGCCCCGGAGGGTCTTAGAAGCAGGAGCAGGTTTTATATATTTAGCTAAATGTTTAATGACCTTTGAGGACTAGAAGGATATTCCTAAATCAACTCTGAAGTCAGAATGTGGAGTAGAACTCTCACGGCTGACTCCTGTTCCCGGGAGGCACATGGGCCTGCCTCCAGGCCATGGGGTCCATGAGCGGCCCTTCCAGTTCACCAGATGTGTGCCTGCCCTCACTGCACTACTGCCCAGGTAAGAGCTGCTGCTGATCCGCCTGGCCCTACCGCTGCCAGGCCTGTCCCGTGGGCCTCTCAGCTGGAGCGGGGTGCTCTTCCTGTGGGTCCCAACTCCAGCCACTGCTCCCTTAGCTGTCCTCCCAATCAGCCAGGAGCAGCCCACTGTCCCTGGCACAAAGGCAGTTTCCTACCCAGGGAGCATTTGCCCAAGAGAGAGCGCGTGCTCATGCCAGGTGGGTCTCCACCAAGGGCAGCTGCCTGCTGCCTCAGGCTTCAGGTTAAGAACGTCGCTCACAGACAAGCTGTCTGCCTCTCTATGCACACATACACACGCACGCACACACATGCACACACATACACACACGTCTGAATACAGCATCAGTGAGTTGTATAGTTCAAACATGTGTCTATACAATGTAAAACACATCTGTTAGAATACGCACAGCTGCATACACGTTACTCTATCTTAGACACAGACCTGGAGTCTGCACGTCTGAGACTGTCTCTAGGTCTGATCCACTGGTGTGACTCAAGTGTTCTGCTTTCCTCACTGTCTCCGTGTGGACTCCTCTTTCCTGAATCATGAAGCTAATCAGTCTGAAGTGACAAACAGTACTAAATAAGTGGCTTTGATTCATGTGTCATCCTGGAACCCCACACCACAGTCTCATTTCGGCCCCCTTCGCCCTGTCCCATCTGTCCCCACGAGGCAAGCACAGGCGCACTCACGTGCGGCACACATGGCAACCGCAGGCTTCACCTACCGCCCTCCCTCGGCAGTGCCCCCTGCCCCATGTCTCACCAACGCCCAGAGGCTTCCCTTTCTGGGATGCCCACTTGTTGGAGATGGGCATGAGCGTCTCACCTCACAGAAGGCACCTCTTGCCTTCAGAGAGACGCCTGGTAGGTTCCGGCTTTCTGTGGTTTTATTTATTTGCTTTGGTTTTCATTAAATACTTCTGTTTAAAACATTCTTGACATCTGCTTTGCACTATCTCAGCAGACTCTAACCAGCCAGAAGGAAAATATCTCTTGTATAAACTGGTCCAAAGAAAACACAGAGGCACCGGCCCTGGCACTGGGCTGGGCAGGCGAATGCAGACCTGTTTAGTCTGTACCATGGGTGGGGGGTTGACAGCGGAGCGATGGTCCCTCCAGAGGGTCATAAAGGAAGGCATTAAGTTCTGGAAAGATCCAGCGCTCAGTGTGCAAGCACAAGCACAAATGGGGGGAGTGGGCTTTACGCTGAGTAGCAGGAGACTAGGCAGTGGGTGTGAAAGAGACCACCCAGGAAAAGCCAGACAGCAGAGCCACAAGCACCCCAAGGAACCAGGGATCAAAAACACCTTGAGGGGCCCTCTTGCTGCCCTGGGGGGTCAAGACGTAGGCCTGCAGGACTGCTTTGTCTCTTCTCTGCCCTGGCTTCACCCCAGAGTAACTTCTGTCTGGGTGCAAGGGAAAGTGCACCTCCAGTTCTCCAGGTCAGTATCCCCATGCAGTCGGCGGCCGCTCAAGGCTCTGAGAAGGCGTGTGAGGAAGAGGGGAAGTTGCACTGCCCTGCGCTAGTTATTATTTATTAACCAGCATTAACATGTATTTATAATCAACTACTTATTATAAAAAATTCTTATTATTCAATATAATTTTGATAGTATATTGTTATGTTCTACATTGATATGATGTAATATTTTAATATATCCTAGGTATTGTATGGCTAACAATTGCATATCCTTGTCTTGTACAATACATCAGGTTGTATGTGCTGAAACCATGTGTGTCACATGTAGATGGGTTATGTGCTTATGTATGAGATACTGATATTGCATTTAACAGAAAACATGCCTTTGTATTATATGTTAACGTATGATACCTGTTAGCACATGTTATCACAGTGATTTGGGAATGGCTGTTATTAGTGGTCGAGATTAACTGCAGGTCTTACTGCTGACCACATTGTTTATGGTGTGACCATGTGGGTCTGGGTAGAGAGACCATACAGTGTGAGTGGCAGAGATTCACGACAGAGACCAAGGGCAAACATTTAGCTCTGAAATGGTCCCGAGGCTTTCCCAGGGGACTCTCTTTGGCTGCACCCCTCCACTTGCAGGTCCTTCCTTCACAAGGAAGTCCAGGAGGGGAAGAGGAGCAGCGAAGCTGAGACCCCGTCACAGGCCAACGGACACCAGAGAGACCGCGCTTGGCCTCAAGAGGAAATGGAGCTTAACTCAGTCCAGCGTGGCGCGTGCTCTGGCGGAGGCCTGTGTGTGAAGCAGGAGGCTCACCACCAGGTGGATCGTGCTGAGGACATGGGGCACGTGACCCCAACTACGTCCAGCAATCCATAGGGTCCACACTCACCCACGGTCCTTCCAGGACCTGCCAAAGGCCAGGGCCACCTACAGCTGAGGGCCTCTCCAGGGCACCTTTGGCTCTGAGTGGGAACTCCACTTTCCTCAGTGAGCGGAAGGATAAGAAGATGGGCGGCTTATCTGGAATCAATCACCAGGGGACCAAAAGAGAGGTGGATGTTCTTACCTACAAGGCAAACGAAGTGGCCATGTCCTCCCAGCCTGAAGACATCTTCCCATAGAAACAGTGGGGGAGTGTGGGGGGGAGTGTGGGGGGGAAGAGTGGGGGGTAGGTGGGGGAGGTGAGGTGGTGGGGGCAGTGGGGTG